>NW_011369947.1:3464706-3488920 GCF_000735185.1 Notothenia coriiceps
TGTGTGTGTGTGTGTGTGTGTGTGTGTGGTGGAATAATCTTCTCATTCCGGTCAAAGTCAATGCATTTCACATTCTTCCCAGCGACAAACAACTTTTAGCATCACTTTCCTTTAAACCTGGGTTTATGTATCCAAATTAATAGCTTTATTAATTACATAAACTTTCACATTTTTGAAAAATGCTTATTTGCTCTCCTTCTGTGAGTTGGATGAGATTATTGATGCCAGTCTCAGATAAGACAGTGGTACTGTATACATTTTCCCTAACCCTAACCCTAAGCTGTTCCTTTAATATACTGTCCCTTCTAAACACCTTATTAAGTTGTTTTATGGTCATGGGAAAATTGTCAAACCATTGAGGTCCTATTTTTGGATAGGTGTGATTTTTGGTGACCGAACACTTGACGCTTATTCTAAGTCACTTTGGATAAGACCACCAACCAAAAGCCTGAAACGTAAATGTCCTATAAAATGTGTGTTTATTTGTCTGCCTAATTCAGCCCAGCCCTTGGTTTGTGCACCAGGGCCTGCCTTGTTTATTGTTGTATGTTGCTAACAACAGCACCAGATGGTAATGATGATAGTCGACCACTCTCGTCCGCAGTCGTCTTAACAGGTGTAACCTCACTCCCTTTGTAATTTATCAATCCCCGCTTGTTTTCTCTCATTTTCACCAAACTAGACTAGTTTTTCTTTTTTTGACCTCTTATTGCTCTCCCTTCATTACCCCGCGGTGATGTTAAGTGAGCTAGTATTTTTGGACTTCCAGAATGACGCCAGAAACCATCAAACTTCTTAGCTTTCCCCCTTGGTGGTCCGTGAAACCCCGCTGTCAGCAGAGCCCAAAGGCAACAGCGACTGAGTTTTCAGCAGCACTCCCGTAAAGCAAAAAACTAAAATAAATAACAAGGAGAAAAGCAGGATAAATAATAAAAAGTCCTAATTGATCTATTGAGGATTTATTGAGTCTTTAGCGCTGTTCTTGTTTTTTTTTTATGTTTGAGGCACAAAGTTTTTGTACGCATTTAGGTTCCCAAGGGCAGGGACTGGATCTTACTCCAAGGGTAGTCTTCAATCACTTATTTGATTGTTCTAAAATGATTATCTGTAAAGTGGCTGCCTCATACGGTTCGTTTTTTAAGTTGCTTCCTTCTTGATTCCACAACAACCGATCTATGCACCGAGCCCTGCCGCAGTAAACACTGAGCTAATATATTTTGGGGCAGCATAAACAACACAGGAAAACAGTGTAATTGCCTGTAATTACAGAGCTGTGATTATAGCGATGCATATTTTTACACGGGACCATTCTGCTTCCAAGTAAAGGCAACAATCCAATGAGTAGATGGAGTGCAGAGATGATGCCTTCACAGCCTTCACCAATCTACCTGATATTCCAAATCTACGCCAAAAAACTGCTGCTTAAGAAATGGCTAGGAAATAGAGAATAAGAAAACATGAGAGATAAAGAAGGGATGTATTACATCTTTGAAAAACAGCTTTGAAAACGTGCTTATTCTTGACACAGCACTGAGTCACCCCTTACCAAAACATAGACGGGAAATATTCCATTTGTTTTGGCTGGGCTGCATGAGAATGGTCAGTCTCTACCTGGATCACGGATATTAGAACAAATTGCTGCAGCGAGCGGTGAAAAAAGTGGCGGACAGAAATTGAGGGACCAAAGGAATATCCACGAAGGAAAAGGGACCTGCTGAAAAAGCAAGCTGAAAACAGCGGGAAAGATAGGTCAGCAGGGAGTTGCGTCCAGAAAAGAATGTCTTCGGAGCACTTTGACGCACGGAAATCTCATTCTGTGGTTCTCTATCATGTCCTTATCTCCCTCTAACACATACACATTCATACCATCTTCTGTCTAACAACCAGGAGAAAACAGCTGAGAGTGAAGTCTATCAATCTCTGTGGAATACACCTATTACAGAGCGAACAGGAAAACTACAGGAAGTGTCATTATCAGGCTCGTATTATCCCGGGGCTTTGTGCAAACACACTTCTGTCAGCAAATGTTGCAATACATGGAAACGTTTTTTGAAAAACAAGGGAGGAACAGAGCAAAGAATTGGGAATAATTAGGCGCTTATGTCAGTTTGTATCCAGATCTTTTGAGTGCATGAAGGTTTTTGGCGAGGTTAGAGGTGACGAAGCAGAACGGCAAAATGTTGTTTGCGATTTCTCCCAAAAGTTTGAAATCTGGCAGTTCGTCTCTGTGGCTGTCTGCAAGGATGCTAAACCCTTAACACAGTGTCCTCGCGCAACCTTTTTCCAGTTTTAACAATCACGGGAATGAAATTCCTGTGAAAATGAAGGGTGTAGATTAGCAGAAGGGAAAGCTCAGGGACGCCCGTTGAATGTTGTGTTGCAGTAATGGTGGCTTAAGGAATGGCTCGTAAAAAACGCCAGCTCAGGGTTACTCATTCGCTTTACTGGGAAAAATGGAGTCACGGTTTCAAGACACTGGCTGTCCCTGAAGTGGTCATGAAAGAGTCATTGCAAGGAAGCAGGAAGTCATTGTTGAAGGAAGTGCCTGGTAAAGATGAACTCTGGTACCTTTTGACTAAATGGAAATCCTGAGGTAGTTCTTCAAAACGTTCTCGCATTGATCAGCCATCTATACCTGGTCACGTTTGAGTTCTAAAAAGCTGTTTGTTTAGTTTACTTAAAGAGAGCGCCTGGAGGCTGCACGGCTAAGAAATCCAGATGCTATTTTAATGCCTCGTGAAATGCCAAGACTGTGTCATCATATTGACTGCTGGGCAAAAAGTCTGTAGAACTAGACCCAAGACTGAAGACAGGTTCAGCGCAAACACACAAATCAACCCGCACACACACGCCAATGTGCACATGGCCTTTCTCTCCGAGTGAACATCACGCTGAAGTAAACACGCCGGTTGCCCCGAAGTGAAGTTCGGTTTCATCGTTTAATGACTGCTATTCCCCCTCTAATGTTTTACATATGAGTTAGAGATTGCTCCCATTTGAAAAGAGAAAAAGGCGAGCAGACATCCATCTTTCTCTCACTTGCTGCCCTTTCATTCCCACTCACATCTTTTACGCTCAGTCATTTTCAATCTGATTTCCTCAGACAACTCAATTACGTTGGCCGGGGCCCATTTGTTTTCAATCAAAATATTAGCGAATGGAGTTTATGAGTCATAAGAAACATCTTTCAACTCAATCCTATTAGTCACCTTCTTGTTTTTTGACGGCTTCTTGCAAATAGTCCTTTTTGTCCAGCATCTTGAGTAAAGAGAGAAAACAGAGCAACACATGTTTGCACAGCACAGGGTGTACACTTACAGTACAGACCTCACACAGGACAATGCACGCACGCACAAACACACACACACACACACACACACACACACACACACACACACACACACACACACACACACACACACACACACACACACACACACACACACACACACACACACGCACACGCACACGCACGCACACACACACACACACACACACACCCACCTCCTGAGCCTGTATGTTCAGCTACATTTCAATAAATCCTCATTGACCCCAGAGAACTCTGCCAAAATAAAAAAAATGTCTTTTGGTTTTTGTCCTTCCAGAAACCACAGACCATGGATCAAGTAAATGTGACAAGTGAGTTTCTTTTCTTTTTTTACCAAGAGCCAAGATCAAATCCTTTATTTTTCAATGGTTACAAGCTGAACTTGACCTCTAACTATGTTGTGTTCTTTCCTCTGATCATCAGTAGCAGCGTTGGCGTAGGACTTGCGCAAAAGGAAAGAGTGAAGGGCAAGGACGAGACGTACTGGAGAGAGATCAACGCCGCCATGGCCTTGACCAATTTGGCGCAGGGTAAGGACAGCGCCTGCGGGACCACCAGCTGCATCATCCAGAAGTCCTCCCATATAGCAGAGATCAAGACTGTCAAAGTGCCGATGATGCATAAATATTAGTGCTGACATCATCCTCCCATCTCTCTATGCAAACCAGCAAACATTCCTGTTTCACCAAACTTACCGGAGTCCAATTAAACTCCCAAAGAAGTGAAAAGAGAACTGTCGTTTACAGAGGGGGCGAGGAGGTCTGGAACACAAAGAGAACTCATTCTTTTTTGTATTGTGTCTGAAAAAGTACACAAGGGGCCTTGACCTTCATTTTCTTTGCTGGGTTGAAAGACAAACGTTGATGAGTTTCACTGCAGTATTTCTTAAGACAAGACACTTTTGTAATGTTAACTTATTTTTGATGAGTATGATTTTTTTATGTCCTACTTTTTTATTCTACAAAAAAAAACGTGTATTTTGCCAAAAGTGCCTTTTGTTATTTAGACAAATAACTTGCCGACTGTGGTCAATGCAAAGTACAGATAATGATGTGCCTCTTTGGAATATTTTAGTATGTTAGGTCATGATTCAGGATTGGTTTTGTGAATGAAACCTACCCATTACAGCCTGTGCCTTAAGGACTGAATGAGCTCACCATCTAAGGCACTGACACACACACACACACGCTCTCTCTGTCTCAAAAAAATACCCAGAAGTATTTCGCTTAAAAGCATTGCGCCGATTTTGACTGGAGTCTTCATTTTGACCGTAAACCGATCACTGTTTTGTCTTAGCCAGCCCTTTGCTGCTGGCAGGCCAACAATAACTGTTGGATACGAACGTAGATAAATTTCCCTAACGTGAGCAGCAGATCTACAAGAAGCAAATATCCTCCTCCTTGTCCATATGTCGGCCTTGGATTTCATTACCCAGAGATGGATTCCTTTAGTTGCTGAAACGAGCACAAGCGATCAGCTGGACCCAAAAAAAGTCACGTTCACCCACACAATCTCACAGATTTACGTACAGGCTTTAAGGTTGAGTATCTGATCTGACAGAAGAATGACCTGAAAGGGATGTTTTTACTTTGCATTATCAGTGTTTTATGTGGACAGTGTTGCCTTTTGTGCAAGATAGTCTTGAGAAAAAAAAAATGAGAAAAGAAGTCTACCACCAGCCTTTTGATCCTCAGCCCTCTCAGCTGTTTAGCATTACATTCAAATTGCTGTTTACAAAAATTCGGAGGACAGACTTAAAGGTTTTATTTCCTCCCCCCTCGCTTTCTTGTTTTGTTTGTCTTTGAAATGCATTTCAGTATTATCTATTTGTCAGCCAAGCAACAGTTGGAAGTATTCCTGTTTGTCAGTGTGAATATGTGTGGTCGTTTTCTTTCTGATCAAAACTTTTTTACCTGGTTTCACTTAACCCTACCACATTTTGTCATCCAATGGAAAGACACTCCTTTCTAGAAAAGTACTGATGCATATGTTATAAACGTTTGCGGCGAACGATGCCAAGTTCTCAAACTGGGGGAAATCGAGTTGGACTTATGGGAGAAACTAAAGTTGGCTCTGTATGCTGACTTTTTAATTGTATGTATATCTTTAAGGTACTGTTTATGTGTGTCAAAATGTACACTCCTCCATAAATCGTGCAGTTTTTCCATTTTTTTTGACAACCCATACTGTGCTTATGGTCAAGGACTTTGAGAGGGAGCTACACAAAGTGATATTTTTAGCTTTTTTATGTCTTGAATGTGCAAACTGGTAAAAATAGAAAGAAAAATCTGCACTTACAGTTTTTGGTTTTCAACCAGAAAACACACAGCCTCCATTGAGAGCGAATGGTGTTTTTACACAAAGGTGAAGAGAAGTTAAAGGACTACCCTATGTTATTCCTGTTGGCGTGCCTATGGAGGTATAATGAAATCTATCGCACTAGCCAATCCCCAGGCACTATTTTCTTATGCAGTGGGGGTTGAGGGCTCCCACATGTGTTTTTTATACACCTGATCCAGGCAGGATAGCTGTGGGGTAGTGCCGGGCTGCTCCTTGTGTTTTTAATCTCACCTCTGGACCACTCGCGACCCTCACACCTCACACGATACCCACTCCCTGGGAAGAGAGAGAGGGAAGGAGGCTTCGGAGACAACAGAGCAGCCTTTGTTGTTCCTACCTGAACTCTCTCCCCAACAACCTCACCATTTCTAACAAAGGGATTTCTACGGCCAACATGTTGGTACTGTACACGCCTTTCTCCGGCCCTGCTTTCACAACCAAGCTGAAAAATAGAAAGCAACGGTATGTATTAAAGCCTATAAATTATTATTGCGGACTTTGTAAAAAAGAAAGTGGTGACCATAGTTTGTTTTTTATTGTTAAGTTATATAAATTGAGATTTTTCTTTTTTTGTTTGTTTTGATAGAGACTGGATAATCAATCCAATGACCAAATGCATATCTCCTTGTATTGTCCAAGTTGCCCTTATGTAACATTTCTTTTATAAAACAGTTGTTGCTTGGTCAAAGCAAATAATGAATGAATAAACCTCTGAATGAAATGATGTGTTTGTTAGTGTTCATTTTATTTTTTTAATCTGGCTCCTACAATGCTAAATGCTCCACTATGTTTACCAGTTGCTGCTGTCTGTCCGCTGTTTGGTGCTGACAAGTGAGTTTCAAAGTTTTTTAGTCAAAACATTACATGTTGAATACCTTACATCAATTCATGGCATAAGATCTGAAAACAGAGGAACAGCAAAGTAGGGAGATAACTATAGAAATCACTTATGTCAGATGTAAAGTAATTAGATAACACACAGTTGTTAATTATTTCGGACTTTTACCTTGAAAGGGAGGGCACTTCCTTCGTTACTGCTATCACTTCCTGTACCTACAGGAAGTCCTTTTTCCATGGAGACAAATGGAATTAGCATTCAATGGGATCACACTGCAGAATCTGCACCAATCCTCCTATCATAGCCTTCAACCCGGCATTATCAGTGAATGAATCTGTTCATGACTACCTTAGCTGCAGCTAAAATATAGTTTTGTAGTTATTTTTGCAACAACATGACCACAAGTTATCTGAGCTACAGATTGCTAATGCTAAATCATGTTAGATAGCATAGCCTACTTTAGAATACTTACCTGTATTAAGCAGGTCTTTGTTACACGTGCAAAATAAGCACTTTAAAGGTCCCATGACGTGGCCATTTCTACTGATCATAATTCCATTGTTAATGTCTACTAGAATAGATTTATATTGTGCAATTTTCCAAACTCACATTGGTTTCTCATACAGCATCTATTTATAGTATGTGTATTCACTGAATTTCAATCTCTGTCCTAAACGCCTTGTTGGAGCTCCTGCCCCCCCTCCCTGTGAGCCCAGAGTGCTCTGATTGGTCAGCTCGCCCTCAGGCTCGCTGCTGCGAGGAGCTGACAGTGTGAGCTGGCTTACTGGTGTGGTTTCCTGCTTGCTGCGAGACTGCGAGATATCGCGAATGGACACGGGAAGGGGGGTGCTGAGGGGGCTGCACTGACGGCACACCTACAGTGCTCCACTTGCACCCCCCTACAGCGCGTCACATTTTTGCCGCTAAAAGAGTGAGTGAGTGTGTGTGTGTGTGTGTGTGTGTGTGTGTGTGTGTGTGTGTGTGTGTGTGTGTGTGTGTGTGTGTGTGTGTGTGGCGTTCTGGGGCAGCATAGACAGGTCTTTTCTGTGTTAGAGTTTTGCTCGCTACAGGGTGTACTTTGAGTGTTTGTGACTCTGCAGACCGTTTACATGCATAAAGAACCTTCATAACACACAAGAGGACGGGTAATAACCGGAAAAGCATGACATGGGACCTTTAATTCTGAAAAGAGTAAGAAATAATTGTTTTCTGCATATTTCAATACTTCAATTCCAGCCAAATACAACACCTGCTGTTCCTTGGACGATGCCGAGGAGGGCTTAGCTAGCTGTTAAGTTCCTTAAACTCACATTGAGTGAGAACAGTATAACCTTTTTACGTATTTAACACAAGACATACATGATTACAGCTTTAAATACCATTATAAGACTTTTGATTCCATTAATCTTCCCCAAATAGTATATTATAAATGCAGCAGTGTCTGTGTATTCGTTTAGAAAGGAGGAAAAGAAAAAATTGCATACATATTGTCGCCTGTTGGTCTGAATGTCTGAATTCTAATCATTGGCGCTCAACACTGATCACAATACAGGACATGTTTGTTTACGACACACAAGGCGGGGTGGTTTTTAAGATCTACTGTAAACAAACTAATCCTGGCAAGCCATTGGTAGAGTTGAATGTATACACCAGGGTTCTGCGTTAACCACACACCACACATTAGTGGTGTGGGCCCCAGTGTTTGCTATCTCCTGTGTATTTTTCCTACCTTTAGAAGGATGTTGGGCGTTTAACTTTATTTGTTTGACCCGAGTTCAGATCAAAATCTGTGTTTAAAGAGCAGTTCAACAGGGCAGCAGCAGCAGCAGCAGCGAGAGATAGATGTCTTAAAATAAAGACTTCCTAAAGTTTGGTTTTTCCATATCCTCTGTCGTGATGTGGATACCTAGAGAAGTATACTGCCTACATATAATTTGAACTCTTGTGGTATTGTTGATCCAGTCCGATAGCGTCAATAGACAACCGAGCCTTTGTGCAGTGTCTGAAGCTGAAGGTATCTCAGGGAGGCCAGGGGAAGAGTGAATTTATGTCTCATACTTCCTAGGTGTGTCCCTTTCCACGGGTCTCAATCTCACTTCTCTTTCCTGTATATTAATGGCTCTACCATGCCACCGCTCATCCTGAAACTTAGCTTTGCCACAGAGCTCAGACCCGCATTACTTCGGGAAAGAAAGCAGAAAATGTGATTGAGAGAAGTCATTTTGAAGACAGAAATAAAGATGTTGACAGCAGCTGTTCCCAAGCTGGCAGCGGCAAATGCCACAAACTGTAAATGCTGCCCAGTGTTGGACGGCCCGCTGTCCTTTGGTTCCATTGTCATTCAGAACAAATCAGGACGCTTCCTGTTGAGTGGCCAGACACTCGACAAGAGGCCCGCTGGTTTTGGTTGTGAATAAGCTGCCTCTGGACTTCAGCGAGACGGCTCGCCCTTAAACTTCGTTTATTAATCCTATCAGGTTCGTTGACCTCTCATCCCTCTCCTCACTGAGCCGCCCAAACCCCACCTTTTACTTCATGAGACACACTTTCCATTGGAAAACTAAGTGATATTCCATGTTGCCTATAGCTTCCCCCTTCAACATTTTTTTTTTTCATCCATGCCTCCTCTCTGCGATGCTGACAGTTTTGAAAGAACTCGTGGAACTGCACGGTTATCTAGGCGCGGGAGACGGACACGAGCAGATTCTCGCTTGGCGCGGCCCTGGCCTTGACGGACTCCAGACTTCACCTTGGCCATTTAGTCCGCCAGAAACTCAGCTTTACCGACAGCGGGCGAAACCACACGGAATGAAATCCGAGAATGCAGACGTCCTGAAAATCATTTCCCATTTGATGAGGAAATATGACTCCCGTGGCATGCTGAAGTAATTAGTTACATTGCTGTGAAGGATGCTCCAAGGAGCCCCTGTTCATTAGAGCCAGGACTTTGTATTGCTTACTCCTGCCCTTGGACACAAATATGAGAGAAATTGCCGGCCCTAATTGTTAGATTCCTGAAAGAATTGACTGATTAAAAACTTGGTCTGGCCTTGCAATCATTTCGGGACCGGGGGCTGTTTTGGATCAGCTGGAACTTCATGGATGTTTGAGGAGGTGATGCATGCAGGCCACTGCTCAGATCATGGACACTGTGTGAACCAGAGCTAATCAGACAGCAGACAAAGGGTCAGAGAGGCATTATTACATTGCAGACAAATTACCCTGAAATTAGCATATTTTCCCACTGGGCATGTCTCTAGATGAGTGCACTTTGAGTTTGCATGATACCGGGAACTTACACTTGATGAAACTATAGGAAACATTAGCTAACACTGCACAGTGCTTACGACGATTACTGACTAAATGAATTACTTTAATGAAGGAGGAACTTGCTGGAAACAATGTGTTATTTCACTATGAGTTCTGATTTCTGGATTTCCTGCAAATATTTAATATTCTTTGATAATATTTGCTCATGCATGTGTTCAGAACGGAGAAAACCTGCGGATCCAGGCTGTTCTCACCCAAGTAGGAATAAGAGCCCTACGCCTTTTTCTGGATTACACATTTTGTGACTTTTATACTATTATATTATTATTATTATATTCCTCAAATCATTCATTTCAAAGTGAGCAATGCCTTTCTTGTTTGTCTTCTTGATTCTATTATTGTGTTCAACCTGTTTTTCTGCTCTTCCTTTGGACCCAGTTCTTTTGAGAGGCAGTTTCTGAGTCTCCTCCGTGTTGAACCAAGCTAAGGCAGTTGAAAAATATTTCCTGTCTTCATTACTCATAATAAACTTCTTATGAAACCACCAGAAACAAGAGGGAGAAAGCTGTGCTTACACGGAACCGCAAGTAAATGCTGCTTTTGGCCAAACAGGGACATGCCGGCTGTTATTCCAGGTGGACATCATCTTCATTTTGTGTTGTGAAAGAGTCTGGGTCTGAAAGGGAAAAATGTGACACATGCCAGTTTTAAACAAAAAGGGTCAATTGCTCTTGTAAGAACAGTCTGTGGAGGCATGCACATTGTTCTGACCTAAGAGCATTGGGAAATGGATAAACGTAGATGGTTTAGAAACCCTCTGCTCAGCTGCCAGAGTAAACTGCTCTCGCTGAAAGGGAGACACACTTTTCACGAAATGGAACAGGAATGGGTCTTTGGGGGCGAGGGGAATGCAGGAAATCTCTGCTTTGATACCTGGTGTCGGGTTCACATGATTTCATCGACCGCAGTTGATCGTAAATGCGCCACGTTGTGTTGTCAGCGAGACAACGCTTACACAAACTCCAACCACGCAAAACCTTTCCTCCTCCTGGCTACAAACGGACATAATCCCAATCACAGTCTCGCCACAAAGCCCCGCAACACAACAGGGCTCATGTTCAGTGCTAATGCTCCGAGGCTAGTCTGATCTTTTTTTTCTATTTGCCTCCAAAGTCCAAACAGGCCCACCATGCTTAGCCACATGCGGCAGATCTCCCTTTTGTTTATTCGAGGATAATGCCTGTGAATGTCCTCCCCTAGATCCCTCGACTCAGTCCATCCAAGAGTCACACGCACACACAGCAACAGGCTGGACAGCGGTTAAGCTGCCTGCTGCTCAGCTGTTTCCTAAATCCTGGTAATTGTCCTTCTCTGAGCTCCAGAGACATACCAACTAAACAGCTGCTACAAACAATGAGACCCCTTCCAGAGGTGCCGGGGGTCCAAGCCAGTGCATGCTGCCAACATGGGATCAAGACGCAGCAGAAGAACCTGCAGGGACCAGATCGCATGCTGTCGGGTGAGAATGAATATCTTCTATTGGTGCAAACTAAAGTTATAATGACGTGTCTATTTTCATATACACATAAAATCCCCCCATTGTCTGCGTTTCAGTGATCCAAATTACACATGAGAAAGTTTTGAACTCCACTTCTTTTATTTAAAATTTCAGCTCATTTCCAGTCATTGCTTCGGAACTCGCAGAACGAATTGCTGGATTTAAGAGATTTCACTTCACCAAAGTACTTGCATCTCATTTTCTGTCTAAAAATGATCCAAGGAAAGTCGATGCCTCAGATTTTAAATTCTACCTCAGATCTGGGCGTTATTGGCTCATTTGATCTTTTAGCCTACAAGCAAACAATGTTTTAACTCTAGACCGCCATTGGTTGGCCACATCTTTTAATTAGCCACATCCTGACACATTGCTATAAGATTACACCTAATTCAGGTGGTGTTTCCTGAAGCTGTTGAAAGCTCTCGTAAATGAAAAGGAAGAGAAGATTGAGTTAGGCTAAAATTATGTTTATATGGGGTGCATGTCATCCTGCTTTTTCTTTTTCCACATATTTCCGGGACACCTCTAATGTGATTTAAAAAAAAGGCTGAATATTCAGTTTTTTGTTTTAAAAGTTTAAAATACTGGACTGGTAATCCTTTCAAGTTCATCACTCCAAAAATCTCACAAACATAAATCACATGAAATGTTGCCTTAGGCCTTTGTTTAGCAGTTTTCGAGGACTGAGGATTTACTGTTTCTTGAAGACTTTGTTTAGAGACACAGGTCGTGGCCACGACGTTCCAAATATTTCAGTACAAAAGCTATTATTTTTGCATTGGAGGGAACCTCTCATTTCAGTCTTATTTGAGCCCCTGTGAATGAAGTTTGGGTGTTGCCAGTAGCTGAAGCAGCATTATTCCAAAATAACAGTCACGGCAGCACCATATGCCATGATTGCATGATTGTTGTTTTCGCATTCTGTGGTGTCACCAGTAGATCCACTTTGCCCTCCAAAGCTCATCCTCAAAAGCAGATTGGCCAGCCCATTTCGCGTTGGGTTTGCCCTCAACCAGGCACTAAAAGGTTGGTTTTAGCCTGATGGATCGGGCTGTTAAAGAAAGTGGAAATCTCAAAAGGAGTGCAATTTATGCAGACAGTGCCTCATTGAGGTGGCTTTGTCATCCCCCTACATCCACAGGGCAGTTAGAAAGACATTCTGGTATTTTTACCTCAGAAAGGACTACCACTTTAACTTCTGCATAAGTAGTGTTTAAACCGGCAATAATTACTTGTAGCATTACCGTACTTACATACCTGAGCTTAGAAGTTTATTTAGAATGTGGGAGCAAATAAGCTCAACTGTTGGTCCACTGCTAGCTTTCTTGCAACTTTAACTGAATGTCATCAACAAAGATGGCAGGACATTGATTAGACACTCAAGCCAAATATAAGCCCAGTTCCAAAACATTTTAAACAGGGTTTTCCTCATAAATTCTTACAATCCTTACTTAAAGCGCAGTTTGGGGCAAAAATGTATTGAAAAAGCTATTCATAAAAATACGTGTGTGTGTGTGTGTGTGTGTGTGTGTGTGTGTGTGTGTGTGTGTGTGTGAGAAAAGGACAGGGTAGTGGGTCCCATGCACTTTACAGTCATATGGAAAAATACCACACAAAGCGGGCCTCCATGTCTCCAGTCATAGTGAAACTCCATATTTTAAAAAGATGGCATTACGGAACCAGTGTTTTAAAGGTATCAAGTGCAGGTACACACACACACACACACACACCTTTTTACCATTTTATAAGAGCATATTGTGATTTTAAAAATACACAAAGGAAGAGGGAGAGAGACCTGGCTGTAGACCTGGCAGGCAGCATGGCATTAGTGTGGCAGCCAGTTTCGAAGGCCAGCAAATAAATAGGCCTCACTTTGCAAAAGTATACAGCCGTAGCCAAAACTGTAATGTTACCATAAATCTGGAACCAACTGGGCACACTCGGCCAACGCAGGAGCCCATTCCTCCAGATGTTAGTTATGAAACTCTTGTTTTTATTTTTTTTCCTGTCTCCCCATCAGATAAATATATACACATGTTAAGCGTAAAATCGTGGAGTGGTGCTGACTGGATTCACAATATCGTCACGGGTGATTTTGCAATTTGATGAAGTCAGTTTACTCAATGCAACCATTCTGCTTTAGTGGTCTGACATTAATTAGATCTCTAATCGTGTCCAAAAACTATAGTTATAGGGTTGGTGAATATACTGTATGTCAGGAGTGTTGGTTTGACTTTCTTCACATATAGTACAGCCTATTAATGTTGGGAAAAGTGATTATTTGTCTCAATTTATGCCTCTAATGGAATAACACACATTATAAAAATGTTATCCCAATGTCTCATCTATGTTTATACAGCCCCCTCATAACTCATTTATCTTTATTCACTGGCAATCATTTGTAAAATTACCAAATTTCATAATTTTTAAATGATGTCACATTTTCAAGCCATGTGTAATAAGAATAGTGTTGTGTTTTCACATTGTGTTAACCTTAATAGAAAGCAGCTGTTATTGATCATTTGCTGAAGCAGCTGTTAGCATTTTACACTGATGATGTGTTTACTGTCCGTCCCCTTTTGTGACATTTATGATTGGATGATAGATATACAAGCTGGAGCTACAGAAAGTATAGGATTTAACGTTTGTAGGTCCTGTGTATCTTTAATTGTATCTACACTAATCTCCCCTCCTCTAGCTGCACGAAAAGCTGTATTCCGTGGTTACTTTTTATACTTTTTGGCACACTTTGCTGATAATATGTCATTTTACTTTTTTAAATGGTTTCACCAAAACTTGTATGTGTTTCCAAAGCAGACTTAAGCATAATGATGTTTCTGGAGTTTCGTTCCATTGGATGTTTGGTGTCGAATCTGATCTAAAATATAACCAGTTCCTCCCAAATTCTTGATGTGTTTTAAACTCCTAAATGGCTGTGAGCACCAGCCAATCAACACACTTCAGTTCCAAGAACAAGTCCAATTTCTAGAGTGGACATCTGCATGGCTTCCTCTTGTTGGAATCACAGAAGCCTCATCTTCAGCCGTGCCTCACAGGAGACCTCAGCAATGTGTACAGTAGCATTTTATAGCCCACTGCGTGACTTTAGTACCATTTGGCAAGGACCGCAAGAGACCTCCGGAGGCCTTTGGAAAATATGGCCCTTTCACTGCCTACAGAGTACACACTGTGTAACACTCTGAATTCTTCATCATCATACCATTTTTGGGAGCAGATAGCTTTGGGACCACTTCCTGAGGACAAATATGGTCACATACAATATCCTTTTCATTTAGAGTCGCCTGGCTGTGACCAATGTGGGCTTGATTTCAGGGCTGCTGGGATGACAGAGAGAAGTGAATCAGCATTACTAAAAAGCGGCATGCAGAGATGACACCACAGGAGAAAGGGTCCATAAGTTGGATTCCTTCCTCAAATGTGACTTAAAAGTCCAAAAAACTGCATGTAATTGCATTTTGTTCCAGTGGTGGCAGATCACAGTATGCTACTTAGAACTTGCCTGTGTTGCCATAACAAAAAGTAAATATTCCTCTTTTTACCTTAGACAAGTGTCATCATTTTTGCACCCTTGGCAGCAAAGTCAGTATGGAGACGAGTGAGATATAGCAAGTGAGAGAAAGCATAATGGCCCATTTGGTTTGTGTTTAAGGAAGATAATGAGTTCAAATCATGTACTGAAATAGAAATCTGTCTGAAACAAGAACAGACAAAGGGCCGGAATGTTCTATTCAAACTGAAATGTGTTATCTATTATTAGCATCTTATGATAGAAATGTGTGATTTACAGCATTAGTACTGTGTGCAATTACATATGTCAATAACCTGACTTGCTTTCTTGCCAAAAGATAGATGAAAAGTGTCATGTTAACAGTAATTAAATATATATATAGACAAATTAAACAAAGTCAAGCTGTTTCAAACTTTAAGCTAAACTTAGCTAACCAGTTGTTGGTTGTAGCTTCATATTTATTCTATAAAAAATGGGAGAGGTGTCAATTTGTTAATCCAACATTGTATTCTCTATTTCAGAGCACATCATGACCTCTAGTTGTGTTTAGCTCAGACCATTGAGGGGGAAGTCACAGCAGAGGAGGTTTCTTGCTAGTTTTTGACCTTTTTCATCTGGTCCATTCTAAAGACTTTAGCTACACGCAGCAAAGGTGCTACTGTCTGCTGCTTTATTGGACATGTGTAAATATTTAAGCATAGCACTGACAAAGACAAATGTGTGTCCACAGCCTCAGGAGGGCACAAATCAGCGGTAGGGTACAAGGGGGTTGGTCTTTTATTACAAGAACACTTTGGGCACAGTGTTTGTGAAAGTTAAAGCAAAACAGGGCATGGGAGATGAGACAGTCCGTGTTGGTCGGCATTAAAACAAGCTGCAGCTCAGCAGGGTAATAACATGAGCTCTACTGCAACTGGAGGTGTAGACAAAATAGTTACCCCAGGTACTGTAGCTATTACACCCCACTGTTTTCACACACGGTCACGAAAACACCCCATGCAGGCGGGCGTACGGCCTGTTCACATGCATGGACATCTGGTTAGCAACTCTGTGGCATTAAGGGGTGTCAGATTTCTGACATCTAGATCTGAAGACAAACAATCAAAAACAGTTATTCCCTAAATTCCTAGAAAGGCCAACCACAGTCATAGCACGTTTTTAAAGGTGAGTTGGAAACAGAATGGCAGTTGTTTAACCGTATACAAATTATTATGCCATAGAAATGAGTTAGCTTTAAGAAATCAAATTCAAAGACAGCTAGAACAAAGTAACATGTTCCACTCCAAGGATTCAAAGCCCTACAAACCTTTGTCAAAGAACGGTCTCAAGATAGCCTTATCTATTTAAAATATGTATCTGCTCTTTTCAAACTTCTTTTTTATAACATGAGGTAATATTTGGATTATCTGACATCAGTCTGCTATCCCACATACATTAGGCAGAAGCTACCCTTATCAGGATGAAAGAAAAAGGATATAGCAGTAAATAAAATGTCCTTCTTTAAGTTAGCAGCCAACTACCTTAGCTTATTCTTGAATATTGTTGAATAATTCTGTGAGGTAGTTTTAGCGTTTTTTAAATGTATTTCTTCAGCACGTGACAACAAAGCTAAACTGTCATTTTGAAAAGCACAACAGCGACAAATGTGCACTTAAAGACCTGGCTCCTCGTTCCTTGATGTTTAAGTAGCTTTAAGTGACCAGAGATCAAACAATGTCCTCTTTCAGTCCATTAGAAAGACAGGCGTACCTGTGCTTGAACCCTGCTAAATGACTCTTGCAAGCTATGTGATTACAAAACACGTGTCATGCCTCTGTTATTCTACATAATCTGATTGTAAGGGAATCCTGCGACAAAGTGGATAGTGGATACACAGTCTGAATGAAATGAAACGTACATGTGAAGTGTCTTGTGTTTGTGTGACCTGGCTTTGGTTTCCTTGGAGAGAGCTTTATTTGACTTTAGCTTGCTGGTGGGAGGGTGGGAGAGGTAGAGGTTAGTTTTGTGTTTTCAAATTCAATTGTCCACTATACAGTCAAAGAGCCCCAGCTTCCTGTGGTTTGCAGTAATAAACCTGAACTCGGGTTACATCCAAGGCACAAAGGACTGCAAATGGTCAGGAAAGAAACACATGGACCTGTAATAAGGTTAAGGCCTCAAGCTACAAGACCTAAGGAAAGTGCCAACAAGTTCAACCACTGAACTCTGTTCCTGAACGCAAGGCTGAGGTCTGGCCTGGTTGGAAAACATCTCTCTGAAGAAACAGCGGATCTTCCTGGGGCCTTCCAGACCTCCTTGTCTCTTCAAAGTCAGTGAAATCGGGGTCTTTAGAGTTGGTGGTTTACAACAAATTCTCTGGTCCAACCCCAAAATCGAGATCAGCTTGGCAAAGGAAAATAAGCAGTGCAATTACAACACAGGGGCCAGATTATTTATACAAAATAATGAATTTGTTTCTATACATGCCAATCATCTCGCCCAAAAGAGAGTATATTCATGTTTTTCACTGTGAGCAAATCACTGCAGTAAAAGCATGCGTCACGTCCAAGGGAGTGTTTGAGGCATGTGGAAAGCTTACACCAATCCCATGTTGACACAAAGTGATTAGTTTATTATAGAAGCCAATGGCCTGAGTACATGGGTATTTGCTTCCATGTTGTAGCGGTAGCAGTAGCGAGATCCGGCTGGGCGTCCTGACACGATGAATGACGGCAGGGCCGCGGAATCTGAGAGGGAAGAGCGGCATGTGGCCGGGGACATGAGCACCGTGAACAAGGGGAATTATGGGTGGTGGAATGATGAGTAAAGTTACTCATCCTTCCAGATTGTTTCCACAGGGCAGCAGTGCCCCTGTTTTTGGCCGTTGTGCTTATTGCCACAGTAACCTGAGTCCAGGATGAAAGCCACCCCCGTGGTGAGAGGAGTTTTCTTTTTTTAATGTGAGGAGTCACTGTCTCATGCTTTCTTTAGGACCTGTACACGGGGCACTATGTTTTTGAAAATAACAAGATTGGGTTACAGTGCAATCATTTAGGTATAAATTAGATTGACAGAGTATAAAATATGAGGAAACTCAATTACAGCTCTATTACTTGCTGAATTGACTTACAAGGATCCGAGGCCAGAGGTTCACACCAAACAAGGATAGAGGTTTCCTGCTTACCTGGGGCCTGTTCTTATTAAGTTAGGGGGGTCTGGTGTGATTGATAGGTACACATACAGGCCGTCCGCTTCTGAGGATGTAGGTATGTGGATGTGTTGACAGAATCCACAGTATTCCTGATCAAATGTTTTTACTCTGTACATTTTAGCATTCATGTAGTCTCAGAAGCTGACATATTATTTAATTGAAGAAATACTGCAAAGGCCACACAAGAAGGTCAAGGTTTGTCATCGTGAGTCAAGAGAATGGGGGTTTGACTGACTTCTCTGTAACCCAAAGGACGCTAAGGCCTACGGCAGGTCACACAGCTCAGATCAGAGTTCTGAAACGAGACGCTCCCTCTGCCTGATGAAATGTCAAAGGGTCTAAATGTAAACGGGTGCAACAATATAAACACGAGGTTCCACATAATCAAAGTGTTTCCACCTGCAGTGACAGAGCCATCAGTTCTGGGCATGCCGGTTATTACCTCACAGCCTTCTGGTGCTCGGAGGGTAACCCAAGAGACGCCAGAGGAAGCAAAGAGTGCGAGCAAAGGGGCATTTTCCTCTACCTCAGCTCAGAGTGTAAACAGTGAACAGTCTGCAGACCTAAAGGTGACTCAGAATATTTTCGCCTAGAATAAGGAAGATCATCTAGTGAGAGAGGGCAGAGAGTTTTAATCACATTTGTAAAGGTTCAACACTAACGGCAGGAGTCCAAATGAACTCAACTTGAATCCTTCTACTTTTGGTACTTTTCAGAATAATAAACCTCATCGCAGGCTTTTTATCCAAGAAACTGCTGTGTAGACGGATGACTGCAAACACACAGAGGTACATCTACACTTTGTCAATTGTAAGAAGTAGTTTGCCTGCTCTAATTTGTTTTTAATGCGTCAGTGAAAACAAAAAATGAAACCCCTTTTGTTAAAAATCACATTCTAAGTATCACAGGGTCTAGAAGGAGATTCAGGTGATAAGGTGGAAGGGTGTTACCTTGGTTGGTGATTGGCTAATGACACAAGCCAAAAAATCGTTATGACATCATAAAGTGGCCCAAATCTGATCAGCTCATTTTCAGACAGGTTTTTATATAAATGGATCAGGACAAAAAGAGAGAATCTTTTTTCCTGAAACTTTCAGAATCTCTTCACACATCAGAGGGGACACATGTTTATGTATCAAAGACATGAAAAAGTGGATTTTGCATAATAGGTGCATTAAGGGGAATATATTAGCTCCTGACTGAAATATACAATTCAGGTGGTTGTGACTGAGGATGATCTTTCCAATCATCCCCTCACTCACTTCTATCCTCTTATAAGTTAGCATGGCAAAACAATTACCTGATAGCAAACCGGCAATGAGCATGACAAAGTGACTGACGTCTGGGAACCCGACACCTTATGAAACGATGCCCGACGTCTCGTAACGTTTTTACACATGACAGCATGACTGCTCTCCTGAGGGTTCGTCTGAGCGTTAATCCATACGTCCTGCTGCTGCGACAGGGAGACGAGCAGCAGGGAGACAAGACGGTGTTAATGAGAGCCAGATCTGACTTGGAGTCAGACAGAAGACAGAAGACAGTCCATCACGATGCCCCTGCAGAAAGAAAAGAGTTTGGCATGTTGCGCTAAAGATGGTTCAGTCCTCCCTCCTTCATAATAGCTGAGCTTTCCTCCAGTATTTTCTTGTTCTTTTGCCGCATTAGTACATAATATTTTCTTATCTATGTCACCCTAGAAGGCCTTCTCTAGGTATGTCAGAATGAGAATACCTTTATTAGTCCAACAGAGGGGAAATTTGCATTTGTTACAGCAAGAAAAGAGCCAAAGACATAAAGGTCACCTATTATGCAAAATCCACTTTTTCATGTCTTTTCTACATAAACATGTGTGCCCTCTGTGTAAAGAGATTCGCTCTCTTTTTGTCCTGATCCATTTATATAAAAACCTGTCTGAAAATGAGCTGATCAGATTTTGGCCACTTTATGATGTCATAACGTTTTTTTGGCTTGTGTAACCATTAGCCAATCACCAACCAAGGTGACACCCCCCCACCTTATCACCTGAATCTCCAAAATAGAGAAACAATACAAAAAATTACACATTACACAATTGACAAAATACACAACAGTTCTGAGATATAGCAGTCAGGTATATATTGCACAGTTATTAACGGCATATATATATATATATATTGCACATAATTGGTATGTGAACAGTAAACAGTTATTTCCTTTGGTAAGCTACATTCATGACCCTCATGGGACAAATTGATATAACTAAAGTGACAGGGTATATTTGCTTTGCATACTTTTGTAAGACTGCTAAAATTATATATAATGACAATATTTGTACCATTCTATACTGTGTTGTTTATTAGAGGTTTTTATTTTACACAGTACACTATATTGTTTTTTTGTACATTTAAGACGTACTATACTATGTTTTATTATTGTATATTTTAAACATACTAAGCTGTGTCACTTTTTTTGGAATATTTTCGACATTAAAATAATGCAAAAATGCATTAAAAGTTAGGGGAAAGAAGGTGGATGACTTTTTTGTAATTTTTTTCAACATGCTATATTATGACTTTTCCATCATTTTTTCAACAAACTAAGCCTGGTTTCTACACGTTATATCGTGCCTTATTTCGACATAAAATACCATGTTTTTTTATGCATTTAATGCATTTTTTCGACAGAGTATATTATGTTTTTAATAAAAAAATCGACAATGCTATGACTTTTTTTCGACATACTATGTGGTTTTTTCTAAAAAATATCGACATGCTATGCTATGACTTTTTTCCGACGGCTATGTAGATATAAAGAGACATTTTTTACAACACATTATACAATAACTTTTTTTGTACAACTATACTACGACACTTTTATTGACTCTCTTTCTATCAATTAATTTTATAAGTAGTTTTGATGACATATATTCTATATAGACTATATTATAATTTTGTATTTACATTATTATTTTATGTATATTTATTAATTAACATTGTTAAAGTCAATCTTCATTCTGTTTTTCTATGACAAAATCTTCTATGAACTTTTATCACATCTATATTTTGAACGTTGATGATTTATTTTGTGGCATATTAGAGTTTTCACTGTATGGCTTGTGTATGTCATGATTGAAAACATTTTTAGAGCCGTTCAAACAATGTTGAGCATGTTTTTTAAGCTGTTAAAGAACACCCGTTGCTTCTACAATACCAAATAGACAATTGTTGTGTTGTCAACCCACCTTTAAAAGCTGTAAAGCCGCCTCAACAGTGATTTTTGTAAAAATATATCAGGAATATAATTATTCACCAACCCTACATTCATGTCCAATACTCTGGTTAATACCTGCAAATTACAGACAATCAGAACAAATAATTAGATTCAGAATAAGAACCATAATACCAGGAAATTAGGTTTTGTGACTGTTGCTCCTTTTTAGAATCAAATAATGAAAGGATAATAAAAAACAGAAGGGCAGTGAGCGGGGCTTTTAGGAAGGCCACTTCACACCGTCCTTCTCCTGATGTAGCTATAAAAGGAATGTATATCTGCCATCTTTGTACATTCTTCTCAGAAAATATAGAATGTGTCAGCTCAGCCCCTTGAGAAGCTGATGTTTTTCCAGTGTAGGCACGAGGAAACAGCAGTGCTACAGCTCAGCACATGGTTGGACCACATGAAGGCATTATTACGCCATATTCCTCCGTTGTTGTTTGACTGAGACATATTTCCAGACGGCTGCGGCAGGAGATGAGGGATATGCTACGAGCGAAAGAGTCCTCGCTCTCGCTGCCAGCCCCCGACCCTTTCATAATCGCCCAGGAATCAGGCACATCCCAGTTCGAGCACTGGTAGAGTGAGTTACGGCTGCGGTGGTGTTTCCTGAGAAGCCTGCCAAAAAGATGATTTAGATAGATCACACGTCTGGGGTCTGAGGTTCCTCGGACACTGTTTAAACACAAGTCTTCATTCTGAGGACAGAGGAATGTGAAGGGTGCAGAGTGAAAAACCCATCACCTAACAGTGACATTTCCAACATGACAGACAATGTATGGCTCATCTCTGACCAAGACTTGGACATTTGAGCATAATCAAAAAGAAGACTTTTTCTTGATCATAATACAAGCTGGCACTTTGAGTTAAAGATTATACAGCATTACACCATGCAACAAACTCACTTGATTTCACTTAAAAAAGTCCTTTATTTAGTTTAATACATAGGGCGGTTTGTATTGAAATATGTATACATTCAGCTTTACAATTCATACAGGAATTTCCCCACCAAATTCCTGAAATACACACAATTTACAAGGTATACATGTTTCAACATATTTCTGAAGACATAAGACAGCTATACCGGTTAAATAAGTAAAAGCCACTTCCTTTTTGTTTAGTTATACCATTCATTTCCAATGGTATGCTATGTTTTACTTGCAGCTAAATATAAGTTAAAGTATTTATAGTAAAAAGCCTCTGAAGGCCATTCACTGGACAAACAAACAAATAAATGGCACGCAGAGTTTCCCATGCAATTAAACAATATTTTAAAAAAAATGGTGATAAGACCTGCTTTGTATCCATGTCTTTTTCACGATCCCTGTTTCACTTTCAGAACGGCGTTTCCCAGAAGACAGACCAGCACTCGAATACTACAAACATGGTGAGGGGTCGGGGGTACGTACATTTATAACTGCTTCTCAGATGCAAACACAGAGATAGGAGTACTGTAAAATCCATTAGCACTGGGAGCACACAGCGTTTTCTTTGATTTTCCAAATTCAGTGGAAACACCCTTATGACTCACTGCCCCGTTTAATATTGAACACTTTTCCTTTGTGTCTGTCCAGTCGGAGGGATCCATATGAAAAACCATAGGAGTGTTATTACTGATATTATCTGTCTGAGTGAGGAGGTGCCAGTAGGTCGCACTCCATTAAAGCAACTCGTTACAACAAAGGCGTGCAATTTTAAAGAGGTTCAGTCTTCTTCGGCACCCAGTGGAAAGCTCGCTGGTGCCAATCTCTTTGATTTATGCACTCTTCAAAAAAAAAAAAACACACCAAAAGTTTGAAGTCCCAAGTCAATAAAAAGTTGTAAAACGTCATTCCAGACAGTTGGTAACTCTATTAGGTTGTGAAGAAATGAGGCAGTTGTGTGAACAACACATGATACCAAGCCTTTAGCCTCTAGTGCTGAGCGGGAATACAAGACGGCTTGGCGTGATAAGCTTCTCCATAAGCAACAGCGTAATGTTCATAGAGTCTGGGGGCAGGATCAAGCACAGGACAAGGGGGGGGGAGTCGGCCCTGCTTTGATACAGATGTGCTTACTAAGGCGAGGTGCTCCGAGGACAATAAGCATGCTGTAGACAAGACAGAGTCAAATCTGTGTTTCCATTCTCATTCTCATTATCAGACTGCATCGAGCCATGAGCCTGACTCACTTTGGTTTCTACTAGGACTCATTTCACTGCCCTGCTTCATTTAAATCCAGTGGTGGAAAAAGTACTCAGATCCTATACTTTAGTCAGATTAGTAATACCACCGTTTAAAAATACTCCATTGGACGTAAGTAAGTCGTGAATTCAAAATGTTACTTTAGTAAAAGTAGAGAAATATCACCAGCAAAATGTACTTAGAGTAATTAAGGCGCTGATTTTGCAGATTGGCTCTCTTTTCTTATTACAGAGTATTATATTATTCTGTTTTAATAACTTATAAATACATTTAAGAGTTTTTTTTTTTGAGTTCTATCAAGTGGGTTAGTAGTTTATATAAATCATATAAACACGTCATGTTAATGTAACGAAGTTGAGTAGAAGAATACAGTTAAGTACAGAACTTGATTCAGTTCATTCCACCACTGTTTAAATCCTCTGTATGAAACGAGAATGGTTAACATTTTGACCAAGGACCAGAAACTGCACAAAAAAACGAACTCAAAACAAAACAGAGGAGAGAGACTCACTCAAATCCCATTGAGAGGAAGGCCGAGCTGAATTTGCATTTTTAGCGCAGCGTTGTTATTAGAAAGTGTGCAAAAGTCTGTGAGGACACAGGTAGTGTGTGTGTGTGTGTGTGTGTGTGTGTGTGTGTGTGTGGACGGGAGACCTCCACTGCCTTCATGTCTGAGGAGGGAGCTCAGCTCAGGACAGCACACAGTGGGGGGGGGGTTTGGCT
>NW_011369947.1:3489133-3499501 GCF_000735185.1 Notothenia coriiceps
GTGTGTGTGTGTGTGTGTGTGTGCGTGTGTGTGTGTGTGTGTGTGTGTATATCTGCATGCGTTGTCTAGACCAGGGAGCAGAAGCCGCCACAGCTTCCCCCGCCCCCGTCATCGTCGGAGAGCTGGACCCCTCGGCCGTGGGTCTCGCTCTGCCATAACCCCGGGGTCTGGATGATCTTCTCCACCAGCTCCTCGAACGCACACTGGACACCGTCACGGGTCTTAGCACTCGCCTCTGCAGAGAGAGAGAAACAAAAAGGACAGATAGAGAGAAAAGAGGCAAAAGTGAACCTTAGGAGGTTAGTAGTCAACACCTGCTACACAACATGATGATACCCAGACTCATTAAGATGCTAATTAGACATCAATCTTAGTTACGAAATCTAATCAGAATGAATGTAGAAAAGGCCTAGGACATGGACATTTTAACAAAATATTTTAATTGAAAAATGTTTGATGAAGACAGAAACTAGAAATGCAAGCTCTTTTAAATAACGAAAAATCCGTAAAAATCAAAAACACCGGGCGAATAAGAGCGCATGGACGATGATATATTAAGCCCGTTTTATGAATAGAGCAATGCATTCCTCAGAAACGAGTTATTTCAAAGTGGTTTCCCCGGTGTAATGGCCTGCTGTAACTCATGCCCAGCAGCCCTTTGTAGAGCGGGGAATCCTCCTGACTTACCTATAAAAAGCATGGAATGTTTTCTTGCAAACTTCAGCCCCTCGGCCCTGTCTAGATCGTGGTTTTCCTAAAACAAAAGAGAGGTAATGGCTTATTCCAGGTCTGCCAGGCGGAGCCGTGAGCTGCTGTGGCCGTCAGAGAGGAAAAGTGAATTTCACAGACAAAGAACAGGACATTCATCATGCTCTACTTAGTGGGCATTTCATCCTGGTGTGCTGGTGAAGGAAGGAGCAGCTGCCAAAATATGAAAGTGAGTCTGCCACGGTCAGTTAGCTCTGTAATTTGTCAAATGGCTGTAAGATGATTTTCAGTTTTTTGAGGAAACTAATATTTAATTTCCTGTTCTCTGAAATATATGTTTATAGTAAAAGAAAAATGATATATAATGAATTATGCAAAAGCGCCCACCTTATCGATCTTGTTTCCAACAAGCATCTTCACGAGGTCGTTCCTCGTGCAGTACGTCTCCAGCTCATTGAGCCAGTTGTCCAGCTTGGTGAAGGTTTCCCGTCGTGTGACATCATACACTGGGACAAACCAAATACAGAATAGAGTTTCAGAATAAAGGCATACACACATTGTACATGTTCTAATACCTTTATTTGAGGTGCTGATTAAGACCACATGAAAGGCATTTCTTCTATGAATCCATGTTTTAAAAATATCCTATTATTAGACGTATACTATATCAAAAAAGACTAATATTACTTTTAACCCTTTATTCTCTGTAGTGATTATTGCTTTCAATTTAAAAAATAATACTTGATTGCTGTTTTATTGAAAAGCACTGACATAATAACACTTAACGTCCGTAATCCAGAGTTATTTCAACATGTAAAAAATGGTATAATACAACAAATTAAGATTAAAATAACCACCTAAAATAAAAAGGTATTAACGTAAAAACACATGGTAGATCAAACCAAGGGACTAAAGCCTTGTGATATCAGAAGGGAAGCGATCATAATCCCAGCGTTAGAGCAGGGCGCCTTGTGTTTCTATACATCATTAGAGTGGTCAGAAACCGTAAGCTGCAGAGGAAGTCTGTTTAAGAGTTTGAACTAAGTTCCTGCGTGTGTGTGTGTGTGTTCATATACAAGCTGTACATGCATGTCCATATGTGAAGTCTGACTTAAGGGCATAAACTAACTTCCAGAGAGCAGAGGCTAGAAAGTGTGCGTGTGCGTGGGTCACAGGATGAAAAGCCATCACTCTCTTAACAACCAGGAGCCTGACCTGCCTGATGACACACACACACACACACACACACACACACACACACACACACACACACACACACACACACACACACACACACACACACACACACACACACACACACACACACACACACACACACACACACACACACACACACACACACACACACACACACACACACTACAGGTGTTGGAGCAATGATGGCGTCGACGGCTCGGCTTACCCAGGATGACTCCCTGGGCTCCGCGGTAGTAACTGGGCGTCAGGGTTCGGAAGCGCTCCTGTCCCGCCGTGTCCTGCAAAACACAAGCAGCTCAGCTCTGAGACACTCACAGGGAAATCAGGACGCTCCAACAGACACAGGGAAAAGCAGGGCGGAAGGGGACGTAAACAAAAAGGCCGACTGCTCTGAGGGGAGCACGGAGGCAGGAGCGGTGTTACATAAGCGCCATCTACTGGCCACTGGAGGGAACATTCAGATAGGGGTCAGGAGACGGTTCATCTCTCTCCTCTAATTTACAGATAAGAGCCATATTTTAGTTTGAGGGGTGACAGGAGAGAGTGGAGCAGAGCTGACACTTACCCATATCGCCAGCTTTGCCTTGTTTCCGTCCACAGAAACGGTCTTCACTTTGAAGTCAACACCTGTCAAATAAAAACAAAAATCGGTCAGTAATCATGCAAAAATAATTATGAGAATCTGAATACTTTGCAGGAAATGTAGGTTGCTCCATTATATAATTAATTTAATTAAATATTTAAAAATAAAGAGAACAAATATAAGTTAAAGTAAGAATGAGCAATAAGAAGATTAAATATATATTAGTGTTAATAGGATATGAATGCTGAACTGCTCAGTTTAAAGGGGCTTAAGGCCTGAATCCCAGTATGGAGACTCTCCAAAATATCAAATCCCTGACAGACTATAATTATGGATGATGAATTGTCTGATCATACACACCACACTTTGTCTCTGAACTTCTGCTAACCCCAACTCTTCAGACTGGCATTGTGCCCTTCCCATGTCCTGTCTTTAAATCACAGTGTGACTGTGTGTTCATATCCACCACAAAGGGACGGTGTGTGGTTCAATGTCCTAAAGGTCTGTATTAGAGAATCCACCACCTGCACAACGGCTCAGGGAACCATGATTCACCCTGAGAAGTCCAGCCGCGAGAGGAAGAGACATTTACATGAAAATAACAACTCTGTCCCCCATCCCCTCAACAAGTAAATCTCCTCTATTGCCTTTGTGCAGTGTCTCGTCGTGTTTGCGTGACATATCTGGCCGGAGCTTTAGCATACACTGACAGATTTACCAGGGAAATGTACACTTGTGTCAGGCTTGTTTTTACATCTGGGGCTAGGGAGGAGAGTACAGCTCAGAGCCAAAACACAGGAGGAGAAGAGGGGACACGAAGACAGGCGGAGGATATATGACATTAGAATGCGCACCACACACAGGATAAAAAGCGTTCACACAGTCAATCACAACAACTAGCTCAAGTCCAGCAGGGTTGCTCGGATACTGTTGCCAAAAGCATGTGGAGAGGAGTTTCCGCTGAACGTTCCCCTAACCTTAGACCAGACGGACCTCTCCCAGAGAACATACAGTTACACATCTGTTCGGAACACAACAACATGCTACTGCTGGAAGTCTGCAGGCCTCAAAACAGCCCTAAATATAAATATGACATAAACACAACAAGGTGAGTCAGCGTTTCCCTGTCTTGTCTCTTTTTAACCCTTTGTAATGACTGATCCCAAGTGATGATAACTTTATCAAAGGGGACCCATCATGCTATATTTGAATAATATATTGTAGGGCCAGTACTCGAGTTGGGGGGGGATGAGGGGGGATGGCATCCCCCCTGAAATAAAAACGGTCAAAATCATCCCCCTTCTAAAACTGCCATCCCCCCTTTCCATCCCTTATGTCATTTTATCAATGAACTGGTTATTAGGGTTAGGGTTATATATATATAAATATATAAATATATATATATATATATATATATATATGCGTGCATATATGCATACATATATGTGTGTCTGTATATATTTATAAACTGTATATTATTTTTGATCATTCAATGGACAATGAAGTATTTGTACTTTTTTAATACAAACCATCAAACATATGTTCATATATAAAGTGGGTAACTATACAAAACGAAGTGAGATAACTGTTTATGAATATCAGTTCAACTTTATGTAAACTTGTGTAACTCATGAAAGATAAATGAGTGTTTCAATAAAACTATTACATATACAAATGTATAGTGCAGTTTTTGTTTTCATTGCAATATTAATTTTGTATATGTATCAATATATAGCCATACATGGTCCATGCATATATAGCAATATATTTAAAAATATAAGGACTACTTTCCCATATATGGAAATCTATGATCCAGTATATTGTATTATATTTACCAATATATTACAATATATTTTTGTTTCATAAGGGTATCAATGGGTAACAAGTTGAGACTGATTGTATGAGTTGGAGTTGGTGCGTTGGTGCGTTTGTGTGTATGTATCTACATGTGTGTGTGTGCCTTTGGCAGTGGCATGGGTCGAGCAGAGAAGTATTTCGCTTCACATCTTCAAACAGTGCCATGGTTCTTTGCAGCAGGCCCTGCAAACGGTCGCAGAGCCGGGGGGCGGAGAGGAGTCACACTGCTTCAAAAAAACAAGACACAACTGCAGGGCAGACCTTCTGATCCAAGAACACGCCCTGCGCCCACCGCAACAAGGAGGAGAGAGGGGGACGAGGGGGACTTCTCTATTGGCCGCTGCTTAACTCTCTCTGCAGCGCAAACAAGAGAAGAACTGATGCTACCATTACAGCCTTCATGCAGCCTAAAAACCTAACACAACACCATCACCCTCCATCTCTCCTCCTGGGAGTGGAGAATAAGTTGACCCCCCCGCCCCTTTATCTATTGAACTGTGCACATTTGTTGGTATGTGACCTTAAATTCATTCTCTTTTCCTCCGTACCAAAATCTCTAAAAACAGGGGCACAATGGAGCTGATCCAGATTTGCGTCCGATATGACGTAATATCAGAAATATGGGCTGGCTTTACAGCCACGGGTCACGGCCCTATCAGAAACGTTGCTATCAGAAACAATGCACAACGGGTTTTGGACGTAATATGTTCTGTGTTTACATTAGCAATCATCGCTAACACTCAGAGCTAACGCTGTACTTGGGAGAGTATGTGTAAATAAGCAGGAAATTACAAAAGGAACTCACCTTGTGGGAAACCCGCAAGAGGGAAAGCTTTTGAGCTCCATACTGTTTCAGAAATAATGCTTGATGTGGTTTGGAACATAATATGGCCTTTAATCACGGCAGCGTTTAGCTCAGCTCAGTTTCTGCTGGTAGACAGCCTTCTCTTCACAGAGCTCACTGCTTGCATGGGGATGCTCCAAAGGGGCGTGGCCAGCAGCAACTTGGTTACATTTAAAGGGCCAGACCCATAATCAGCACTTTAGTAACAGGGCTGAAATAGAGGCGTATGAGGCATGCTACAATGGGTGATCTGTTTGGTATTTTGAACAAAATACTTCAGAGACATGTTTTGTATTGCATTATTTTCGTTTTGATTGACAGAAGACTGAAGTAAAGATTGTTGTTGTCATTTCACTTCCAGCTTGTTTTTTCTTGCCCAGAGGACAACATAAGTACAAATTGGCTCATCATACCCCACACTCCCTACTAGAGAGACACAATGGCAGTATTTGTCCAAGTAGTGTAACAATACAGTAATCACTTTTGGAAAGTATCAAGATGTAGTTGCTTGAATATGATACAATTCATAGTTTTGTTTTTGACAGTTTTCTGGTCGATGATAAGCTTTGGGGGTAAGGGCCAATACTTCAGGGGTTCTTGATAATGGAAGTGCAACTTCAGACACGAGAATGGAGTTGCAAATAACAGGAGATGTACAGTATACAATCTAGATGTGTCATAAGTAAGTATACATTCAGGTAACAGCTTACAAAAAATGGATAGCCGATTGGTTCCTAGATTGCATTTCTGTCAGTTCCTTCTGCATTCTTCTGTCAGTTCCTTCTGCATCTTTTGCTCTCCACAATGACTGTTCAACTGCATACTAACAGAGCCCACTCAGATTATATTGGTTAATACTACCTAGACACAAACAGCAACCAGAATGCTTCTGATAACAAAATCCTGTCCCATTACCTTCAGATTTCAGAATCGGTTCTGCAGGGAGAGCTATATACTGAACATGAAACAGTCTGTATATGATAAAATGATCTAAGGTCAAAGGTCCCCTCAGAAGCTTTGAGGCAAAGGAGTTGTCATGTCACATGGTAGTCTCAAGTCTGAGTTCCAAATCTAAAAGAAGTCCAAATCCCTAAATGTTTTTGAATCCTAAACGTCATTATACACCCTTCAACAAATTCAGTGTCATTTAAAAAAGGAGGGGAACAGTTGGTGACTAGAATGTTGGGAAAAGGAAGAGTTTATTCCCTGCAGCCCTTTTTTTTATAACTTGGGGAGAATTAAGTAATTCCATGTCAAAAGGCTGAAGTCCCAGTCAGGTCTAGAATAATATCTGTCAAAGTCAACTAATAAGTTTTATATTTTTAAGTTCACACGTCCCTTTCGAAACAAAAAAGTATCTAAAAGTTCATGATCGATAACCCTAGCAGTACAACAAACGTTAGTTACAAAATGGCCAAGATGACTTCCTACATTCTAAAGTCCCTTTCATAAACACTGCCCCCATGAACTTGTCTACCTTTGTAACCCCCCACTCCAAATCAGTCAGACAGCACATCATCTGGTCTTTACAAAGACCCCAATGATACCGTCTAAATGGAGAGATGATGATCTTCAGGAATGAATGTGCGTAATGGTTGGCGCAGAAATGATCAGCTAAATTCTTGGAACGGCAGGAGACAGATTAAAAACGAGTAACTTGAAGTACTTATTGAATCTTGAATTCTTACATCTACCTGCAGGCACCACCTAACCAGACAATGTATTTTCAGAAGTTAACAAAGCGACTGACAAGATAAGATAAACCTTTATCGATCCCCATAGGGAAATGCAGGTGTTTTAGCAGCCACAGGAAGATAATATCCTGCTGAGTGCTTCATGTGTGAAAGTGCATCCAGACCTAATACTCAAGACATTTTTCGGATTTCATGTGCCTAAGGCCCCGTCCACACGGAGAAGAAACGGGTTGTATCCATTAGATACATAATTGTTAAATTAGTTTAATCGGTCTGACGTCACTGGTTGTATCACAAGCATTACAAAATTACAAATAGACCCTGCTAGATTAAATAGTTTACAAAGGGCTGTGACCAGGGGCCTCATTTATAAAGGGATATACGCAAAAAAAAATGGCGTACGCCAGTTTCTATGCAATGTTTGCAATTTATAAAATACTAACTTGACGGGAAAATGTGCGGTCCTCCACGCAAACTCTAACCCATGCGTACGCACTAAGCACAAAAACGGGAGAGACGAGAAACTGCGACACCGTTGACACCAATGTCACCTCTCATTTATCATATATGAAGAATTCATTTTCACAAATTGATTAAAGCCAATCTTAAAATGATTTAACAAACGCCAGTTTGAGACTCCTCAGTGCACACACAAACATAACTTGGAGAAATAAATAAATACGGATATGTTATTTAAAACCACCTCGAATATGTTGTGTTAATGTTATGAAATGTTTTCTCAAATGATGCGGTAAGCAGGAGGACAGAATTACGTCTAAACTGACGCCGTTTTGCATTTCTATAGGTTGTAGATACGAGCATGGTTTTATATACTATCATGTTTAATCGTGTTTTATGCCGTTTGCCAATACTTGATAAGTCGCTCGTAAAACACAGGAGGTATGGAAACTAAGAACACCATATGTGGTAAATTGTACAGCTAATATAACACAAGACATTAGTTGTATTTCCTTTAACTGGTGGATATAGTTGCTGCTGGGGGGTGCTGAGATGCACAGGCTGCAGTGGAGACGCTGCGCACAGCTGATCGACAGCTAGGACACAAACCACCAAATACAAAAACATAATTCAGATCCAGTCGTCATGACTCCACTCCGAAGGAAGTTCACTGCGATACCTTCTTACAGTTTTCTCATCAAGGGGGTGTCTCCTTGTCCTTCGTCAAACCACCACTGTTGCCTGGGAGGGGAAGGCTATGTGATTCTTAGGCATTAACGCTTTTTTCGGGGACCACTTCTTTATTTATTTTCGGTGACGATGCCGATGCCTCCAGTGCTGCTACTTCTGGTTCAAAAACTGGCATCGCACCAAACAGTATGAAATGATTTATCCTGCGACCCTGCCACAAAAAATAAAGCAAAATCTGACCGGTGTGAGATGTCTTTCTTAAGCGTGTTTCTGGTTGTCATTTCCTCGCGATCTTCTTCATAAAAGTCAGTCGCAAAAATGAATGAATGAATGGGCGTTTCTTTGACTATTTATAGGCAGAATATGGGCCGTTACGTGAAGCTGCAGCGCGCATTTCGAGTCCGATTAATGATTTATAAAGGGAAACCGGCGTAGGATGTGCGCCGTACGGCACTTTCCTCGGGGGCCGGTAGCGCCAATGTTTGGGTGAAATCCAAGGAAAATCCTCGGAGCATTTCTGTAGGCCGCGCTATTTTCTTGGATTATTCCACTAGTAAGAACCTTCCCCCCACCGTGAATCGCTAACGCAACGGCGTTATAAATGAGGCCCAGGAGCGGACACAATAAAACCGTGAATACATTGTAGTGCCTGTATACCCACTGGCTGCTTTTCATGGGGGGGCATTTCTACAATCTGGAAATGGCTTTCACTAATAATGCTCGCCTAGTGTTCTAGTCTTGAGTGAGGGCAGGCTCAGTGTTAAATCATCTTGATTGATAATAATCCTGCAGCAGTAATACTTGTCCCATATTTTCTTTACAAGTAAAAAAGCGTATACATTCTCTAAGTAAACTAGTACAATTTGTTGCTATACATTTACTTCCAATAAACCTGATACTAGGTCAGCGCAGGCTTCCGTTGCCCTTTGATGCTGGTTTTTCCTCCTGGAGCCAACCCCAGACTGGGCAAGGGGCCTTCAGGCGGGCAATCCATTCTGCATCTCACCACTGAGCGCTTAATTGCCTTTTAGGTTAGCGGTAAAGTAAAATCAACAAAACAAGTTTGAGGCATAATTATAGCTGCAAGTGACATAACACTTGTGAGTCTATTTATACATGTTAATCTAAACACATACTATAAACATTAATGTTAACTATTTATACTGTAAAGTAAATTATATGCTTTATATACAGAAGATACTTTATAACATATTGTAGTACGCTGGAGGAAGGAGTCGGCAGGCGGAGTATTTAAGATGGAATTCCGCACCTCTTATATTTCTCCACATCAAGCGCGTAGAGATTACATCAACATGTGCTCCAGTGGAGAGCAAGTTAGAGTAGCGGGTTGCTAGGCTCTAGCTTGGCAACCTAGCTAGAACCTCGTGCTTGGGGCGAAGTCGGAACGCGGAACGAAAGCCTCCGGCACGCATCTTGCAGGAAAACACCGTATGAGCGCAAGGAGCGGCAAGGAAGCTGCTGGCCTTGGGTGCGATTCCGGCTGGGACTCTCAGGGGTTGAACCGCTCCACTCGACCCTCTTCCGCCGTGGACGCAGCTGCAGATCCTCCTTAGGCGCGGCGTCCTCAGGCCAAACAAACCGCAGGGCAGGCTTTGTCGACCCAGTTACAGTTCCGTAAGGGCCGGCCTTAAAGCCGCCGGGCCTTCATAGAGCGATGGAAGCGCTCCGGCAGAAGGCCGGTAGCCTGGGGGTGGTAAGCGGTAGTCGCTGTGCAGTTTGAGCCGCCCAAAACTGTCTGGCAACCGATGCCGCCAGAGCGCCTGGAGTGAACTGTGAGCCGCTGTCCGATGGAAATTCTGAGCGGGGTGCCAAAAGCGACACACCGCACGTCGCATAAAAGGCCCTAGCGCACGTCAGCGGCTGAAGGTTCGACTACAAGAGGACAGCGCTCGCGGCCAACGGGTCGTCCTACCACAATGGTGACGGAGGTAGGGAAAATACCTGAGAGGAAGGGGGCACGGACGACTAAGCCCAGGTTCGATGTTAAGCATGGTCAAATCTCCTCTCTGGCACTAACAGGAACCCGCTCCAAAGGGGCCTGCGTGTGGCGGTGGCACGCTTACGTTGGTGGCAAGGCCAGCGCACACCCCCGGACCAGGCCCAAGCTCTTAACATCCTATTTCAGCCCCCACGACAGACAAACTCATCGCGGCCACCAGCACACCGACAGGTTTAACGTCAGGGGTGAGACAGAGCCGTTGCACCGCCTCGAAACAGGCAGACTCCAGTTGGCGGGGACGACCGGCCATCGTGACAGGCCGTAGAGAACGTCACACAGAAGGGTCATGCCCGCG
>NW_011369947.1:3499546-3526557 GCF_000735185.1 Notothenia coriiceps
TTGAAGCTTGGAGCCATGGAATGGAGCTGTAAAGGGTGGTAAGTAAAAAACGTCTTTAAATCCCACTCTGCAGCGACTTGATGCTACACGTTATAAAAAGGAATACTCGATAATTTCATTACAGTCTAACCGGAGAGACAGCAAAAGGAGGGAGAGTCTGAGGAGGAGAGGAGAGAGGAGCAACAAGAAGCGTATGAGGGGCACAGAAGCAGACAAGGAGGTAGAGGTATGAGGAGGAGGAGGAACGCAGCGAGCAGGAAGAGGATACAGCAAAGTGAGTATAGTCTAGAGGAGAAGATGAGGTTGAGGGAGAACTAGATGGGTACACAGGGAGAGGCAGAGATTAAAGAGCAGATTGAAAAGGAAGTTGAAGGCAGAAGCAAAAGAGACAGTAGCAGGAGAAGTAGAGGCAAATGTAAAATTAACTTTTAGAGGTGAGTAACCAGCAAGAAAGGATCAGGCTTGGCCTATCAATTTTATTTTGTTTATTCGTCTACTTGTCCTGATAGCTTTTAATGTTGTAGTGTTATTTTTGGTACATAGGATATAAAGGGATGATCTTAACCTTGAACTTCGATTCAGTACCCTCATTTCGATTATTAAAACCTTTAACATCAAATTACAGACTGCGATTCGAGGAATTTAGATGTCCAAATGTGTTGATGGGTAAGTTTGTTGGATGATAAAACTGAAGATAAAGTGGTCCTTTATTGTTGGGAATTCCCGCCTCCCCCTAGTAAGGTGTTTAAAAAAGGGGGCCTCTTGGGATCAGCTGGGGAAAGTGCTGATCACAAGCTGAAAAACAGCGCTGTTTCGCCCCCCTTTTGTTTACAAAAAAACCTTTTGGAAGATACGACAGATAGGACAAAAGCCATACCTACATATATGATGATATTATAGAATATGATGCATTGCTGCAGATTAAACTACCCAACGGGATATAAAAGAGGTAAACACATCTACAGCAGTAACATGCAACATACATTTTATTGCACCAGGAGCTATCTTGGGACTTTTACTGCAACAACGTTGACTTGCCTGTGAATACAAAATAAACCATAGTGTTGCTGATCTACAGTGTTGTCATTCTTCTTTCAACAGCAAGACCGCTAACAAGTATTTACATACCTAATATAGTTTAGTTTCTCGCCATCCCAAACGTAAACATTCAGCCACGTGACTGCGCTTCCGAGCCGCTCCGATTACAACCGAGCCGCTCCGATTACAACGAGAGTTAGAACGAGAATGTGACGTCATATTTACATTAGACGGATCCTTTCTAGCCATAACCGTCTACACGGCGCTGGCCAGTGTGTGTAGTTCTCGGGGGGCGTTCGAGTCCAGTTTTGGATAGTCTGCCGTGGTTTCGTTCCATTTCAAAGAGCTTGACGCTCGGCGTAACCTTGGCCACTCCAACATCCAATCCCAGAGTTTGAAGATTAATCATGGGGTTTGTCAACGGGACTGTAGTCCCAAATGATAGCTGGGGATTATGGGTAGTGTAGTGTTCGGCCATCCTAAACTGAATTTTTTTTTCGGATATCATAACAACACCACATCTGGCTTCACAGAGATCTTCTGTTACTGTCCTTTCTTCTTAGAGGTATACACGTAACTCTGGATTTGTTTTAATGTTTGAGGTGCAATAAACGACATAGCAGCTTTTTTGGCATGTTAAAACAGTTATTTTCTGACTCGTCATTGAGAGTAATAGCTGGCGAAATTACAGCCTCGCCTACTGATTTCAAATGTGTGCTCTAAAATGATATGTATAAATGATTATTATCATTATTATAATCAAGACAATAAATGACAAAGATATGTAGAAAATAAAAGTATTTAAGATAAGTTCATAAGAAACGTAACGTGGGAGAAAATATGTTTCTAGAAGATATGTAGAAAATAAACGTATTTGAGATACGTTCATAACGAACGTAACGTGGGAGAAAATACGTTTCTCGCTAAACGTAATTGAGAATGCAGTATAGCTCTGTGGGAACGTAATTTTTAGGAGACAGGGTTGCAGGAGGGGACATTGACAGAGGATTACTCAACAAGTACACAGTAAGTACTTCATAGTACTTGTTGTGGGAGTAGTATCACTACTAGCCTACTGAGTCCAACAGGGTTGATCTCATGAATAACTATCGGCAGAAAAAATAATAACAAACTCGAGAGACGGCTGAGTTGACCGCAGTGCAGAATCGCTGTATAGTGGAAATCTCCTAACAATGTTGTCCATTTTAGACACAGGCCTATTATATTTCCAGCCCTTAATAACATTCATTTTCTGTGCTCAATATGTGTCTTGGCTGTTTTCGTTGTGAAAACAAATGGACCGTAGATACACGGATTGACCGTCCTCATCTGCGCTCTTATTTTGAAAGACAACTTCCGTTAGCAGAATATGAAAAAACTGGGTTTTTTTTGTTTCTGTTTTGTAGTGATTTTATTTGTTGTTTTGAGAAGTAGAAAATGAAAATCATCCCGTTTTTTAATAAATCCATTTTTGGTCCGTGTACGTTTTGTCAGTTTGATTTCTCGTTTAAACGGAAAGCCGAAAAACGAAAATACCAGCCTTTTTTCGTTTTTGATTTAAAACGGAAAAACGGAAAACCAAAGCCTATTTCCCGTTTTTGTTGTCTGAATCAAAAGACGGATAAAGAGAAATCCTAATTAAAAAAAGGTCCGTGTACGTTTTGGTAGTTTAATTTTTCGTTTGAATCAAAAAAACGAAAATACCAGCCTTTTTTTCGTTTTAAATTTTTTTTAAAACGGGAAACCAAAGCCGTTTCCCCATNATGATAAAGAAAAACGCCTTGTATTTCAATTTTGGTTTTTCAATTTGAAAACGAAAATCAAATATCCAGTCGTTTTTTGTTTTTGAATATCCATTTTTGAAAAGAAAATAGAATAACCAAAACATACACTAAGCGTTCATCCCCTTCGATAGCTCAGTTGGTAGAGCGGAGGACTGTAGGTGTTAAATGCAGAGATCCTTAGGTCGCTGGTTCAAATCCGGCTCGAAGGAGGTTCGTCTTTTCCCTATTGCGCAGCACCAGGCCTTAAGGCCCTGACACCAAAGAACACGTCCCGACCATGGTCGGCCCCAGGAAGTGCGCCGGTATGAGGTGTGATTTGATATTTAGTTGGCGCAGGATCGTCTGCTCAAGCTCCAATCTATCACCCAATCATGATACTCGCTGTCCATTGTGACCTAAACCAATCACGACGCGAGTTCACAATGGACGGAGACAATCACGTCACGGCATCACAATGGACAGAGCCACTCACGGCACGGCTTCTCCCCGAACCCGCCCCCCTCACGCTTTTGGTTGACAGTGGACAAGTCGCGAGGCGCATCAGAGGTATTCAGTACTCTGAATACCTCTGATGCGCCTCGCGACTTGTCCACTGTCAACCAAAAGCGTGAGGGGGGCGGGTTCGGGGAGAAGCCGTGCCGTGAGTGGCTCTGTCCATNTTAGTGGAGGAGGGGAAGGAAACAAGGCAGAGAAAGAGGGAGGATGGGAGTATAGGATGCCGGAGGAATGCCAGACAAAATGAGAGTGACATAATGCATCTTGGAATGGAATTTAAATATGAACTAAACTCGAAAAAGTCTAAGAAACTTAAGCCATGCTAATCTGTTCATTTTCTCTCATTTGCCTTCACCAAATGAATGAATAATTTACACAAAAAAGGCCCCAACCACCAGACTGTATAAATGGAGAAAGGAGGATTAAGTGAGACTAAATGGATATATGTTACAGAGCAAAAGCAAGGAGAGTCTGTAAGTTCCTTTCCTTTGGGCTTGAAGCAACCCTTTTCAACTCCTAGCTGTGCACCACCCTTTCCTGTTTTTCCTTCTTTTCCATTCCTTCTTTTCACGGCCAGAGAAGAACAGCCTTTCTGAGCAAGGGAAGCCCAGGCCTTCCCCCCATAACGAGTTCTATGACTGAGACGCCAGCTTCTTTACTGCCGCAGTGTATGCTTCACTGTGTCTAGCTCCCTGAGTCCCATGGTCATTATTCATGGCCAGCCTTGCTGAGTACTTCTAAGCACTTGCAAATGCAGCTCAATTTAAAGGATAGTAAATCCTCTTCACAGCTAAGGTTTGGTTGGCTCAATTAGGCTGGGTTCTACCCTATGGTTCTACCCCAGTAGGTTTCACAAGGGGGTTTCTTCAGGGCACACCTGGGGAGCCCAAGCATACAACGTTTTGTATCAAATAATTAATAATAACAATTAATATGATATAATGGGTTATTTTAGTCAAAAACACAACCTATGTTGTCATCAATTACATTGTCATAGATCATGATAGTCTGGTAAACATTCTGCTGGTCAGCTTCCTCAGGTTGTGTCACGGTGGCTTCTTGAAAACAGAGAAACTAAGAAAAGAGTCATCATACTGATCAGAACTCTTGGTTTGTTGACCAGGCATCATCTCTGGTTATAAGAGGTGAAGTAGTGGGAGTTGATGGAACATAGTGAAGACTGACTATTTACTACTGGTGGTTAGCCAACGCTAGCTAGCCAGCTGTCTGCAGATTTCAGTCTGGTGTCCAAACATCACCGAGCAGGAGCAGAGTGTTGCCTTCCCTAGTTTTAGCATCTAGCAATGACTTTGTGGGTTATGGTCTATTTTTATATGCACAATAATTCCAGGTGCTGCAGGTCTTGGTCAACTGTCTTGCACATAAACAAATACTTTTACACAATATTTTAAATTCAAATATTTTATTGAATTGATTATTTTGTAATCAAACAGTCTTAGATTACATTAGATGTTCTTTATTGATCCCAATTTGGAAAATGATTTTGTTACAGTAGCAGCATATTAACAAGGCATTACAGATTATATAAAAATGAAATGTAAACCAGAAATAAACAGTAAATATATACATATCAACAGTAGTAAGATAATGTATTTGGAAATGCCACAATATACAGAATACAAGTTGTTTCTGGAACTGAAGGCCTTTTTACTGAATGATTAGCAACAGACTGCAGTAGGAGGATTGTGGGAATCATGGTGCTACAAATACAGCATCCCTTCATGGCTCCCAGAGCTCACATTTCCCACAGTGCAGTAGGAGTGTTACAGGTTACTATCCTGGTCATACAGCGCTCCGTCTCTCAGGAATGCCTAAGATGCTTGGCCCGTTTTAGTCACGCACCTCAGTCTCTGCCATGCATCACCTTCCCCTTCCAACTGATAACGCTCTGCAAAGCCCATATAACACTGGGAAGCCATTAGTCACAGCTCAGGTGTGTGAGACAAGTGGACAGGCGTTGAGGAGTTAAATGTGTGTATATACATGCTCGTGTCATGCTGAGAGAAGCGTTGGAGCAAGATAAACTGTGCGAGAAAACCCAGCTCTGTCCCGCTGCAGGAAACTGTCTGGAATGTATCTTTCTTTCATTATTCCCATGGATAACTATATACGAGCATTGTGGTTGTTATTCAAGACCTTGTCCCTCCATTTTGCACATTTTTGATCTCTGTGTGTGCCACAACCAACATATTCAAGCTTATTGGAGCACTGTTCAACTCTCATATATCAAACTGACTGTTTTTATTTATAGTGTTGTCTGTTAATAATACAACATAATGCTTTCTTGGCATTATCCTACTTATAAATGGAATGTTGGTTTGGTTTCTGAGTATGCCTCCTCAGTCAAACTTAGCTTTCCCACCGACGAGTGCAATCTAAGGCAAAAAGTGTTCCACCAAAGCTGAGAAACGCAAAACATGGTTACAGTAATACGACTGGGGAAGTTAAACTTATATGAAGCTTAGAAAATATTGTTGTGTCACATTAGACACAACACATAGAGCTGGAAGCCAACAGGAAGTCAGTCTTGTCACTGCTGCTTATCTATGAAATGAAAACTCTTTGAAATGAAGTTGTGATTTTTCACAGCTGCTTCCTGTAAAGATACAAGAGAGACCTCATTCCAAGAAAATCCAATTGTATATTAAATATACAAAGAACCCAAAGAATAATACTCAAAGTGTTCTCCTTTCTTTGGCTTTAAACCACCTCTTTTGTTTTTCTTTCTTATTTTCTGACTAAATATAAGTTTTTCGGGAATGATTTGTGTTTTTCCATTTTAACTCTGCCTTTTTACTTCCTAAATGGTAGACATCAATACCGTTGTTTTAGTGGCCATGTTAACCAAAACCAGCTTGAAATGCTGACAAGACATATTTACGTCGTCTGAACTCTGCATTTTGGAGGAACACTTGAAGGCAGCATAACATCCTGCTCCGTGCTCTTTTCCTGCTCTCTGTCCTCTGCCATATTTTACAGTAGTTTTTCATTACACAGTCCTCTGTGCAGCTGCTAAGCTTCACGCGATCAAGGACATCGGGGTTATTTTTTCCAACTTGACACCTCCCTGGCGTTTTGTAGACGTAGTTTGCATTTGAATGATTCCCTGGAACTGAAGTTCAAACCCCAGCGAGTGAAAAGAAAATATCTGAGTGTGTGGTTTTGTTATAACAGGAATGCAAACTTAGATTCCTTCATTTTCGGCTTGTTTTTCACTGACAGCAGTAGTTCATTGTACATGTACATACATCACAAACTGCTGCATATAAACAAACCACTTTAAATAAACATTTTGTGACAGTTATTCTCTTATCTATTCTTGGGTAGTAATAACAGTGTACCAGTGTCAGAACCAGGTAGAATGCAGTATGTATCTCACATACACAAGCTAACACACACATTTGCACACTGCCCATGTACACCAGTGGGGATTCAAGCCAGCTGATCTAATCTGGGGGGCTGTAGACAGACCGTCTGCCCCTCTGTGTCTATATAAACGGACACACACACACGCACACACACACACACACACTGGAATGCATCACTCAACACTGCGCACACCGACCATCAGAGCTTCCTTCACCACAGTGTGAGGGAATGCAGTCTCTTAATGTAGCCTCTATGTATAGCCAGTAACAGCCACTGGTCCAAAAGACAAATCTTTATCACTCTGTCTGGCTCTAATTTGAACCTCATGCTTCATATCCAATGTGGTTGACATTAGCTTCTGTGGAGACTATCTTAGAAAAGGCTCCCATGAGTTTGTTATTTATGGTCAAGCGGGATATTGGTTTACATTCCACATGTTAATTAGATTCGGCACACGCTGATCCCTTGCCAGTGCACCTTAGCACAACACTAGACCATTGAGTCTGTGTCTCTGTGTTGGAGCCTGTTAGATCTGCCAATAAGAGGTGGTGAAAATCCCCAAAGTGTGTCACTCGGCGATAACCAGATCTTTTAAGACAGCAGCACTAATGTGGAATGTCTAATGGTAGTTTGGCAGGGGGCACTGAAAGTTCCTACAATGTCAATAAAACCTAAGCTCTAGTTAGGTCCTTGAGAGAATGCGCCTTCCCAGTATTTGTTTTTGGTGCTAAAGCTTTATCCCAACAACATTAGCATGTTTGTTTTACATAACCTTAGCTCGGCTCCCATGATTCAGCTTTAACCTCAAACTCAACAAGGTCTTCTCAGGCAATTTTTTGCAATTCTAGCAGTTCTTCAGCGAGTCTGAAATATCTCTGCAACTATTTTATGGCTTTCAATGGAATAATGTAAAGACATTCATGGTCCCCAGAGGGTGTATCCTGTTTCTTGTCCATGAGAAGATTTAGCGCACCAGTAGGTCAACCTTTTAAAGCCACTTGATCAATATTTTCACATATTGTCACAAAGTTTGGTAGAACAATGAATTGCTGTACATTGTACTTGCTAAACATCATTCTAGCATTGTCATTGTAAGGATGTTATCAAGCGTTTGCTCAAAGCGCTGTACAGTTTCAAAGAGCCCCTATCAAGACTGTAGACTGTTCACAAATCCGCTGATTAGTGCGAGGAAAGGTCCTTCAGCCCACTTATCCTTTGTAAGTCATAAGCTTTGCATTAAGAGTAGGACAAGAAGCATCGATACAGCTGAGAAAAAGCCTGCGCACAGACAAGGAATCAATATAACAGCCAGAGAGGGGCTGCCTCTGGGGAACTGATTCTATTTACAGTGAAAGAGATGGGAAATGGAGGTTGCAGTCCAAGCTAGTGTGAGAGTTTGTGTCTGTACGTGAATGTATGCATGTGAAAGTGCTCTGAATTGAGTTTGCTGCCTGTTAGCCCTTTGACCGGCTCAGAATAGCCAACCCCTGCCATCAGATAATTTATGATCTCCAGTAATAACCGAGCCATTTACACATTAAATCTGTCATCTCTCTGGGGCGCTCGCTCGCTCGCTCTTCTGGACCCTTTGTCCAGGAAATTGTAAATTCAAGCATTCAGGCTACCAGGCACACAAGCTATTGTTGTTAACAAAGAGATGTTCATAGACGACATATGGCTCAAAACACCAGTAGCTAGATGAGATGACAACAACCAATATTTGTTCTACTCTTTTTTTCAGATGGACCTGAAGCTGCTCTTGGTATCCATATTGTTTGGAGTCTTTTGTTTCAGTAATGCTCAGAAAGGTAAGATAACTTACATACTGTAGTATAGCTTTAACATCATTATTTTGTCACATGATTTTGTTGATGTCAGCATGCATAGTAAACACGACATTCATAATGATGACCAGCTCCACAGAGAGGGAGGCCATCTACTTAATCTTAATGATGTCATTGACCAGCAATCCATCTACAGAGAATAGAGGATAATGGAAAAGAGGGGATATTCTGTCTCTAATTACCATTGAGCCACACAGTGTTCCAGATGAACTGATGTATAAACATGGGGGGCTTAACAGGCTGCTTACTTTGCACGGCCTGTGCTGTGACCGTGCTCACTCTGACACCCCCTCTCTTCTCTCTTTGTTTTCCATCCAGAGGGGAACGAGTGCATCAATGCCAACGCCAAATACTGCGGGGAGTGCATCCAGGCTGGAGCCAAATGTGGCTGGTGTAAAGACCCGGTGTGTGAATCTCAGCTGTCAGCTGTAGTTGTGCTGAGAAATGCTTTTGGATGCCAATATAAGGCCATTAGGCATATAGCAATAGTTGGCAATGACCATGCTTAAGTGTGGGGCTGCATCTTATGATTTTTTTATTTGCTTTTCTTTAAAAAAATCTGAAATCATTTAAAAATAATAATACATTTAGCCTATGATATGTCAGAAATTAAGAAACATTTTTTTCCAGAGCCAAAGATGATTACTTTAAATTCTTACTTTTCTAACAAACATTCCTCAACCAAAAGTAGTTTCATTTGCAACAATAGAGCCAAAAAGAAACTGTTCCTCAGATGCAATTATTAGTTGATTATTGATTTAACAATAAACAACCAATTAATCTGCCACTTGTGTTGACAAGTCAAGTTTTCTGTTTCTCTGTATGCACCACTTATACCAAAGAAAATTCCGAATATGTGAAAACTACTTTTTCTGATCAATTTACATTTGAAATTTCCAGTGTTAAGATTTCATGCTTATCCTTGATTTATATTATTGTAATTTGAATACATTTGGGTCATTTTTTCATATAAAACAAGCAAATTAAAGACGTCATATCGAGTTACAAGGAGCATATTGAATTGTATTCTTATGTTTTGCAAAAATTATCCAGTCATCAATCAATAAAATAAAAGTGTAAATATATATTGTGTCGCATGACAGCAGATTGTTGATGAACTGTCCCATTGATTCTCCCTGTGCTGCTGTTTCCAGGAGTTCCTGAAACAGGGTGAGACCGTGTCGACGCGCTGTGACGAGCTGCAATCTCTGATAAAAAGGGGCTGTGATGATGATATGATCGAGAACCCTCGCGGGGATCAGAAGATCCTGAAGAACATAGCGGTGACAAACCGCGGCAGGGGAGAAGGGAAACAAAAGTCAGAAGCCAGACTGAAACTGAAGCCAGAGGAGATCACTCAAATCCAGCCTCAGAAACTCAACCTGACCCTCCGATCTGGTGAGAATACATTCTAATGAAGCTCTCCTGAAGCTATTACTTACCTTCTTTTTACAACTCTGACACAACTTCTAAATGACGGTAACTTCATATAGGTGAGCCCCAGTCCTTTGACTTGAAGTTCAAACGAGCGGAGGATTATCCCATCGACCTGTACTACTTGATGGACCTGTCCTACTCCATGAAGGACGATCTGGAGAACGTCAAGAACCTGGGAACCAGTCTAATGCTGGAGATGTCCAAGATCACCTCGGACTTCAGGATAGGTGAAGATTAACATTTTCTCAAGTGTGATTACATTTGACACTAAATGTAGTTGAAACTTGTTAATTATAAGGTACAATGACATTGTATGTATTTACTGACTATTGCAGTGATATTTCTCTTTACATCTAAATATCAATACAAACATGAACTGCTAGATTCCAATACTTTAAATGGTGCCAATTGGCTCAAATGTAAACAAATGAATACTGAAAAAAGAGCTCAATTTGTAGCCCACAGTCAGTTGTGACTTACACCCTGACTTAGTAAGGGAAATTGTCTAAGTTCTATCATTTAAACACTATAATCAATCCAAAGAAATTGTATTAATATGATTTATTTCATGTTGCACTACCAGAATATTGTTTTGCAAACTACTAATGCTCAGGGTGTCGAATCAACACGGTTCATATAAAGATGTTTTTGTTGAAAGCCTGTGTGCAAACAGATGAAAAGCGTTTATTAATTTGGCAGTGTGGGTAGTGTAGTCTTTTGATGTTCGGCCCACAGTTTCAGACTTTGAAAACCATGAGGTAGATTGACTGTCTTGTATTTTCAGGTGTACTGTTGTAGGTATTTGTTGCCACCCAGCTTTGAATGACCTTTTTGTGACCTGTACAAACAAACCAAATAATCAAACTCTCAGCGACCTTCTCTGAACAATGTGGTGTCAACTTACCCTCAGACTAAAACCAAGCTACATTTAAAACCAACTGTCTTTTAAAGGTTTCGGTTCCTTTGTGGAGAAGACGGTCATGCCGTACATCAGCACCACCCCGGCCAAGCTGCTGAACCCATGCACAGGAGACCAGAACTGCACCAGCCCGTTCAGCTACAAGAACGTCTTGAAGCTCACCAGCGACGGCAAGAAGTTCAACACCCTGGTGGGCAAGCAGCACATCTCTGGAAACCTGGACTCTCCCGAGGGGGGGTTCGATGCCATCATGCAGGTTGCTGTGTGTGGGGTAAGCAACAAAATAGAAGCCGTTTCCTATCAGTGATCCTGTCGGGGGAAATAATCCTTCTCAGGTTCTCAATTCAAGGCAGTTTTCCCACAATTACGGCACTTGCTTGGAGGGATACAGCGCTAATAAATGTGGTGATATGTGAAAAAGCTGTTTTATGAGTCCTTGGTGTTCACAAGGAGATTTCTGAATGCAGTGATTATCAGTAGTTCATGTCTCACTTTACAACCTGCTCATATTCTCCATTAGTCTTTATAGAGGGAATTTATCGCTTTTGGCAGACGTTATTCCTCCTATTTTGAAGTGTTTCTTTCTCATTTCACAGGACCACATTGGGTGGAGGAATGTGACTCGTCTGCTGGTGTTCTCCACCGACGCTGGCTTCCACTTTGCCGGCGATGGAAAACTGGGTGGCATCGTTCTGCCCAACGATGGAAAATGTCACTTGGAGAATAATATTTATACCATGAGCCACTACTATGTAAGTAACCCAGGCTTTTTACACATGTGGCAAACACTGCTACTGTGTGTTACAGTGTTAATATGACTCCTCTCCCCATTCTGTTTTAAAGGACTATCCCTCCATTGCTCACCTGGTTCAGAAGCTGAGCGACAACAACATTCAGACCATCTTCGCAGTCACAGAAGAGTTCCAGCCTGTTTACAAAGTGAGTTATCTGTCTCTGGCACGCTTTTACTTCATTTTCATCCCCTTCTTTTACAGAATACTTTTCCTCATTCCTTCCTGTGTGCGTGTGTGTGATGATGGAAGATGTCCAGTATGTAAAAATATCCATCCAGTCCAATGCCTCTGCCGCGAGTTATGGTAGCATCTCCATAAAAGCTCTTAATTGCTTCCTTGTGCCTTGCCGTTACATCTGAGTTTCATTAAAGTTCTTTATTTATCACAGTAGCTTTTATATGCTTCAACGCAATAACAATCCCACCATTTCAAGGTGGTAATCAATGTTGTATCTATCTAAATCTTGGATTAAATGTTTAAACTGATACATTTCCAGGCTGTAATAAAAATGCACTCACGTCATTCAGGTGAAAAAGCAGTCTATTAAAGTGCATAGAAAAGCTTTCTTATCTTGTGTTGTTACTGATAGAGGTTTCAGATATCACAGGATAAATAGAGCTTTTATTATAAAAACTGTTTTCTTCTCTCTACAGGAGCTGAAAAATCTGATTCCAAAATCTGCAGTAGGGACTTTATCTGCCAACTCCAGCAATGTCATCAACCTTATTATAGACGCCTACAATGTAAGTACACTGTTCAGACTGTTGACTTTAAGTGCCCTTGAAAAACACTCTGATTAATTTATCATTTATTCACATGGGCCACATTAAAGAACTCAACAATGTGCCTTGAGTTTTAACTGTCCAAACACCTACTGTCATGTATTACTCAGCTAATCCTGTGTGTACTGCCAAAGCAAAGCTACTGATGAAGTTCTAACATTCTTGTTGTTATCTCTTGGATTTGGCAGTCGCTCTCCTCAGAGGTCATTCTGGAGAACAGCAAGCTTCCAGAGGGAGTGACCATAGCTTACACATCGCACTGTAAGAACGGAGTGGTTAGTGAGGGGGAAAGTGGACGGAAGTGCTCCAACATCTCCATCGGAGATCAGGTGAGGATAAGAACGTTTCTCTTTTTTGTTGTTATTCAAAAGTAGATGATTAATCCTATTTCAGTTGTTAATGCTTTATGTCATTGTTTATTCATGGAAATGTATTTTCTAAATTGTCTTCTCTCATGTGCTGCACAGGTGAAAGTCTTTCTAATAGTCATGCATTTTTCTGTGAGACGGGTGGATAAAAGTTTTCATTTCCTTGGTATTTAACCATTTATTCGCACCTGGAAGAACAATCATATTGCTTTACTCGCATAGAAAAAACGTGGTTTCATTCAGGTTTTTTTGTCCACATTTTTTTTTAAACAACAATCACAATGAACACCTGATACCTCAATGAACAATGATACCTCTTTTTATTGTCGAGTCTTACACATATGAGAGATGTTTTAATACAGATCATTTTTAGAGATCAAACACCAGAATGATTTTTCTCACCTGCCTCTCAGGCTTCCATAGAAAAACTTGATTCATTTTATCCAAAGCCATCAGTCTCCCACCTATGTCAGGCCTAAATGATTAGATATGAGGTCACCAAGTCAGAAACTGAAAACCAGCTTCTTTCATTCTTTGTTCATTACCTGCCCTTGGCCCTGCACTCACATCCCACACGCTTTTTCCTTTTTTCTTCTTTCATTCCCAGGTCATGTTTAGCATCACTGTGACATCTAAGGGCTGTCCTAAGCAAGGCAAGCCTGAAACCATCAAGATCAAGCCCCTGGGATTCACAGAGGAGGTGGAGATTACCCTCAACTTCATCTGTGAGTGTGAATGCAACCAGGACGGCATCGAGAACAGTGAACTCTGCCACTTCGGTAACGGCACCTACGAGTGTGGAGCCTGCAAGTAAGTCTGGAAACCTTTTGATTTGGATCTGTTTTTCGTCTTAAGAAACGCTCCAGAATCTCAACCTCTTCTGTCTCAGGTGTAATGAAGGACGAGTGGGCAGACAGTGTGAGTGCAGCAGCAACGATGTGGCCACCGAGGACATGGACCGGACCTGCAGGAAAGACAACGGCACCGACATCTGCAGCAACAACGGAGACTGTGTGTGCGGCACGTGTGAGTGCAAGAAGAGAGATAACCCCGAGGAGAGGTACAGAGGCCAGTACTGCGAGTGTGACAACTTCAACTGTGACCGCTCTGGAAACAAACTGTGTGGAGGTGAGCACGACGGAGAAAAAGACCAATAAGAGACTGCTCAGAGATGGTTTAATACACCTCGGTTGATTTGTTTCTGTTTTTTTAGGGCATGGAAGCTGTGAGTGCAGAGAGTGTGTCTGTGACCCCATGTGGATCGGAAATGCCTGTGATTGTTCTCTGGACAACAGCACGTGTATGGCCAGCAACCAGCAACTCTGTAACGGCAGAGGAACGTGTGAATGTGGCACCTGCAAGTGTACTGATCCCAAATTCCAGGGTCCCACCTGTGAGACTTGTCCTACCTGTCCAGGGGTCTGCACTGAACACAAGTAAGACTGAAATGAAGACATGTCAATGTTTTTAAAAGCTCATATTACAAACATTGATGTATTGTTTGGTGTATTTGAACCTTTGAAGGATAAGTTCACATTTCTTTAAGTATGTCTTAATAAAATATTCACACACATTAAACAGATTGAATTGATACCTGTGCTAAGCAGCATTCGTAGTTAGTTTTCGTAGTATGTATGTAGTATATAGTACGTAGCTGCTGGTTTCGCTTGCTTTCCAACAGCTTTTACACATAGATTTAAAGTTAGGTACTGTAAATCCTATAGCTCCAGATTCCCATGACTTTTATCAAAATCAGTCAAATCTGAAACAACAGACATGCATATGTATATGTATATATACATCCAAAGATCTTCTCAGAATTAATTGAAAAAGCAGCCTCCTCCATCATCTATTACACTTTTTTCAGGATTGTAATCCTGTTATTGCTATCTGCTTATCTATTGGTTTACGGCAAACAGGGACTGCTAGTAGCTAATTATGCACACTTTTCGTATCGCTAATCTATTACAAATGTAAACAAATAAAGGATTTGAAAGTGTTAGACTTTGCAAACATTTTAGAGATGTACTATATGATCTTTTGAATTTGTGAAGCATAGCTCATCTCGTTGCTTATCCCTGTATCTTCCAGGGAGTGCATCCAGTGCCGGGCGTTTGGCACGGGTGAGAAGAAGGAAACATGTGAGAGAGACTGCAGCTACTTCAACCTGATCAAAGTGAAGGACCGGGAAAAGCTGCCCCAGCCCAACGACGCCACCTACCCCGTGATGCACTGCAAGGAGAGAGACGCCAACGACTGCTGGTTCTACTACACCTACGCCGTCAACAACAACACTCAGAAGGAGGTGCATGTGGTGGACCTACTGGGTAAGCAGAAAGCTGGGCCAACCAGGGTGTGGAAGGTTTCTGTTACAGAGAAAGCTAATTACAGGGTCTGTGGTGGGGCTGCGAAAATAGCACATTTGTTATTCCCATGGCCTTGTTTTTTTTGCACGCTTATTTCAAGCTGCCTAAACACCTCTGTTGTGTTTCAGACTGCCCCGCCGGGCCTGACATTATCCCCATCGTGGCGGGCGTGGTCGCCGGCATTGTCCTGATTGGCTTGGCCCTGCTGCTCATCTGGAAGCTGCTCATGATCATCCACGACAGGAGAGAGTTCGCCAAGTTCGAGAAGGAGAAGATGAACGCCAAATGGGATACGGTGAGTGTTTGGAACCGGCTCTGTGAAAGACTAGCAGGAATAACATTTTTAATTTTTTGCTGGTAAGGTTATTTAAATGTAGAAAACAGGTGTTCTGTAAAGCCACAACTGTCAGGGAATTAACTTGTGAAGATGATTTGTTGTTCTAAGCAGCAGATGAGATTTGCAGACTTGTTGATGTCCAAGTTTCTCGCTCACATTCTCACCGGCCCTTTTGAGTGGCGCTCAAAATAAAAAGTCCACTGTATGGACTTTTTTGGGAATGTTATGCAGTCTGAGCATGGCTGGACTTTTTCCGGGGAGTGGCCACAGTTCCTCCCTTCCATGCTTCCAGCCCATCAGCCAACATCAATATGACTTCAGCACTACTCCATGTGCAGCTCAATGCCTCCCCCTAGTGGTGGAATTGTGTCAAAACCCATATATAATGTGGGTTTGGTGATGCAGATGTTCCTGATCAGTATGCTGGGGTCTTACTTATTACCATGGGCAGGGCAAACTATGGCTCCACATCCCTTTAATTTGAAGAACTGAGAGACTGTTCTGCCCTGGGTTTCCTTACAAAAGCAGCCTTAAGGAATTCCAAAGATACTTTGTGATCTCCTCATGTTTACAACCACATCATCCTGATCTGTAGCCTCAACAGTTTGGGGTTTTAGTAAATAAAAATACATTTGGTTTAGGTTCCACAAAATCATTTTCTTCCATTGTCCTCCTTTCATCCCTCTTACTTTTCTCCCCTTTTATAGTGCCTTTTATATTATTCGTTCCTTTGTTCCTGTTCTATGTTTTTCCTGCTCAACTCTATTCTTTCCTCATTCTTTACCCGTAGCAAGACAACCCAATATACAAGAGTCCTATCAATCAGTTCCAGAATCCAAGCTTTGGACGTAAAGCTGCTGTCCTTTAAGTTTGTATTTTCTCTCCTTTCCACCTCATTTTCCTGCATGGGCTTTTTATTATGTTATATTTTTCACTGAGTATCTACTTTTTCCTTTATTTCACCTGTCTTTTCAAACTATGAACTACATTTTCATAAGAGTGGAACATCAGGAAGAGACATATTACTTTCAAATTTCGTGAAAAATGAGTGCATGAGTGTGCTGTGAATATCAAAGCAGCTAAAAGTGTCTACAGGGCAAAAATACTAAAACCTTCTCTGGTAAGTATAAAATGTGTTTAAATATGATGCCTAATTTAAACCTCCTGATATTTGGTGTGAAGTCGCAAAAGCATGACGGTGTGCTAAGTGTGATTTTAAACAAATGACCTACAAGAAGGTGTAGTAGACTTATCCCTAATAACAAAGTGTGTTCTCAAATTGTCTGACTAAGCAATAACATGATTATAACTTCAATTTCTTTGCTTTCCAGGGTGAAAATCCCATCTACAAAAGTGCCGTCACGACTGTGGTCAATCCAAAATATGAAGGAAAATAACTGGTCACGGTTTTCCTTGAACTCTGCTATCAAGTATCCGACAACTGCAGTATTTACCGCAGGTCTGGGGAGTAACCTGTGGTCGAGTTTCTGTCATTTCCTTTTGTTGCTTCACCATTATAATGTACCCAGCAGCCACTGCATCTGTATTTTTACTAACACCTATGATTTATATGCATTTGTGATATTTTAGATGTACAGTATGTGTATATACTTTTAAGTTGCATATTTGCAAAAAACAATGACATGAAGGTGTTCTCTTCCTGCCACAGGACTGGTATGGCAGAGGATTACACTTTTTTTTTAACAACACAATATGGACACTATGGATATTCAATTATTCTGCAGCTTCTGTCTCGTTCTCAGACACTTCTCTGTCTCTTCGTCTCTCTGTGCACTGACTTCCTGTGTGTCTCTGTGTGTCAGACAGGACATGACTTCTATATGTAAATTGTCAGCCATAGCAGCACATAAGGGGTGTGTGTGTGTGTGTGTGTGTGTGTGTGTGTGTGTGTGTGTGTGTGTGTGTGTGTGTGTGTGTGTGTGTGTGTGTGTGTGTGTGTGTGACAACTGAAATGTTAAAGGTCCCATGTCATGCTTTTCCGGTTATTACCCGTCCTCCACGGAGTTTCGCCGACACACTCAGCCTTATCTTTTCTCAGCTGCAGCTAAGTGGATCTCCACTCACACTTCGCCACACACTCACGTGTGTGTGCTCAGGCTGAGTTCAGGCTGAGATTCGCCGCGTCTCGCAGACCTCACGCAGCAACCAGGAAACGACACCAGTAATACAGCTCGCACTGTCGGCTCCTCGAGTCTCAAAGGGTGGAGCAGCGAGCCCGTAACGTCCCGCCAACACGGCACCCAGACCCCAAGCAGCATTCTCATCTGTTTGTCATTACTGGTGTCATTTTATGGTTGCTAACAAACGCCATTGTAACACATAAACACACATCAGAGCACAGTGGGCTCATAGGGAGGGGGGGGGGCAGGAGCTCCAACAAGACAGAGATGCTGTATGAGAAAACCAATGTGATTTTGGAACATTGAACAATGTCAATCTATTCTAGTAGACCTCAACAATGGAATTATGATCAGTAGAAATGGCCATGACATGGGACCTTTAAGTATTGAATAATATTTCACTTTCAATTTTAATTTGACCATTTGTTGAAACAGCTTCACATTTTAATGCACTCTTTGTGAGTATTGTTCTGAAGGAGTAAATAAATACACAATATGAAGAATTGTTGTTATCACAAAGGGACTGTATACCACTTGTTGAAATTATGATATTGTGGCAATGTTGAACAATCCACAGATTTGTATAGTTATGATACAAGTTTAACGTTGAACATTGTTGTACTTGGTAAATGTATTACTCTTTCTCAGGTCCTTTCCTGTGTTCTTGTCAAGTACGCCAAAAATATGTTTTGTGTTGGCTTATTTTTCGTAAACTAGTGAACTCATATGTGAGTCATTCTGTCAATTTCGGGATCATATGATGGAAACAAGAGTGTTTTCTATTCCGTATTCACATGAATCACCTCTGAAATGCTTTCACCTCGCAATGCCTCTGAAGTACCACACGCAAGCCTTTAAAGTATTGTTTTCAAAGTGCCTTTTATTTCAATATCTTGTTCTCTCCCAATGCTGTTTGAGTTATTTATTAAATAAAGTACAACAAATGTCTGTGTCTTCCTGTTTCGCTAACTGTACCTATGAGGTAGATCATCCCATTTGTTCTGTAGAAAATGCAACATAAGGCTGATGGCTAGAGGCATGCTCCAATGTTTTAAAAACATTTCTGATGATACTGAAGAGTCAATAACAATGAGTTACATATGTAATTTAAGTTCAGCATTATGCATTATATATTCTGCCATGTTTTCATCTAAAACGTTATTGATAATATATAATCTATATAAGGAGTATTTGAAAAAGAAATGTTAAAAAAAATAATGAGAAAGATTGATGCAACTTAGCCGTAGAATAGATCCTCTGTGCCTGTGTTTTGCTCTCTAATGCCATCATCCCATCTTTTCTTGATTTATCAGCTTTTCTGTAGGACATAACGTTTTTTATGTATATTTATAATATAACATCTGCCCATTATATTTGTCAACTAGAAATAAAAAATGCAATGAAAGCGTTTCTTTCAAATACATAATTAGTATTATTAACATATTTAATACAAGTAGTTCAAGGGCATACGCTATATGCACAGTAACCTTGTATGTTTTCATCCCTGAAGAGAATGATTCAATTATAAAATGCAAATTAAAAAATAACAAATTCATTAGACCTAATTTTTATCCAAGTGTGTCCTATTGTATTGCAATATATAATCATAATCCCAGGGTCTGCTTTGTTATGTAATCAAAAACCCATCACCTACAAGCGGAAGTGCCAAAAATCAAACCGGATATGGTTGGAGTGAGGCGTCTTCGTAACAAGACATTAACCACTATCTTTGTAGCAAGCTGTAAACAGGAACGCAAGTAACCGAGGAACGCCGTTTTAAGCAGGCTGTTTTAGCCGTTTATCAAGAGTAACACCGCTCACTGTTCAAGAAAAATGGAAGACGACACACTAACGACGCTGAAAATACTGATAATAGGGGAAAGTGGTGTTGGGAAGTCAAGGTAAGCTGTAGTTATCTCAAAGAAAATGATGTCGTGGCTCACTGCTAAGTGAGATAGCTAGCGTTAGCTTTGCAGCCAACCAAATTATGTGATGTTCAAAGATAATGCGGCATTTTAAAAATGACTTAGACTTCTCCGCTTTAGTGGTTTTCTTCTTTAATGTAAAAATCAGACCTTGATTTTACTTTGTAAATTTAAATACAGTTTATGGTGTTGGCAGCCAAGCTAACCTTAGCTAACTGGAGGTAGCTGTGTGTGACATCACCCATTTCATGTCTGACAGATGTTGCAATCGAGACGGCTATGCAAGAACTATTCCCTATTTCTAATCTTACTTTATCTGGCAGTAATACATATATTTATCTAAGATCAAGAGGTTAACACATTAATATGAACAGAGCTAGCTAGCACTATCTTAAATAAATAGCTACATGTAACAGGTAATGTTTCAGTTAGTTTGGCCTCTTCAAAGACTGCTGTATAGCTTTGACATCACATTTGATTTTGCCAACATGTGGTAAGCAGGTCCTTGTTAGCAACCACAAATCCGCCTAATATTCAAGGTAGAGTATAATGTTTATACTGAGTCTGGCGGTGTATATGTGGTAGTATGCCAACGTGCTGAGGTTTTTCTGGCATCCACCTCTGTGGTCCAGACTGCATAAAATAATCCTGATAGCCAGTCTGATCCATCAACCATCACATGGCAGTATGTGGTATCTAGTACTGCATGCCTTCCATAGTCATAGCATGGTACATAGGTAATGAGCTGCCCACAGCTTTATTGTAAGCCTTTTGACATGGGAACTGTCTGGTTCATAATCATGTATCACTGCAAACTGATGACAGGGCCACATATTCTTAAAATCACAAAGTGAACCACAAAAGTGTGTAGTAATCAGAAGAGTGAGATCTTCAGCATGATCAACAGGATATCCTATGTTAAAGAAAATGAGTATCCCCTTCAGCCAAATGTTAGTCGAGAAAGCACATCATCTCAAATGTTTGTACTAATTCATGCCCTTAACATCCTTAAATGTCAGCACAAATGTGACTCTATATTGCATCTTGCTTCCTCTGTTCCATTTGGTTGGCATCATCCTATTTTTAGGCTCACTTAAATCTTGAATCTGGGCCTGTTTTAGTGTAACAGTAGCAATGTCTTGTTTTCTTTCCCACTTTTCTCCAGTAGTGCTGTTAGCGTTCTTAATGTAATGACAGACCACAGAGGAGAGACTGAGATTATGCCAACACCATAATGTATAGACCTAGTTTGCTTATATTTTGAGAAAACAAAACGCTGCATTTTTAGTGCATTATTGAGCCCAAGGGCATTTTCAAGGATGCAATTTTGTATTATTATTATTATGAAATAGGCTTTTCCTTAATACAATAAACTTCAGTCTGTCATTAGTTTCCAATATCATGATTTGAATGCTCCTGAGCCAGCTGTACTATTGTCAAGATGGCACACTGACTGGATAATTTTAGAAGTTGCATGCAGATATTTAATATGCTTCCCTGCAATCTGTTGAAGCCCTTAAATCATCAGGGATGCCTGGCATTGATTACACAAGTTTTATTTTACCGTAACAAATGACCTACGCAGAACACATGTCTTACTTGGCTGTCTCATAGCCTAGCTCATCAGTTGAATGGCCCTCTAACAACAAACAGTCAGCGCTCCTCCAGCATCCTTCCTCATGCCCCATGAGGAAAAATAAGAGAATTAGGCTTGGGTCAGGGGAAAAAGGGTGCGCTTATTCCATCATCAGCGCTGCGATTATGGCCTTTGCACTTGATTGGTCATAGTTAAGAAATGAACCCTGTCCTCACTGCAATCTGACGGTGATATCATCTGTGCAACGTGTAATGCAAGTGTAGATCAAAGACGTCAATAGAAAGAGAAACAGATACATAACTGAGTGAGACGCTTCTTGTCCTGTTATCTAAACGACGCAAATTGAAACCTGATCCCAGACCAAACGACTTCTCAACCTGCATGGAATAGAATAACTGAAACAAACTTCTGCTGTGTTTGTTAGTGATAAATGACGTGATCTAATTATTTCCTTCTTCCTGTCAACAGCCTTCTTTTGAGATTCACAGATGACACATTTGACCCAGAGCAAACGGCAACAATAGGTGAGTAACACATGAGCTCAGTTAGAGGTAAAGAAATAGCAGTGTTTTGTTGTGTGGTAACAGCGAGTGCATTATAATGGAGTGCAAATGAGACAAGTCTTTAATGGTACACACAAACAAGGATTTTATTAAATTAAATCATTTGGGGAAAGCAGTGTAGTCTGCAACGTGTCAGCTCATATTATATATGTTAGCTCCTTGAATGTTATTCATACCCACAAAAAAGAATGGACAAAGTGTATCCATGTATCCAACCCTATGTGAGCCTTGGTCATGAGATATTTAAGAGAAATGTTAATTAATCTGAGTGTTCAAAACTCACATGTATGACTCAATCATCCATATGAGTTTTGAACCAATAGACTTGCTTAAAGAAGAAAATAGGGAGCTATAGTAATCCAGGCAGGTAGAGATAAAAGCATTGATGACACTGTGTTCTACAATGCTTTTAGGCAAAGCTAGACAGATGTAGCAATACTCCTGAGTTCCACAAACGAGACTAAAGCGATTTCTTAATGTGAGGGTCAAAGTTCAGAGGATCAGACTCTAAACCAAGACGTCTAGCAAATGGTTTGAGTGTGGACTTCTTTAAAAACTCAGCTGACAAAGTATCATCCTTTGTCAGCTGAGAACCAAACGTTTTGATAACAGTAAGGCAACAGTGAGATCTAATGTTAGTGTTCAAGTTTAAACAGAAACAGGCCTTTATAAGATTCCTAAAGGTAGAATACTTGAAACATGAGTGTACCTAGTTTTTAGGACTTCTAAAGGACTACCGTAGACAACGATTGCTACCACATTGAGTAACTGAGGCATAAACTCTTCTTCATTCTGCCTCTTAGCTGGTACGCCCTGCTGCGGCGGCTGGCAGATCCTTCACATTGTTCTGGACAACAATCCAAACAGAACTACTGTAATCGCTTCTTGTATCAATTACACACTAATAATTGCAGAGCGTTTTAAATCAGTTATTTCAAGTTAAAGATGATTTTGTCCTGGAATGAAAGTCAATTTGAGGTCACTGTGCAGATGTTTGGCCTTTTAGAAGATCTGCTAACAGCTGGAATGAGCTGGAAGTGAAAGTAACCGCGATGCCACACACCCTCTCAGCCACAGATATATTTGATTTAATTCAAACTTCATGAAAAGGTTGGAAAAATCTGCAGTGGACCAGGCTATCAATCTTATCCCGTGAACTTTGACATACATTATTCAGCAATTCAGTCGATGTCTTTCCAAATTGTGATGGATCTGCCAATAATATCAGCTTCTTTTTAGTGTTATGAATCATTTGAAGCACAGAGGACACACCTGTTGTTTTTTAAGGCTGTAACTTCCTTCCTTGTCTTATGTTCAAGCATTCAGCAACTCCAGATTTACAATGTTCTGCTGATGAGTTTAGAGGAATGAACCACCTAGTATCTGATGTGGTTTGTAAGGCTCACAGTGCTCTCTTTGTTACAGCTAGAGACACACATCCCAGGAGAGGTTGAAACAGTTGAAACACTTTTTCTCTTCTCCCAGGTCAGGGCATGGATCTCTGCTGGGAGCTTTTGCCAAAGAGATGTCTTTATTGGAGCTACGCCTCCATCGTTGACTGAAGTTCCTTTATTCAGACAGAAATGTAATCCGCCATCACTCCATCTCGATTATTGCAATTTTCATCCCTGCCACACCTAAACTGTGTAACCGAGTAACAGTGTCCCATTAGCAGACAGTGTATTGGAAATATTACATCTTTTTTTTTCTTCTATTTGCATAATTTTGAATAAATAAATAAAATATAAAAAAAATATTCATTCGTCTTTGCCGTTCCCCTTCATTAAAAAATGAAATCAAAATAAAACAAGTGAGAAAAATGAAGAAAATGATATATATACATTTATACATTTATTTTTGTATTAATAATGAAAGTATATATATGTTATGAAGTAAATTATGTATTAATACAATGTGTGTAATACAATACTGTATTAATGGCACCTGTTTGAACTCGTTATCAGTATAAAAGACACCTGTCCACAACCTCAAACAGTCACACTCCAAACTCCACTATGGCCAAGACCAAAGAGCTGTCAAAGGATACCAGAAACAAAATTGGAGACCTGCACCAGGGTCAGTGTATGTTTTGGTCATTGGATTTTCTTTTCACAAATGGATATTCAAAAACCAAAAGGCGTTTTTCTTTATCATGGTCAAAAATGGATTTATTAAACTTAAAAAACGGGATGATTTTCATTTTCTACTTCTCAAAACAACAAATAAAATCACTAGAAAAACGGAAACAAAAAACCCCCCGTTTTTTCATATTCTGCTACCGGAAGTTGTCTTTCAAAATAAGAGCGCAGATGAGGACGGTCAATCCGTGTATCTACGGTCCATTTGTTTTCACAACGAAAACAGCCAAGACACATATTGAGCCCAGAAAATGAATGTTATTAAGGGCTGGAAATATAATAGGCCTGTGTCTAAAATGGACAACATTGTTAGGAGATTTCCACTATACAGCGATTCTGCACTGCGGTCAACTCAGCCGTCTCTCGAGTTTGTTATTATTTTTTCTTGCTTCTGCCAATAGTTATTCGTGAGATCGGGACCCTGTTGGACTCAGTACTAGTGAACTACTTCCACAACAAGTACTATGAAGTCCCTTCTGTGCTTACCTTGTTGAGTAAATCCTCTGTCCAATGTCCCCTCTGCAACCTGTCTCCTAAAAGATTACGTTCCCACAGAGCTATACTTGCATTCTCAATTACGTTAGCGAGAAACGTATTTTCTCCCACGTTTACGTTCGTATATGAACGTATCTCAAATAGTTATTTTTCTACATTATCTTCTAGAAACATATTTTCTCTTCACGTTACGTTCCTTATGAACGTATCTTAAATACGTTTATTTTCTACATATATTTGCCATTTATATGGTCTTGCTTATAATAATGATAATAGTCATTTATAAATATCATTTTAGAAACACACATTGAAATCAGTAGGCGAGGCTGTAAATTTCGCCAGCTAGATTTACTCTCAAATGCGAGGCAAAAAATATCATTTTTAACATGCCAAAAAAGCTGCCTATGTCGTTTATTGCCACCTTCAAACATAAAGCAAAATCCAGAGTTACGTGGCTTCGTATACAAACTCTAAGAAGAAAGGGACAGAACAGAAGATCCTCTGTGAACCACAGATGTGGTGTTGTTAATGCGATATGATATCCGAAAAAAATTCAGTTCTAGGATAGCCGAAAGACACATACACTACCCATAAATTCCCCAGCTACTCGTTTGGGACCTACAGTCCCTTTGACAAACCCCATGATTAAATCTTCAAGCTTCTGGATTTGGGGATGTTGGAGTGGCCCTAGGTTACGCCGAGCAGTCAAGCTCTATTGAAAATGGAATGAACCACAGGCAGGACTATCCAAAACTGGACTCGAACGCTCTCCGGAGAACTACACACGCTGGCTTATTGTGTTTCGGCAACCTTTATATATACAGTCCTATGTTTGGACAGTTCTCTATGGCATGTCTCTACTGGGAATTGTAGTTTTAAAAGATCGTTTTCTTTTTCCCAAAATTATAAAGTTGACAGTATTAAACTGTGTACAGCCCTGGAGGTTCGGGTGGATAGGAAACACATTGGTGTGTACAAATTTAAAACATGTAATTACTAAATGGTGTGAAAATCGCTTTCTGTCCATAATGGGCGCATTAATATAACCCACATGACAGCTCATTGTTCTTGTAATTCTACTCCACTACAATTCAAGAGGTTAACCTGGTATTTCGTTACATCCACTACATTTATTTAGTTACTTTGCAAATTCTGAATAATGATGTGAAAAAAAACAATCCCTTAAAAGCAGACTTTAGTTCACCTGAGTAAAATTCAGGGAATGGTGATTGTCAACGTGCCAACAATCAGGAGATATTTGATAGTTGTGTGCTGAGAAGACTAAATCTGCAGATCCTCTATAAAGTATATTCCATTTCTCGTTATTCTCTACTATAGTTAATTAAGACTGTATTCATAATGGCCTATTTTGCCATCCTTTCAAGATTTCAAGTTTTCTAAGGTCATTGACCAATATCATATACACAAGACGGTGTAGGTTATGCAATGAATTGAAAAACTTGGTCAAAGCATTTTAGTCACCACCAATTGTGCAAGTTCTCCCACTTAAAAAGATGAGAAGAGGCAGTGCATTGTGACATTAAGGATTTTGGGAGATGGCCCGTGTGGGGCCCATCTAATGCTAATTTACAGAATGGCACCTGAGCCAATAGCGATTGCCCTGAAAAATGCGCTCGGACGAAATAGCACCGAAGAGTCTTGGGGGGCCTCCCCTAAACATTTAGATTTTTCCAGGTCTTACTGTAGATGCTGTCTGGTGCAATTCTCTAGACTGATTATAAGATGAATCACAGCAATATTATAATTGTCAATTTCATTTTATTCTTCATATTCACTTGTTTGTTTGCTCTTGTTGCATCGCTTGGCATGCCACTGCATACGCTATAAGAAATACTTAAAGTGTTGGTCAAGACACTTTCCATCTGATGAAGGCAAATTGCCATTCCCCGATGTAAAAAAGTAGAAACATTTACATTCAGTTATAACTGCCAAAACAAATCATTATTTACACTATTATGGCCCCTGTTAAAAATGTTCTGTAATGTTAATCTACTGTAATTTGGTCGAATGAATGCGGTTTCCTCATCCAGAGCTGACCGAGCAGACCCGAGACAGCAGTCGAGAGGAGCCGAGTGCATCCACGAAGCACACAACATGGTGACGGGAGTTTCCGTTAGCCGGCCAAATCAAATCTCTTCGGTCCAAATAATTTCCCTTAGCGCACTACCGCTTCATTGCGCACTTTATTGACAGACAAGAAGAGTATGTGACGACAATATAGTCAATTTCTAATGTCTATACACGTAATGTGGAGAAAGAGATGTCCTGTCTGGTTGATTGTGCTTGATCTGTGGTAATGCCTCGGTTCCGGTGGGCATGTAAATGCTGCCGCTATACTTTGTGGCCTCACCCGTGCATAGCGACACTTATTGTTTAAGTGTCTTTTAATAAGCATAGTAGTCATTATCATTAGCCTAGAACTTAGCTGGGATTCTGATCAGATATGACATAACACGCGAGTGAGTCTAATCTGACGGAGAGAGAGATCAGCTGCTGCTGCGAGTCGACACCAGCTCTGCATGTCACATGCAGCGGTGAGCGGACAAACCACACACTTAAGGTTTAGGATATCACTCG
>NW_011369947.1:3526584-3540117 GCF_000735185.1 Notothenia coriiceps
CCCACTGAGAGCCAAAGCAGTGGCCCTGTTGACTTCACGTAGACCCTTCAAAAACAGCGCAGAGCCGGGAACATGTGAGAGCTGAGAGAAGTACAAGCCTCCCGACAGGACTGAAGGAGAATACCAAACAGTGTCTGTCTGTGTCTCTGCCCACCCCCCACCACCATCCGGAGAACCCTCTCATGGCAGACAAAAGCAATGAATCAGGCTGCCCTGTGAAACCATGACAGAGGGTTTGATCCTTTAAGTGTTCCCACTCACCGTGCACTCCTGGCCTCAAGAGCCTTAGCGTGATAAATAATACTAATGAGGCACATGTTTATGTCTTTAATCTTTCGGTGCTTATAGGACATTGATATGGCGGAAATCCAATTAAAACATTTTTGAAAACACTGAAGCAAGGACACAAATACCTAGAAAAATGTCATCATAGTTTCCACATTACAAGAGCATTTAAGTGTTCTAACTGTTTCTAAGAAGAAGCTTTGACAGTTAGAAAGAAAAGTGAATAATAACTTGTTTGCACCAGGTTTAGTTTGTTATTCTTTGTTTTAAGCCCAAAATAAATATACAGACACATGATTTAGGGCACTGGAATGATAAAGACTTTGTAGTAACATTATCTAACAAGATAATGTCAGCACTGATAGGAGCTAACAGCAGCCAATTCATTTAGACTGACAATTACAGGATAATTAACATTGTTGAGAGAAATATAATTAAGTGGTTGAATGACGGGAAAAGTCTGTGAACCAAACCCGAGTTATATCAACCAAGAGGGGTCACACTACCTCAACAGCATAAGGACAAGAACACGATATTAGTCAAGCAAATCTCCCAGTTCTAGATCCACATGCAGTTAGCCATACGTGGAAACTTGCTGGTTGGACTCAGTGTTTGACATTCATGTTAAATGCATGGGAATGGAATGAAAGGAATTCACACAGGTTGACCCTGATGTAATGTACGTTGTTTTGTACATTTTTCCAAGTTAGCACAAGCTATGAAGCCCCGTCTTGGAAAAACATTCATATAGTCTTACTTTAATGCCAAATGGTGAAACGTCAATTGTAGTGAAAGATTGCAGATTTGTTGCTGGACAAGGTGGTCAGGAATACAAGTAGTCTACATGTTTTGAAACGGGTGTTAATCAAGTATTTTAATTCATAGACCTCCTCTTTGTTAAGATATTAAAATAGCAGAGTTAGTAGCAGCCTGAATTCCAGCTTTATGAGTAGCTCAACCGACAGTTTTAAAATTCTGCTTTACTTTCCACACAAAACACTTAGCCACATACATTGGCTTGGAGCCTGCCAACATTCCCCTTGTGCGAAGGAGTCTAAAGATACACCTCTGGGGGGGGGGGGACTTTGCTAGGACTTTCTAACTTTTCCAGTCAGAAAATCGATAACACTTTGGCAGCTCTGGTTTCCTTTTAGCATCTACAATACATACATATTGAACAGGGTTCACATCTCCTCACAACATGTCCTCCCAAAGCGGTTCAGTAAAAACAATTGAGGCAAAACCACAACCTTTGGAGGAAGGCCAAGTCCACACCACTATCCAAGGCTATGTCTCTGTGGTGAAAATAGCAGTGCAGTGTTAACAAGTTATTTCTGACTCGTCCTCTCCTCCCGGCCTCTGCAATCACTCCAAAAGGTGGACTAAATCACAGGACAGGAGACACACAAAGACACACATCTTCCTCAACCCCATAGAGACAAGATAAACTAATCATGTGTTCATGTAAACAGCAGTTATTCTAGCAATAGAAAATGAATCCCACATAAATAAATAGCTCCAAAGTTGCTAGTGTACGCGATTTGGTCAATAATTTTTACTCAAGAAAACAGAATTGGAAAAGACAGAATATCAAATTCCCACCAGCAACCACCAGGCTAAAAGGAAGGCTACTTTAGGGGATCTTATGGGGCTGCCTGGCTGGGACAATGGGAGCTGCTGTACAGTAAGCCTCCCCAAACTCCATAACTTTGCTGAGTCTGCCCTTCCTTTGCTGGAACACAGGAAGCTCATCTGAATCACACAGGAAGCCAGTATCGTGGCCACATCTCCGTCTTGAAGTCATAAATAATTATGAACTATTTGGCTTCAAATGTGGGCGTGAAAGACAGACAGAGGGAGAGAACAGAGTGCTTTGTCACAGGGAGTTGAAAAGGCCTTTAGCTGCCAAGACGGCAGCATATTGTCTTTGTGAATGGAGCATGTCTGATTCCCTAACCAGGCCATCACTAAGCTCAAAGCTAAACAAGCCTGGAAACTGCTTCACGCAATGCTATCAAAATATCCAATAGAGCTCACTGAAAATTAATAAACAGCTGTCGTAGATATTAATGTGTCTAGAGAACGATTTACAAAATCTGCGCAACCACCTGCACTGCAGAGACTAATAATGTAGATACATGACAGTAGTCTGCAGTCTAAGAGAAATATTTACAGCAGAGGGGTGATTATTCACCGGTCTGAAGGGACGAAGAGAAAGACCAGAGCTAACAGTCAGTCTGCTAGAGAGGAGCTGTTGCTACTGGGAGACAGACCTTAACTTCTTCAAATTAAGTTACCTTAAGTCAGGCTAGAAAAAACTAAATATATCAGATCAATATCAATATTGCAACCATAGAGCAGGGTTTACTATTGGTGCGTACCTTGAACTGTAGGGTAAGTTCAGAGCATTACATCCATTTACTGTAATGCAGACTTCATTGACCAGAAATACACACGTATGCGATACCACAAGATCCAAATGTAAGAGGATATAATCTCATATGACATTGGCTGTTTGTGGGTGAATATAAATAAGTGCTTTCAAAGACGAGTAATAAAGTATTTGACCTGATGACATGTCTAGATGAAATGCTAAAAGGATCACATGGTCATATCAGTCCATCCTACGGGCTGGAGGAATGTGTGCAAAACATTTCAAGGTAAAAAGACAGCCTCGTCACTTTCTATGAGAACAGCAGCACAGAGATCAAACTACAGTACAACATCTGTCCCACAGAGGCTAACAAAGAGTATGTGGAAACTGCTTCGTTAAGTCCCAGGCTGTTTTGTTTTGCGCTAAACAAACAGTTATGTCAAAGATTGGTCTTAATCCAATTTAAACCCAGCAGTGGGGCAGCTGTGGACACCTTTGCTGACTTTCTGGCTCGAACACTGGCAAAATAAGGACACGCAGATGTCTTTCATTAGGCCTCTGACTTGACACTTGAACTAGAGGGCCTCCGTTTCCGCTACCACAGGAGAGTGAAAACTGCAGAGCTGAAACGGTAAGCAGTCCACGTTTACACGCATTTCCTCCCGGGAACAGTTGAGGAATATCTGTCATGTTTCATTCTCAAGGCGTTCTAAGGTACTGGACATCGTGTTCTAAAACATTGCTGCTTTATCACTTATTCTGAACAGTAGACTTACTTTACTGCTATACAACTTTCAAGCTGCATGTCCCTGAACTGTACAGCTGGTGTTGAATAGAAATTAGTGAATTAGATTTCAAGTTGTTCTGACATTTTCTTTCAGTGTGGTGTTATGTTCCTTACATGCTGCTGGACGTCTGCCTCATTAGTCTTCTTCAATTTTAGTGTAACGCTGAACTTGTATCCGTGAAGCTTAGCCATTAAGGGTCGTGAGCAACTTGAACTACTTCCCTTGTATGTCGAAGGAAGTGTCTTATTACTTTGATGGGAGCAGTTGGTTCTTTTAAGTATTATATGTACACTTTAGGGCTGCTCAATTAATCGCATTTTAATCGCAATTACGATTTTGGCTTGCAACGATTATGAAAACAACATAATCATTGCAAGCCAAAAAAAATTTTTAATTGGTTTTTCAGTTGAATTATACTTCAAGCTCAGGGTAATCAACTGTTAAAAACATACTGTTCACATTTTTCTTTTCAATAAATGGATGTTTTCAAAGTAAATGGATAATCGTTTTTAATAATCGTGATATCAATTATTGACCCAAATAATCGAGATTATGATTTTTGCCATAATCGAGCAGTCCTAGTACACTTGTAAGCATTTTTGGTTTTTATCTTTTTACAATTTGTGGTGGGAAAGACACCTCAGTGAAGTTGGCTATTGGCCGTTTCAGTCAGAACAATTGTCTCCTCTTATCAAGCTACATCAGATATAAATCTGAGGAAATTCCAAGTTGAATGAGTAGCCCATCTAAGTGTGTTTTTGTCTCTGCTGCCGCCTCACCTAACAGCCGTGAGACATCAGCGTAACTGACCACGTCCACGCGGACAGAGAACACTGTTTGCATTGTGTTGGTTCTGTGTCCATGCATATAGGGCCCTGAGGGGAGGGCCATGGGAACTCATCAATCCTTAGTAAGTGATCAAAGATACCAAGACAAATGTCAAAATACCTAAGAATACCATTTTTATAAACCGAGACGTCTAGATATATAAGGTTTAGATATCATAGATATAAAAAAATTGTCAAATTTGTAAATTACTCAACATAAACTACCACTTACTGTAACAAGGAGATAAAATGTTGTCAACTCTAAATAATCATGTCAAATATTAACTAGAGAAGGATTTGCTTCCTTTGTATTTGAAGAACTTGTTTTCGCATCAATACCAAAGTAATGTTTTTCATGGTAAGGAAATATAAACGTTGCTTTTATGAGAGTTTCATAACCCAAAAATGCTTCTTAATACCATCTCCTTATTTAAACAAAGAATATGCCGATATTCTCCAAACAGCCCTTGATTTAAAAACAAGAAGCAGAAACAGAGATTTATCTTAACAATAAAAAAAAAAAAAACAGGCCACGAAATACTTTGCTTTGTTGCTTGTTATCTCACACTGCCCTGTATTCATTTCATACAACGGTCCACCGTCTCCGATCTAATAAAAGGCCCAAAAATACATCTTAGGAACATTATTTGATACTAGAATTGGTACTAGCAATGGATTGAGGTGACCCAGCCCAATGTTTTCCATCGGAGTATAACGACCATTTCTCTTACAGCTATGTTATTGTAAGTGTGGTGAAGACTACCAGCATTCACAATAATGAATAAAACCACATTTCTAAACAAAAACTCTTCTGTGTCCTTGAACTGAGTCCTTTTGTGAATGAAAGGCACATAAACGTTTATTTTCCATCTCAAATGCCCTTGCAGTTAGACATTCACGCAGTCACAACAGTAAACACAGTATGACAGAACATGAAAAACTGCTACTATTTACTACCAACATGATTCGCCTCGCTTTCTCAGCAGACCTTGGCAGGCAGAGGTCAGCTTTAACCATGCCATTCCTCACCGGTGCTTCAGAGGCTGTTTTTGGAAACAACACCCCCTCCATAAAAGGCCCAGAATGTGGAGAAGAAAACAAAGATAGAGAAAAGCAAAGGCTTGGCTAAAAGCAGCTCTGGGAGGTCACAAACCAAAAGGCCCACACCGCAATCTAGCTTCGAAAATATACAAATGTGAGCCAAAAATAATCTTTAGAAGAAAGGAACAGGACAAAAGCGGCAGAAGATTATTGCGTTGCACAGAAAATAAGCTAGTCGTAAATTTCCCTCACTGTATATTTAATCTAACTGGACTTAAAATTAGACTAACATATATGTTTTGAAAAACCTTTAGAATGTAGAGAAGACTACAGAGGTTTGTGCTGTGGGTCAGCCATGTGATTCAGAGTCTAACAAATCACAAATAAATGCTCTTTTGGGATCATCAGCTGTGAAACTAGCAAGCTAAGTGTGTGTGTGTGTGTGTGTGCGTGTGTGTGTGTGTGTGTGTGTGTGTGTGTGTGTAAAAAAGGCTGTAACAGGCGGCTATTTCTACTGCTTTACGCCTCTGAGCCCGGGATCTCCCTCTGCAGCACAAAGCATGTGTCGCAGAGGGCAATTGTTCACATTCGTCACTCCTGCCACACACACACACACACACACACACACACACACACACACACACACACACACACACACACACACACACACACACACACACACACACACACACACAGAAAATATCAAGGTGCATATTCATCACTTCCGTCTCAGGGGGACGGGTCTGCACATAAGGTGTACGTCAGAAAACCACACACATGGGAAACGTCACATGTCTAGTAGAAAGGCCTGGGTGTGGCCCCTCTAAGTGACCTCGTAAATGAGGTGGGAGCCGGAAGCAGCTGGTCCCCGGGGCCCCGAGGTCACATCCATTCAGCTGGTGGCTACCGGCTCCACTAACGTCTTTAGCCCCGCCCCCACTGTCCTACATTTACCCTCCTCCTCAATTAGCCTTCCTCCCCCTCCCTGCTTACTGTCCTTCCTCAACCCCCTTGGCCTTCCATATCTCCTCCTGACTTTCTCTCCCTCCCTCCCTTCCTTCCTGTCTCCATTAGGCTGATTAAACTGATGCTGAGGCTCTCCTCTGTGGAGTCAGCTGAATGTATCAGGCCTTCATCCTTCTGCCCTCCTCCAGATGAAATCATTGGATGCTGTGCCGCCTGTCAATCATTGCTGCTTGTTAGCCCAAGCAGCAAGCTCTTTATGTCCTGTCACAAAGATACTGAGTGTTTTGCATCCAGTCCTCTCCTGTAAATCCTAGCCAACCCATCCATACAGGTCTCTGTTTCCTGTTTCCAGGATTTCATTCATAACTGACTTTCAACTCTCTCCCCCCCTGGGCTGTCAGCATCACAGGTGAAGTGATCCCAGAATAACTCAAACATATCATGTGAGATCACTTGTTGAGAAGAAGCCCTTTCATATGACCATCCACATTACATGTGCATGACAGCCTGTTGCATCTGATAAAAAACAGATGAATCAAATAGCAAATGTTGGTCAAAATAACCCAGAGAAGATGTAATTATTTATTAATAGGGAGAGCACACACTCACACAACACCACCAACATACAGTACCAATAATATCAGTAATAACTACATCCCAGCACCTAAACATTACTAGAAAAAACTGTTAAAGTAGTTAAGGTATACCTTATCACTTTATAGTGATAAGGTATCACTATAAAGCTATTTATAGTGATACCTTATCATGTAAATCACAAACTCAATTACTTTCCCCCGTTATATAGGAACATTAGGATGTTGCCAAGTGAATGAGAGCACCATGACATCCGTGTTAATTTGATATTTAACACTGAAAATATAGCACACACCTTATATCGTTAGAGAATATTTTGAGGCTTAGATTAAAAAAAAGTACGTATATTAGCTTTCTTACCTTGGCGCTGTGGTTTTATTTCCGAGGCAACATACAGAAGAAGTAAGCTAGCTGTTCTCCCAGTGATGGTCCGCTACGCCACAGACAGACAGCAACTCTCTGCCCTGTTGGCACCGGGGGGCCACTTTCTCCTCCGAAAAAGTCACGGTCAATTTCCCCCACTGCTCATTCCCTCCCCAACTTTCCTCCACAGAGAAAAATGTAGAGCGTGTTTATTAAAACCAAATGCGGGAACAGTTCGGTAGCCGGAGAGGGGACACAAAATCCCAGCAGCGCTCGTGCGTGGACCTCTTTTTCTCGGTCTAATTCAGGGGAAAGCGGAGAGGCAAAACCGCAGAGGTGCGCTCGTGCTACCCAAAACACAGTGTTACACAGAGCTTCCGGTTATTCCCCTTTCAAAATAAAACTGAAATGTTGATGTTGACTCGATTGAATTGTTTTTTCCCGTTGACAGTTTTTTCCAGTTCACAGTTCACAGCAAGTATGACATTATTCTTATTTCTTCTTACTATGCATAAGGTGAATATGAAGTCACACAATACAATTATTACAATAGTGTTGTTGAATGCTGTCATATGAAGAATTAAACTAGTGATTTTGCAAGTTACCTTAGATTTTTTGCAGTAGCTTTCTGTTTAGGGTTAGGGTTGTTTACCATATTCATATCAAAATAGGGATTTAAGTATGTACATTTTTTATATTGTTTTTGTCTAATTAACTACTAAAACTACCAACAAGTTATTTTTACTTTGAATCATTTGCCGTTTGTGGTACCCTTCTTTGACCCTATATATATATATACAAAAGAAAACGAATTATTAATAGAACAGGGCCTTTTTTAGACAATGGTTACACCTTGATACCTGTGGTTGCTATCCCCTACTTTTACAGATAATCACTTATCACATAGAAGGATTTAGTTAAGGATACAACAAATAGAGCTAAAAATACAAACACAAAGGAGGTTTGACATCTACAAACTGATACGTAGAATTAAACAACTGGAAATAATTATTCATGCAGACCCATTACATAGGACTTTTCTTTTCTATCACATTTCAAGAGCTTTTATTTTGAAGGCAGCTGTTAATTATATCCTGTTATGTTTTTGCTTAATGTTTCTGATATGATGCAGCCCCAGTCTGACCCTCTTGCCTACGTCACTTAGAGGACACCCCCACTCACACAATTGCCTATTTATACAGATGCTGGCAACACGTCTATTAAATGTTCCATTAATCTGTTACTCCATCATAATAACTGTCTGTCAACATCATATTCATCATCATCATCAATGTACTGCTCTTTTATATAAACAGAAACAACTTGAGTACAGAAACAGCACCATCGTGTTGTAACACTGTATCATTCAACAATTAAACCAAAAGTTAAGTACAAAATAAAAAAATGTCCCTCATGATGATCTATTGTTTCTTAATAAATGACCGCAAAAAATAAGAAAACAAGATAATAACTTGATACAGACGACCTTAAAAACCATTCAAGGTTTCGCGACTGTAGAGTGAAATGAAAAACCAGAAATGGTGTTATTGTTCATTTTTCTTAAAATAATATATTTTATTCATCATGCATACATTTCTCCTGATTTAAATAATGTTGGTTTCTTAAGTCCAATCAAGTTAAAGAAGAAGAGAAAGTACCTGGTGAGTCTTTGTATAAAGATCGTCCTATCTTATTACAAAAGTTAATAAACCCATATTTTTGTCAATTTTGAAAAACTAAACAAAAGAAGAAGCAGAGGCGCTTTCACTGCACAGTTTTTGGATCAGTTTCAGTGAAAATAATCATCCCAGCCGGCTATGTATTTACTTTCAACTTAATAGCAAGTTATTTCTGTCTGAGCACTTGAGATGTATTGGGAAAAATTAGAAAGAAAACAAACCATCATGTCCGGAAGACCCTTGAATCCTGTTTAGTCCTCAGGGAATGTTTACAGGGAATGCAGCACTTGATCTCCTTGCCCCTTGAGACGGGTGAAACGTTGAATCTGCTTTAACAAAACTCACATGTTGTCCATCCTGTTCCCTACTGGATTGGATTTTAAAAAGTACAAAAGTTTCAAATTACTGTAAATTAGTACGACTAATATGATCCAGATCCAACAGTCATGTCACTGATACAAATAAAGAATTGAGATCAGAGGCATTGCTTGGTTGCATGAATCACAGTGAAGAGTGAGCAAAATGACCAAAAGAGTAAAGAGATGAGTGTTGACTCAGTAACAGGAAGTGGAGGTGATAGAGATGAGGCAACATGTCCAAAGGCAACATAGCAGAGGCTCAGACAGACTGGATGTGACCCAAAGATGGAAGACTTCATGGAAACTCTTTTTATCAGATTAAACGTCTCTCCTCTGACTCAAGTGATCTCCTCCAACTAAAAATGTTGGTCAAATGTAAAACTGTTTATTGATGGTAAGTCCTCTTTACAGATAAAAACAGTAACAATCCTCCTATTTTTCTATCTTAAACGTTCTATCTTTCTTATCAGTGATTTAAAGTGTTCATTACCACTGTGTGACTGTATACCATAGACTGCTGTATACACGTTAGTAGTTCCATGAGCTCTGGCGCTCCCTTGTGGTCAGTTTTGGTCACCTCATGAGACAAACAGCTAAAAGCAAAATGCAATAATATTTCCTTTACACTTTCTTGTTTTTCCTTTCATAGCATCCCAAAATCCTGTTTCCTTAACATTCAGAACAAACAACTTTCATTGTCATGGCAACATAATAATAGGTATTTTTTATGAAGTGAAATCAGTGATCATTAATTCAATTATGTATAGGCTACGTGTGATGTACTGTTACATTTGACCGGATGTAAACCAATAAAAATAACCATCCACACGCACTGGTAGACTTTATATGGCATAAATGCATTTTGTGTCATGAGAACTCTTTATTTAGCAAACTATGTGACTTGTCCGGGGGAAAACGAGTGAGACTTTTGTAGAAATGTTGTGTTAAATATAGTAAGTCCAACTACCCGCCCGTTAGACATTCCTACCTTGTTCTAATACTCCAGTGTGCCATCTAGTGGTGGAACGGTAGACTGCAGGCAGAGTTCACAGCAGTCAGGGGTGCTGTGTTCAATTCAATGGTGGAGGTAGTTAACACATATTTTACTTAAGTACACGTACAAAGATAACAAGTACTCCAATAGAAGTTAAAATCGTGTGTGGTCCCTGTGGCAGTCTTATTATAACATTAAGTAAAAGTAGAAGTACCAGGGTGTATGGATGCTCTGTTACAATTAAAGTCCTGCATTCAAAGTATACAAATATAATTAAAGTACCAAAAGCAAATGTACTAATTCTGCAGATTGATCCATTCCAGTTTAATATATATGATATGTTTTAATGAGTTTTAAAGACTTTGCATACATAATTATACATAATTTACTCCAGGTGGAACTAAAGTCTGATTTAAGAGTTGTTTATATTTCACATCATTACTCCACATCTGTAAATAAATGTAGTCGAGTAAAAGTGCATGATTTACCTCTGAATTGTATAGTCAAGTAGAAGTACAAAGTAGCAAAGTACATGAATGCAGTACAGGGCAACTTATTAGAAAGGGGTAGTGCTAATTTGCAAAATATTGCATGAGTTTACAGTCATACACCACTGACAGTTACTGAATAGTATTTCTTTAAAACTTTGTCTGTATTCTTTGTAAGAATAAATGTTGATAATTCTTGGTTTCTTCATTGGTTGACTGGTTTATTAATTAATGTATGATGCTTGCTTCAGGCAGTATTAAAAGAGGTTAAAAAAAGGATTTAGTGGGGTGGCTGAGTAACAAATCTCTTGCAGTTAATGGTGCACGAAGAATATGCCGCACAATGATGTTACAAGTCTAATTTGCTTGTTTATGTTAATAGGGAGTAAGCATTGCTGCTATTTATCTAACATGTACCAATGTTTAAAGACATTAAGCATCACAAATAATTGCCAATATTCCAAGTCTGCTAAAGTAAGACACTGCAACACTTATGGATACCTCCTCATAGGAAACGTAAATCAGTGGAGACTGGTTTAATTTCTGCTAATGATAGACCTCTAGAAAAGCAGCTGAGCGAGTCAGAGCGACTGAGTGGCTCACATCAGGTTCAAATTAGTGGTCAGTGCCCGCCCTACGCTCCATCAGTTTACCGCTGTTTACTAATAGGTGGGTAATAATGACATACTTCACTTGAGTTGTTTCCATCTGCTCTGAGATCTAGGAAAATATAGTCCCTATTTATTACTTGCTGTCAGAATCAGTTGCATTTTATCTTAGATCTCCCGCAACAACTGTTAATCGTAAGTAAATGTTCAAATTCCTACGTATGAAGATTCTTTTTCGTTTTAGTCTTAGAAGTCCTAGGTTGTAAGAAAAACCTGGGCACCATGGTTTTGTTTATATCAGTGTCTTGCTGTAATTCAAGCTACTTTCATGCAGAAAACAGATGGTCCTTCAGAGAGCTGCTGGTTAAAACCTTAACAGCTCTGATGTGGATCTGAGAGGATCTAAAGTTGGAGTTTCACAAAACAAATATCTTTTTTTCTCTTTTTTTTTTAAGGCTTTGCTGTTTATTCATTTTTTCCTACAACAGCAAATTACAGAAGCAGTATTGAAAATAAAAGTCTTATTTTCTTGTTCTTGTAAAAAACCGAACAAAAATCTGCACAAAATTTGAATGACAGTACAAAACGAAGCGCTAATATGCCATGTAAATGGAGGGAGGGACATTAATGTTGGGAAATCTTTTATGCCTTTTTCAATAATGAAAACATCATAATATTTTTTACATTTCAGAATTATATCACATAATCTGAAACTATATATATAGATTTATAAAAAAGAGGAAAGAAATGAACACATGTTTTTTGTGTTTTTGACTTTCTTCTGGGTTTTTTTTGCAAAGAAATGCTATAAACACATAAACCTCTTAAATATATTTATCAGTGCAACATTGTTTGTTTTGAGTCCACGCTACAGTATCCGTTTTCTCTAGTTTAGCAGACGTCGCTGGAGCTACAGTCCTCCGTGTAGCTGCGAGCGCAGACAAAAGGTGTCGAGAGGAGTGGAGGTCAAATCTGAAATGAACAAGTTGAGAATGTGTTCACCACTGCACAACATACAAAGCACACGGATGTGAAAGAGGTCACCCTTCTCAGGATTTTTGATTGTTTTATTGTGGTGTGGAAAAACCACAGAGTTCCGGTCCATGGGCCATTCTGTCCTGAAATTGTCAATCTCACAGGGAGTTCCCCTTGTAGCGTCTAGTGGTGGGATTGTCCCCTCCATCCATCCATCCATCCATCAGCAAACAAGAGAGATTCAAAAGAGTTCACATTGAGGTGACAGCTGCACTTCTTTTAAGCTTAAAAAGAGATTAAAAAAAGAGCGTCACACATTGCTTTTCTCTACAAGCGTCCCCCCTCTTGATTTCTTCTCGGGGGGCTTTGACCGAGCAAGTTTGTGAGTGATGACCATTATTGACCTGTGATCTTTTTTGTCTGTGAATGAAAACCCCCGGTGAGAAAGAAGGGGGCGACCATCCTTTGGTAAAGCCACACACAGGGAGCCAGGTGACTTGATTCAGGTGACGCCACTCGATCCCCCCGCTGTACCAGTGTCCCGTCCTAATGACATCAGCTCTGACATCACAACGTTATGGCTGCTACACGTGAAACACGTACAAATTCTTTGCGGACCGAGAAAGGCCTTAAGCTACAATACAGCATGTGAACAATACAAACTGGGTTTCTCTTCAGACAAATGTGTCTGGCTAAAGGAATGATAGCACCATTCTTCAGTTAGTGTGTTTACCCCTCTTTTAATAGGCTCCTATCGGGGGGGGAAATCAATAACAAAGTGCATTCCAGCTGCATTGTCCAGAGAGCACTTCATCAGTGAACAATCCACAGTGACGATAGGAGGTGAGAAGCTAGTCTGAGCTAAAGCAAAGTAATGACGATTGTTTTTTGGTATGCTGGCGGATATTTATATTTCACCACCTCCTTTGCCGTTTTCATGAATGTGTTATAAGTTATTAAAATGTTCTGGGGATCAATCAAATCCGAAGCAGAGATCTGATGAAGATATGTTGTTTTTTGTTGTTGTTACCTTTTGATTAATTCATCCTGTGGTGGTTTTGGTGAAGTGGGTGTTTTCGTGACAGATGGCTTGAATGCACATTGAAATCACTGTAATATCACTCAAATATTACTCATCTGGGCAAAGTAATCTAAAATAGAAAACCATAACACTGCATCTTCCACAAAAAAC
>NW_011369947.1:3540216-3546925 GCF_000735185.1 Notothenia coriiceps
TACACACACACACACACACACACACACACACACACACACACACACACACAAACCCATTAAAAAAGGGATACTGCAGCTTTTTTCCTTTTTACTTTCTTTAAAAAGGGCAATAAAATATATTAAAACATATTTACAGTGTGTGGTTTTTTGGACAGAAAACAACAAAAAATAAAACAAAGCGCTGTGACTGATATCCTGTTTGCCAGGTATTAAAGATAATGTACCCCTGTTTCCTGTCATCATAACTTTTGCCAACTACAGTAAAAAATACCCCGCCCACATCAACAGAGGAGGCCAACCGAAATGTACTAAAGGCACTGTCAGAACCATACATTGCCATGAATGGGACCCTCACTTTAGAGTGACAGAGGTCAAAGGGGAGAGAGTACATGTTTCAGGGTCAAGGGTTATGGGCCCACCCTGTATGCTCATCATTGGGCAAATCTACAGTTTTGCCGGATATGGTTCATTTATACATCTCTTTCCGAACTTGAAAATAAACAGCCTTCATGAACTGATAATAAAAAAAAGACATTTCTTTCCCAGAAAACGATAAATACTTTAAACATTATTAATAAATTGGTCTCAACACCAGCATCCGATTGTAAAAATGAATGAAAATCAAAATAGAAAATTAAAATATCATCTAAATCATCTGTACATATTTTTTTCTGTATGTTTATTTGTACACAGTGTCCCCTACTGGTAGGTTCTTTTTACTGCAGCTCCTGAGAAAAGCGTGGATCAGTCCAAACCTCCCATTGGTTCCTGAACCTGTCCCTCATCCAGAGTGTTGAGGGTGTTGGCAGTCCTTTGAGCCTGCCTTCTCGTGGAGATACGAGAGGATAAGCCTACAGCCAGTCTTGTGCACGCTCTGCACGTGATACAGTCACATGATGCACTCAGTCCCTCCTCATGCCTCTGAGTATGAGCTCTGTACATTGAGTTTGTCTTTCTTTAGCTTAACGCCGTCCACTAGCTCAAAGTTATAGTTCTCCAGGGCTGATAAGTTCCTGTCCGACATGCCTCCATGCGAGCAGGCGCAGTACAGCACCACGCCGCAGATGGCCCCCAGAAAGACCCCCAGAGCGGACATGGCGATGATGGTAATGAGGATGGGGTCGAGCGTCTTCAGCATGTTGCCTGCTCCGCTGATCTGGTTGGTCTCCACAAAGTCTGGGTACTCAGTGATGTCTTCAACTGGAGGGGAGAGAGAGACGCAGAAAAGGAGAGTGAGATGTGATATCAACTTTAAAATTTGGGCAAATAGTTCTCAAAAAGGGAAACGGCTAATAAACCCTCCATGTGTGAAATGACTTACGGATTTCATTGAGGCGGTCCTCTGGCAGCATCGGCTCGGTGGGTACGTCAGGATCTGTTCAAACAGAAATTCTAATGAAATCCAATTTCAAAGAAAACTGTGTGAAATTGCAGATCAAGCGCTGAATGCAGGCATTGAAGCTATGAAAACTGAAAGCCTTACCTTTGCAGTCCGCCATGCTGAGTCCATCGAGAACTTTAATGTCATCAACAGCAATGTCCCCCCAGCTCTTTCTCTCCACCAGACTTTCCAGCACCACCTTGAAAAAAAGAACTTTTTTAGCAACTTCTTTTGGATACCACAATGGAATTGTTTAATACTTCAATCATTTCATGGACTAATCATTTACCTGATAGGGTTTGTTGGTTCGTGGCACGAGGACACGACCTTCTCTCCAGCGGTTTCCTTGGTGACCACTGACCGTCCACAGCAGGATGTCAGCCGGTCCGTCAACGGTCTGTTTGCGCTGTTTTATATGCAGTGTGCCAATGTGTGGCCCAAACATGTGATACCAAAAGGAAACGCACAGGTCTGAGTCCGGGGAGCTGACCACGGGGCTGACCAGCCGAGCCACCTCCGTCTCCTGGGGGCTCGTCGCCAAGGTGTAGATGAAGTTCCCCGATCCACCTGTTGGAAAAATGTGCTTGTATCAGTGACAGATAAAAAAACTTTGCGGATGAAAAGAAACGAGAGGAGGTTGGATAAATTAAGTGGAACCCTTACCTGTGTGGTCCATGTTAGGTCCGGTATTTAAGGTGGGGGTGCCGCTGGACTGGATCTGCCACCTGGAGCCAGTGTCCTCTGATGTCCAGCTGCAAAAGGACGGGTCGTTGGCCCAGCCGAAGTCACAGGCAAACCACAGAAAAGCTGCAAATGTGAGAAAAAAAAGTCAAGATCGTGTGACAGGAGATCGTATTTCATCATCTTCCTTATTACAAAAGGAGAAATTGCCAGGAGCTTTGGGCTTTCAACCAACAATGACCTGGGGGCCTGTCATGATGTGACTGCAGGCTACACTTTGGAGCCTCATTCATTCGTTCTGATCAATACAAAGCACTAGAGGGCAGCAAAGAACTGTGGGACGTTCGCTCGGAGTCCCATTGCTGGGGGAGATAAAAACAGCTAACTCAGGAGGGAGAGCCAGACAGGGACAGTTATGGCTCAAAAAGAGGAGCTGACAGCCCAGACCTCATGTAGACCTTATGTCTTGGCTACAGTAATGACTTCTTTAATGAAAGTAACAGGGCATATAAAGAGGTATAGAGGGACACTTAGAAGAGGCAGAGACAGGGGAAGAGGAAGATGGGGTCTGGACAAGGTGTCCAGTTGAGAAAGCATTCATAGCGGCCCGCAGAGAGCTCAAGATTTTAATGAGAGCAGAGACTTGAGGTTTGAAGACAGCTATGGTAACAGAGCCGAGGCCCCATTCCAACAATGCAATCCCCCATGGATGGACACACACCGCGCTGAAGGAGCCTCAGTGGAGGCAAAAAATGTGTGGGAGTGCAGGCTTTAGTGTTTTTTTTCTCAAATTCGATAAAGAAAGACTTCCAAGGAACGCGAGGGAGCGAGATGTTTGGGACGTTTGCCAGGACGTCAGACTCCAGCATGAGATGCTTTTAGAGATACAGTTAATGAGCCAATATTCCCTTTAATAATGGGAATGTTTTAACTAGCTTCTACAGGCAACGGCTCTATTTGCCCATTAAACTCAAAGGATGGAATTCCCATGTGGAACCACATTCGAGACGCCAAGCCCCTTTTTTTTCGTCGAGACAACCCATTCCCAATTAAATGTCTTTGGCCTTTCTTTTTCCATTCTTGGGAGGCTTTTACTAAGGCTACCAACAAGCTGTGGATAAGATGAGCAGCCATATGACTCACTTGGCCATTTGATGAATAGAAAAAGAGCCTTTTTTTCGCTGAATGCCATCAGAAAGTAGATCCTTGGAGATTAGAGTGCATGGCACACACACACCCATACAAACACACACAGATAGGCAGAACTGATTACCATGCGTGGTCTTCAAATACAAAGTCAGGCGGATGAGTGTTTATCCACAGAAATGTAGTTCTGTTTGTACACACACAAATGTGGATACACACACCTGCACCTTAGCTCTCATCTATCATAGCTGGTGGCCCAGCAGACTACAGACAGACCACAGAGCCAGCTGAGGGGGGGTGGGTGGAGCCTATGGCCCATTAGCCAAGGTCAGTCTGGGGCACAGCCTCTCAGCTGGCTGCTGCCTCATCAACCTGCTATAGGAAACAGCACTATGTGTGTGTGTGTGTGTGTGCGTCTGCATGTGACCCCAAAGCACACACAATTTCCTGTGGTCATTTGCATTGTGCTCTTCTGTTTTTGTGTTGCGGTGTATGTGTGTGTGTGTGTGTGTGTGTGTTGAGTGTGTGGCAGAGTCGGCCCAGTGATTAGTGATTATGCTGAGGAGGCAGCAACAGAGCACCAGTGCTAATCATCAGCTAGCCCTGCATCACACAACCTCGCTCACCCTGTCAGCAGGAGGCTCTCAGGGCCATATCATCAGCTTTAATAACAGACACACATCAGAGAGGCCGCCTCAAGCTGGCAATCATTAGCTAAGGTACGCTTTTTGATAAATCCATGGAAATTAATTCAGAAAAACCTTGAGCGGTTAAATATTTATTCCACGATTCAACATTCTCATCATGTAACGTTTGATGGCATCAGGTTCAGCATTTAGAAAGAGGTGGAATCATTGAAGGGAAAGAGAATAATTGGTCACACTATGTATGACGCACATGTCTATAATGCTAGATAAACATACTTAAAATGCGTTATGATCTGCCAATTATATTGTAATGACATTTAAGGTCAAGTATCCAAAATATATTTCCGGATCATAGGTTATTATAATTCCAATCACTTTCAAACCATTATTATCTTCTTACATTGCATGGTAATGTGATTCCTAGTTACACTATGTGGTCATTGTTTGCTTTAATTCAAATGAAAAAACTAAATGAATGCCCAGCAATTTTCCCTAATTAACATTAAAACTCCTGATAAAATTGTATTTGATGTGTTATTATTATTCTAATAAAGCATTACTACTACTGCTAATAACTAAATTAACCAATGCTATAAGTAGATTATTACAAATTGTTAGTATGTTTATCATGCTTTTAAGACATAGGCGGAGTATATATGTAATAAATATGTTTTTGCTCACCTGGGATGGTATCCACTTCAGCAGTAGTGGTCTCTGGAATTATGGTACCCGCTGTAACACAAAACATTAGCATGATTAGCCCAGCCTGGCAAGAGTTACGTTGTTTGCAAATAACTTCATTCATGCATCAAATGTCTCCTTGCTAGTTAAAAATAGCTATCTAACACATGCCCTGTCTTTCTCTTCAGTCTGCTAAGTCCCTGCCTCATATATCTAACATCACGCATTATATAATACTTGTAACACGTGACCGAGACGGTGCCATGCTCATCATTGGAGACTGCTGGTTAATGGGGAGTGCAGGCAGCAGGCTCAGAGAGTTACTGGGTTAGTGGGAAATGAGGCCAAGAGGAGTGAGCTGAAAAGAAGGAGCCGGTGGACAAGCCAGGTGAGAGATGAAAGGATAGAGAGAGGCAGAGCCGGCTGTTTAGAAGCAGCTGTGTGTGGCGCATTTGGCGATCTTTGGTGCGACAATCCTCCAATGTGAGTTTTCTGAGGTAAGAGGGGATAGACTGAGGGATGATGCAGGTGCAGATAATTAGAGGTGTGTAAACAGCATCATGTACGTGGGTGCATGCACTGCGCGCAGTAGGTGGCAGATTATGGTATCAAATCTGGCTATAACAGAGAGAAGTGAAGCCGGGGAGAGTGAAGCAGATAGAGTGTGAGCAGTGGCAGAAGGAAGTGCAAGAGGGGGGCGGGGGAGTTTAGTTGCAGTCTCATGTGGGCGATGTTAGCACCTGTCACGTCGTAGTCATCACCTGTGCCGCTGTGGCAGCTCGCCTGGTCGTCGTCACAGTCGTCCGACGGAGTGGTGCTTGGAACTACCGTGGTAGGAGGGAGTGTGGGAGCTGTAAAGATGGAGCGGAAGAGAGACAGAAGACCGCATAGGTTAGATATCAAGGTAATATTGGATGAATGCCTTGGTTTGGTTCATATTAAAACATTTTAATAAGCAAACCATCAGTTCCCTTAACAATGTAAAACATTACACTGAGATTAAGAGGGGAAATGCTGCACGGGTTGAATATCTCAAAGGAATGTGACATCGCAAAGAAAAACAAACTGGAACTGTGCTGGAATAAAAGTATTTAGAATTTTCAAAGAAATTAGATGTAAGGAGTGCTAGCATGAGAAACAAAAAAACTCTGAAAATATGTTATTTGGAAGCTCAGCATGTTCTGCCCAAAGTAACATATTGTGCTTCAATCTAGGCATGAACTATTAAAATCCCTCTTTTTTTATCATGCTACGGAGGTGTGGGTGTATAAATAAAGCTAAAGCCTGGTCCTTAGAGCAGCGGAAACTTTAGAAATGCAGAGACCTGGCTTGGGATTGGCTATATAGGGAGGGTCCTCATCTGCCTTAGTGGCCTATCATTATGGCCCCGCTACACTTGGATGTGGGCATGGCCCTAGATCCACTCCACGCTCCGCTGCTGCACAGCCGTCCCGCGGTGTGTGTTTACACTGACTGAGTAATAAATGAGAGAGGTGGAAAAAAAAGCGAGGCAAAGAGAGATAGGGGAAAACTGCCTGTATGTGTACAATATCTGTGTGTGTGTGTGAGCCGATGCCCTCGTTGTCTCCCTCTGCGAGATGAAATATGAGGCAGATCAGCCCCTGTCAGATTCAGGGTGGGGAAGGTCAGGGATGGGGTCAATGCTGCGTCAGGGGAGCCTCTCACAGAAATGAGGATTTAGCCCTCCTGCTAAGGCCTGCTACACACACACACACACACACACACACACACACACACACACACACACACACACACACACACACACACACACACACACACACACAGACAGAAGCACCTGTGTAAGTGCCTGGTTGTGTATCTCTGCCTGTAACCGCATATTTGGCAGGGTGATTGCGGCTGCTCCGTGTGTATATACAAGTATGTGTGTGTTTGGCATTAACACTGAAAACATGCATTATCATCTGACTAAAGCCCCCGGTGGGAGTCCATGAGGCTTACAACGGAATGGGCCTCCCTGAAATCCAATATGTAAATCCACTTAGCTAGCGCGCTGCACACTCTTATATGCTGAGCTGGGCTACATCAGCTTTGAGAGAGACAGATAAAGAGCTGGAGAAAAACAGGGGTAATTTTAAAGATAGTAAAGTGTGTGCGGCCCTTTGAAAGAAGCAAGACATGCAGGGGTTGGGAA
>NW_011369947.1:3546967-3548773 GCF_000735185.1 Notothenia coriiceps
TAAAGAGCTGGAGAAAAACAGGGGTAATTTTAAAGATAGTAAAGTGTGTGCGGCCCTTTGAAAGAAGCAAGACATGCAGGGGTTGGGAAGAGTGCGATGCGGGCCTTGTTGCAATAATCCTACCAGGCCAGGTGGGCTTTCATTTGATACCCTCTAGAAGTGGCTAGCTATGGCGGTAACTTTGATGTAACAAGAAGACAAGACAACTGTCCCTTGTAGGGATAAAGAGCAGGGGCTGGACAGCTGTTGGCTCAACACTGGGACCTGCCACTTCTTTAAATAGCCCAGACATGAGGCGAAAGCTACTTGTCATTAGCTCCGATGATAGATGGCTAACCTGCGTGTGCGTCAATGTCAGATACTAACACATGTCTGAACAAATGCTCTGAGTCAAGGTAAGGCTGTCATTGTGGGTAGAAAATGAGAATTATGTCAGCACCAGGAGATAACATTCCATTGCCATGGTGAAAGGTGTTTGAAATGTCATCACCATTAAAAAAAAGTGTAATCCTGGCTAGTAATATTACCAACATTATTTCAAACAACATGACTGCTGGTGGAGAAATAAGCCCCAATGGTAGAAATGGGTAGGAAAAAACATCTCTTCTTTGTATCTTTTGCACCAAATCTTTAAGGATATTATAGACAGTCCAAATGGGCCAATCCGTGGAGCTCCTCAGACACACACACACTCTCAGCGGCGAAACTGTGACGTGCTGGGGGGGGGGAGTGGGGGGGTGCTAGTGGAGCAGTGGGGTTGCTACAGTCCCCTCAGCACCCCCCCCGCCCCCCTTCCCGCGTCCTTCGCGATGTCTCGCTGTCTCGCATATCCCACGTAGCAAGCAGGGAAATGAACCCAGGCTCAAATTGTCCCGCTCCTCGCAGCAGCGAGCCGCGCAACGTCCCGCCAACACGCCACCCCAGGACCCCACGCAGCCATTCTCATCGTTTGTCATTACTGGGTGTCATTTTCTGGTTGCTAACGCCATTGTAACACATAATCACTGATGTTCCGCCTTTTAACGGTGGTGGACTCATTCAGAACAGAGTGGGCGAGCTGGACAATCAGAACACAGGTGGGCTCACAGGGAGGGGGGGCAGGAGCTCCAACAAGCCGTGTAGGACAGAGGAGTGAATTAACACATACTATACAGAGATGCTGTATGAGAAACCAATGGTGAGTTTGGAAAATTACCACAATATTAAATATATTCTAGTATACATCAACAACTGCAATATGAACAGTAGGAATGGCCATGACATGGGGACCTTTAATGCAAAGTTCTAGTTTACCTTCAATCTCGCAGGCCCAGGAGCTCGAAAAGCCGTTAGGGCCCATACCAGCAGGAGTGGCCCTCTCCGGGTAAATTCTGATGAAACGAGTCGTCAGGGCCTCCACCGTCTCAGCTCAGGAGTGTCGTAGTTGCTATTCCCTTCAAATATCTGAGCAATCGAAAAGAAGAGAAAGGTGGAAGGATGGAGACCAAAGAGAAAGAAGAGTGAGTAAAAGAAAATGCTGGGCCTTTGACAGATACAGCTCTTCAAAATGCAGACACCCCGAGGCAAGACTTATCCCTGCCTCCTGGAATACCAGAAGCAGGGCGGCATGTGCTTGGTACGTGTGTCTCTCTATATATATGTGAAGAACAGTAGTGACCAGCTCTGTCCTTTATCTGTGCTGACACTAAGGCATGGCTTAGCAAAGAGAAGGCAAGGGGGGGGGCAGTGGCCAGCATGGCACACAAGTCTGTCAAAGGCACCCCTGGCTCTTTCAACTCTGCTCAGATATTCCTCAAGAAAAAGGAA
>NW_011369947.1:3548799-3642182 GCF_000735185.1 Notothenia coriiceps
TCCCCGGCTCCATTCACCCCTCCTTCGTCTCTGGAGAGGTTTCACTATCCATTGAAAGGGTTGAACGGTGTGTGTCGGGCGGAATACAAAGCAGGGAAAGAGAGAACTGGGAAAAGGCTCCGAGAGACTTGAGATGCTTATCCTAATGTGATTCAAAGCACTGCTGAAATTGACTCGCAACGACTTCTGTATGACTAACAACTGCCAGGCGCAACACTCAGAAGAAAATAGACTGAATCGATGAGCGGATGTGGCTGAGATTTTTTTTGTTTTTAGATATGTATTTAAATCATGTCACAATGTTGTGTTTCTGTTTCAAATCAAACTATAACTTGTATCAAACAAAGTAAGCATTAAGTGTTCTTTGGTTAGGGCTATGCTTCTGATTTGAAAATGCAACAACATGATCGTCATAAGATATGCCTAGAAGCACTCTCACCTTTGGCTTGTTGCCACTGCTGTCCAACACCATCCTCCAGTCGGAGCCATTGTTGCTGTGGCCGATGCGGAACCTCTTCATGAAGACTTTGTTCTCACGGTGCTTCCCTCCCTGGATGATCATCCCTTTCACCAGCTTCTCATCGCCGAGATCCACCTGCAGCCATTCGCTGGTGAAGGGCTGGGGCTGGGGCAGCAGGGTCCACCCCGTCCTGCTGGTCAACAGGCGGGCGTTCTCTGGCACCCAGCTCCGGTCCGTATGGGAGGAGGCAGTGATCTGGCTGTCCGTGATCAAACCTGATACCATGCCCAACATGCCCGAACATGGGTACTCTAAAACACAAAAGCAAAGCGAAAGTAGGTGAGCTTGGCAGAGATGATGTGCAACAAAAGACTTGACCAATAGGCAATACCTAAAGGCCTATTTTCGACATCATTTACCATTCCACAAGTCTTCTTTGGTGAGTTTGAGGTTCAACAGAAATAGTGAAACACCAAGTGAAGAGGACAATTCCCCAAAGTCTTTGTGATGTTGCTGTGATCTCTCCCTCTATTCTCCTTTTCTCTGTCTGCAGATCTCATGCATACTAATACCTCTGCCTGAAGCGCTTGTCTCCAGGCAGCCAATTAAAACCCTCCTCTCGGTTGGTGCTTCCACGTCCTGCATTCTGGGAGTGCTTGTTCTTTTCATCTCCCTTATCCACCCCCTCCTCCCTCTATAGACTCACATATACAAACACATAAAAACACATTCTCCCTCTGTTTTATCTGCTGCTGCACTCATCTACCTTCTGCTCCACAGCTGTCAACATCTGTGCGACTTTTCTTGACACAGTGTTGTTTCCTGTCCACATTTTCAAAGTTTTTCTTCTCTACTTCTCTGATCTTACCCTAGCCTATTCTCTGTAGGTTTAAGCATCTTTGGATGTGTTTCCCATTCATTTAAAAAAAGGAGGCAGCTGTTTTCGTATTCCTTCTCATCTTTTATCTTGATGCCATACCTCAATATCAAAAGCCGAGCAGGCAAACAACCTGTTGTTACAGCTGGAAAGCATTTGCATCTTTAAACCAGGAATTTTGTTTTGGCAATTTCCACATGTTTTATTGCCAACACAGATTTCCAGTGTCATGAAACGTTCATAAATAACAACATGTCTACATGTGACCTTGGACAGATATAATTAAGAAACCTGATAAACACATCATTCATTTGCAATGTACCATTTGTTTGTGCGTTTCAGCCTCCATACATCCCCATCAAAAACAAACAACAATTAAATGTGCCTTTTCAAGTTTTGACATTTGATCATTTTGATAAAGCAAATTGTTGAATGTTTTGGCACACAATCTATTAATATACCTTAATGTTGCATTCAGTAGTACTAGAACAAACGGTAAAACGTTATAGGTTTTGTGAGTGTAAAAGTGAATTTTGAATCCAAGTAGAATTGGATGAAACTCACAAACTTTATGTAATTGCTAATGTTCTGATACTTGTTTTAGTGGTTAATCTTCCTTTCTGTGTCTCCCTTACAATTTATCCCAAGACACTGAGTCAGGGACCTGACTGCAATAAAATATTTACTATCTGGCTCCCACGGAGGGATAAATCCGGCCATTATTACATCCTTTGGGTCTGTATGAGACACAGTGTGCACTGTACCACTGAAGGACTCAATAGCCTAGCTGCATCTGGGAAAAAAAGAGTGAAAACTTGGGAGAACAAGGCTTCATTCAGATTGTTCTCGCTGGTTATCCAAAACAGCTCCTACGCAGACCCATGAGACAAATCTCGGGTCCTGCATTCTAGAGCTCAAAGAAGAAACCCCTGGCGATGTGGAGGCCTCTGGACGTTTTTTGTGGGTTTTAATACCTTCTTTCTTTAATCTTTGGCCAACATCTATTTGAAACTGGTCATAGCCTCTGGTTGAGCAGAAAGCGGATTGCCTTTGAAGTGGGAGGATATGAGAATAAGGTAAATGTGTGTGATTGTGTGTCTGATCTGAGTTTAGACACTTGGGTGAAGTCCCCGGGTCATCTGGAGATCCTAATCGACTTCAGCTGCGATCCCAGAAGCCTCAGAGATGGCAGGCACGCAATGACACACCCTGAGGAACAAACATGTGTGCGTGGACTGTAAGTGTGTAGATGGCGATACACGGCGGTGTGGCCAACATTTAGGGTTTGGGTGGAGCATCAGTGGTTCATCAGAGATATTTATACACCAGGGCATATTTACAAACAACAGGGCGGTGGATCTTTTTATTAAGGAGTAGATGTTTTTATCGGCAGAGGCACGCGACCATGATGATTTAGTGGAAAACATCTTGCAACATTCTGGGCGCAACTCCTCCTCTAATCAGATGTCTGAATTATGGTCATGATATCTAAAGTTGTGGTTGGGCACTTGGAAAAAATGCATACTTTCGTATAGCTCCATATATCTCACATTTTGGTGCACTGCATATATTTTTCAGGAAAGGTGGAGGTGTACTCAAAAAGTAAAAAATCTTTCAACAAAAGTTTTCACTAAGTATCATAACTTAAGGTAGAACAGAGTGAGTCACCGAGTTTATGCAGTTTCTCTCTCCTTCAGCGCTGCCTGCGTGCAGTGGAGCTGGCAGTGACTTCATAGCACCCAGGGGTGCTTACGTCCTTACGGAGGCCCTGTGGTGACTACGGTCCTGTGATGTGTTTACGCTGTACAGCGGTTTGGTTGAGCGCCCGAGACACACGCCCCAGCCGTAACCCTGCTGTACCCACAATGCCCTCGGCTGTCACATGAAACGCCTCACATATGTAATGCATAACTCCATACAAACATAAAAAACGTTCATAAAAGCAGGTTCGGCAGGCTACAATTAATCCGGACCCAAACTGTAATCCAAGGATTAATGCTGAACTAACAACACTAATAACATGTTGTTGTTTTTTTGTCCTTGTAAGATATACTCCCTATTCTATACAAAACACACAGCACTAATTAATATTCAATACACATGCTCATAAACCCATAGAGATGCACATAGATGTGCTGAAATCATATGAAAGTCAGCCACACACATACGCCACTCATTAAAATATCATCAATGAGCAAAGACAAGAGAAGCTTTAACAAAATCAAAGCTCTGTAAGCAAAAGACTGGCTGTGGCTAAAGAGGAGGCTGAGAGGGGCCCAGCAGGAGGGAAGGGACCGTTTGCATCCCACCCTGCTCCGGCTCTCTCTGCCTGGCAGCTGTTGGCTCCATTCATTATAAATGAGGTACATCTAAACAAGGGGTAACATAAATAGGTAATCCTCCTTTGTGTGCCACTCGTCTATTATGCAACAGCTAGCTTTAGCCTTAGAGCAGGACTCTCGCAGAAATAGAGCTGCATCCAACACCTGGCAAAAGTAAGGTGTTTGTGCAACTGGGGCCAGACAAGGGAGTGAAACTCACACCGGGGAATGTGGAGAGGTACAAAATCGAGTCAGTGGACTCATCTGATTATGGCTTTTGAATCTGTTCATTGTAATTAGATTATAAGCAGTATAATGCATTGCTGTGTCGAAGTCTGGTAAAACACATAAAAACGTACATTAATCTAATTTTCATGCATAAGAAAGCAATTTCTTGTCATTTTAAATCAATAGGACCATTGTGAACCAAACAACGCACTATTAATGACATACTTTGACATTTTGTTGTCTTGTTGATACTAAAACTGAACAAAAGGATATTGCTAGTTTTTATTTTTCGAAGAGCCAGTATGCATTTAAGGGAGTATGTTTCCATGTTTGTGGTTGTGTGTGTATTTGTGAATGTGTGTATGCAGATCAGCAGCGATCTCAGTTTCACCAACCTGATATCTTACACCCATACACCTCGAAGCGCAGTGCGATGCCTGTTTCCCAGGTAACGGGACGGACCCGCAGGAAGCGCGTCAGCGTGGGTTTGGGCAGCATTGTCTTGGTAACGTCTGTTGGGTTGGTGTTGCCTTGGAAAACCTGTGATAAAGGCGGAAGGAGAGAAAATTATTGACATGTTGAGTTGAGATGCTGGGTGGAAGTTCATCTGAGACCTTGGCTGCAATGAATAAAGAAACGGAGAATGAAGGCAGAAAGATATTGCTTTTTTGATTAAATGCTGCAAGTTTTGTCAAATATAAATGTAGTTAGAATATTTAAATTGACAATCTTTACAATTTTGCTATGCTGTGTTTATACATACGTGACACACATGTAAGACAGACGAAACTGATTCACCCATCACCCCTGAAATTGATCTCCTGCGCCATATGTAGCAAAAACAGGTTGTGGCATGTGCCTGTGAAACCTGAGGCTGTGTGTATAACACTGACAAGACCAGATTGGCTCAAGATGCCCTTTTTCTGTCCTTCAGTTCCACATTTGGTGGATGTTTTACTGCAGTGTCTTGTTTAAAGGTCAGAGATGCCACTGTTCTCCCCTGGGGTCTGATGACAGTTTACTAGCACCATACGAAGAGGCCGGCCACCCAGCAAAACAACTCCCCGAAGTCTGTCACAGTGCATTCTGCGTAATTGAATCACACCACTGACCATATGACCTCCTGACCTCCCTCAACGGAGTAGCTATGGGGCAAAGGGGAGTCCAGCTGAGAGGAGCAGGATGGACAGGAAGCAGTTCCGCTAATCTAGGATGGACTAAAACAGCACCATGGCTGATCCATTAGTCCATACAGCCTTCCTACATGTCTGCAACTCAGTCCCTGAGCGATACCTGTCACTAAGGGACTGCAACAAAGTCATCCACTCTCCTAAATGTCACGATGACTCTCCTCTGCACTCGCTAACTGTATAAAGTGGCTTTCTCCGGCGCTGGGATGCCAAACTGCAGGCTCAGCATGTAGCAAATAGTACCCCTCCGCACAAAAGCACTTTAGAGTCCGGAAAAACACAGGCCTGGCTTACCACGGCACCTTTAAGCCACCACTTTACAGAAGGGACTGTGTACTCTGGAGAGACCATAAAATAATCAAGCCCGGGGCCATGTGTACTGAGAGACACAAACACGCTTGTTTGGATGTTCTGTCGCTGTTGAGAACTTTTATTGTTCCACTTGCGGCTTCGCTGTCTTTCAATCCAAAATTCCTTGTAGTATTTACACATCACACACATGTCTCCATGACCCTTCGTACACCCACAACGGAGGGTTGTTTGCCTCCAGATGGAGAAAACCTGTTCCGATCAGCAATCGATGGTTACAGCCTGTGGCTCTCCGGTCAGGCATGCCATCCCTCCCTCGTTCCCTCTTCTTTTCCCTCTCAACCAGCTGCTCAAACATGACAGCCTCTCCTCTTTCCCTCTATCCATTTAACTCTTGTTTGTCAAGTCTTTTGTCATCCCTGCTTCTTTAACGACAAGTTGACGGGTGCCTGACATGAAACAGAGGCTACATTCCTTACATAATCCTCCCTATGGCTACTGCAGTTCTGCATTAGTCAGTGCTGGAAATACTATCCACTTACGTAGACGGTGGTGGATATATTACCAAACAGTGGAAAGTGTATAATTGCATGTTGGGAGACAGAGACTCAAGTACATATAGCTGGGTATTCCCCCTTTTGATGAGCCTAAAGGCAACTCAAAATAGAGCACCACAATTCAAGACAGCAGGCTACTTAACCAAGATAGGATATTTCAAGTGGCATCAATGTGAAGCGGTGGCTTTATGATGGTGGCAGAAGCATAAATAATCGTTATAACTAGTCCGCTGTCATGTAGAGCTAGGGGTTGCGACCGTATTTAGAAAAGTTTTTACGAGCTTTACTTTTCCCCATCATTTCACTTTCTTTATTCATTACTTGATGATAAACGGTAATAAAGTATCTTACCTTTTGTTTGGAGCCTTCCTTCAAAGTGATCCAGTCCTCTCCATTGGAGCTGACGTCCACTTTGTAGGATTTGACAAAGTAAATTTTGTGCGTCTCCTGGGAAACGGCGCCCTGTGTACCTATGGCCGAGACGAACCGCAAGAACCCAAGGTCCACCTGTGGAGGGTGAAGAAAGAAGGACACGTAAGAAACACTGCTGAACATTTTCCAAAGGGGAAGACAAGACAACATTTTCTCTTTAAGTGTTTAGGAGAATGTTAAATGGGGGCCTATTATGCTTTTCTCCCACACATTACCCCCCAGGCTGAAACGCCTCGATTGTATTCCTTTGTTTACTTCCAAAACATAGTGACATCACTATGTTACATGTGCGCTTCTATTGGCTAGTGCTCCAACACATTGTCCGTGATTTTAAACATAATAGGGCCCCTTTAACTGGAGCACGTTCAGCTGGAATATAGACCCTAAATCATTTTAATAAAAAAGGGCTTTTAATGCATCGTGTGTATTAATAATGTAGTGACACGTTAGATATTTAAAAATAAAACCCCACAATTAAAATCACCTCTGGCCATACTCTGTTACCTGGAATTCAATAAACAGCAATGAAATGATATTCACATTAATGAAAGAGCCACAGGATGACGACTTAATTTCCTGAGATGGGAGACAAATGCTTATTGGATAAAAGTGAATGTTGAATAGAGCGAGGTCTGCTGCAATCACATTATCAAAATTGGCCAGGAGGAAAGAGAGATACAGATTGAATATCAAACGCTGTGCCTTCAAAATATGCAGGGCTTTATAAAGTAATCATGAACGGCTGTGCATTACTGGACGGCTATTGTACTCTCACAGGGAGAAAGCCAGAGGCGTTTGGGTCAGAGAGGCACGTGAGCCTGTGTCTGTTCTGTAGATTCACGTATATATTTGAATGTGTGTGTATGCTCATGCTGGGCAGAGAGAGTCACTGGTTTGCATCAGACCTGTGTCTGTCTGCCAACCATGAGCATCACTGCTAGTGAAGAGAGAAAACATGCACACACGGTCCTCTATATGTCACTCTGGCTTCTGTTACTGTGTTAAGAATAGCGTTTTGATGATGTTAACGTTTCCTAACTTTACTGAGACTTACAGGCAGCCTGGAGGGGAGGTCAGCTTTCCTTAGTTCTCGGGCACGCAAGGAATTTTTCAGCCACCAGTGATAACAAATGCTCTCCTTATGACCTCTGTGGTGTCTACTTAATCCCACCGTACAACCCCTTCATCCATAACGGAGGAGAAGGAGAGTAGTGTGAAACTGAAAGGCTTTAAAAAAAGATTGCTAACTCTTCAGTCTTGAAGCAGCACGCTTATTTTTTAACAAGCATGAACAGCGTCTCTGACAGGACGAGCTGACGTTAATAAGGAGTAATGGTGGTTCGTGCAGCCGCCGTCTTGAAACGTGGAATCGAGGCAGGAAGCAGCGTTGGAGCAGGTTTTTCCAGACCAGGATGAGAGAGACCCTTTGATGTTGGCGTGAGATGGAATGGTGAACAGAGTCTTGAGTAGATTACTGAGGAGATATTGGCTGTGTGCATGTGCAAGGATGTGTAAGAATGAACGAGAAAACCAAAGCCAGGGCGATCGGCGTTGAAAAGTCTCCATAGAACTCTGGCATGCTAAAAACCATACGTCTAGAGCCAGCTAGCATTGTCTGCCAACCTTATATACAGTATGAACCACACTTAATGACTTGACGCTAAAGAGCAGGAACGGAACATCTGCATGCCACAGAGCGCTGGTCATTCGTGCGCCTCAAATTCACTTCCATGAGTAAAAAATACATAAACAGATGGGAGTAATAAATGAGGTTCCACCATGCTATTCTCTCGCTCTCTCCTGGCTACTCGTAGGATTTGGATGGTTAGAGACTAACAAAAAAAACAGTCACATACAGAGACGGAATACTTTTGTTCCTGTCTGCTGGCTCAAGGGGCTTATACAGTAAGTCCAAGATTTATTTTGGGTCCACAAATAGAGACAAAATCAAATCCCATCAGCTTCAGACGGTTCTCATTTAATAACGCAGGAGCTAAATTCCTCTCCGCGGCCATATGTGCCAGCTCTGGATGAGGAAAGCATAGCGGATGGCAGCGAGGCCTGTGCCGGTGTTTATTAGCCCAGGCAGGTTTCTATAACATCTGTTTTCAAATAGCCAGCCTGACTCATTTACAATCTGGACCAATGGCCATGTGGCTTACTGAAAAGGCTTGCATAAAGAAAAAGTCTAATAGGAGGACTTGGCCTTGGGATTTTGCTCTGAAAAAGATCTCATTAGGAGTAATGGAGAAGAAGAGCCTCTGGGAATGAAATGAGTGGCGGGGCTAATTGGGAACACTCATTGGTGTTCAAACTCAAATAATTTCAGAACCTGAGCGTGCTGAAAAATGGGTTTGAAGAGGGTTGGAGTGATGTATGACTTTAATCAACATTCAGGGCCAGCTGGAAAGTTTTTTTTTGGTAAGTTTATGTACTTATTTAAAAGGGCATACATTGAATACAGTGAATTGGTTAGTTTTAACGAGTTTAAACACTTTTTGTGGTTTAATAATTTGAGGGTTCCAAGAACAGTAAAGATTCCTAAGCAAAAAAAAAGAAATCCTACTTTTCTGAAGATTTTTGGCACCAACGATCAGATTTAATGATAATGAAAATGTGCATAGATCAAAGTTGCATCAGATAAACTGTGACAGAAAGGGACATGAACTTTAAAGAGAGGAAAGGAGAAGGTTGCGAGAGGATACAAGCCGCTGACTGATGCCTTGCATGATGTGAAGGACAGAAGCATGGGGTCTCAAGTGAAGAAGCGCACACACTAGATCAATTTCACAGCAAGCGGGCTGATATCAGGGCCCGGGTAATGAGCAAAGCGTGATTTATTAATGGCTGCTTGTTAGCAACGGAACAACGAGGCCAACATGTGCTAACACAAGTGTCAGGGAGAGGAGCCTGGATGTAAAGCAAAGTCCATCCCACACCGCAGAGACTACACTGAAAACAAACCTAATGATACTGATTACTTGTGGGACTCCTTTTAGCCCAGAGCCACAGACAGCCCTACCTGACCTCTATGCATAAACCAATAACTAACATTTAGAAATGGCAAGCGGTGCACAGCGGATCTCAGGCAAATATATCACTCTTGGATGATAAACTATTTGTCATCGAGCCTTGAGAGGCTGAATCATGCTTAATGGGTGATGTAATCACTGAGAGGAAAGGTGTGAATTATGACTCCTAATCTAGCATCTATGGGGATGTGCTGCATTTTGAGACTTTGCTGATCCAACAGAAGAAAGCCTGTGTCTCCATGTTATTGTTTCTCCTATGAGAGTGAGTGTTTGGACTGAAGCCCACCTTATAGACAGATGACACCATGCATTCTGGGCATGCTGGTGCACTTATATCTGGAGGGCCACACACACGCACACACATTCTGAGCCATAAACATGCCAGGCAGGGTAAGAAATCACCCAGACTTCTCAGACTCTTTCCATAAAGCGACGACAGGCTGATATGTGGGCAGGGATTCTATGTGTCCTTGTCTCAAAGAGGTTTCTGCTGCTCCAGAATAGTCCAAAATATGTTTGACTCCTGTGTATGTTTTGGGTGTTCTCTACCTTCCTGTTGTGAGGCAAAGCGATGACTCAAACCTCACAACACTCATCGTACACAGCTCCAGTGGTTTCAGACACTAATGAAACCAGAGAGGCAGAAAAAGAATTAGTCGTGCACGGTCTTGTAACATCAGCCGTTTAAAGTCATACAATTAGATCCACATACTGAAATCCACATAATTGAAGCGTATTTATGTGTATAAGTGTGGGAATGACTCAACGCCAGAGAGACAGTTACGTGTTTACATGTTTGTACAAGTTGGAAGAGATCATTTTACAATTATCTCCCAACAGTTGTGGCAGCCGTGGGCGTGATCATTAGGCCTATCCGTTACTGTGTATTGTGTCTCTGCGGCATGACTCAGATCTGCAGCCAGCGAGTCCACATGACATTTATTTGAGGCTAAAGCCTAGTCATTGTTGTGTGGGTGCAGTGTGGAGACATGTGGTTTATAGGGTTGGGGAAGTAACAGCAAAGGCTCAAAAGCTTTATCTCTCACTGCTTGATTGGCTTATAATTGAGTTGCCAAGAAGTTGTATGCAGCAATCCGTACTCTGGGTGAAGTTTACCAAATACTTTCTTTTAAATCCATTTTTCTGCTTCCCCCAACACAGGGGAGGGGGGGGGGGGCTAGCTTCCCATCTGTGTGTGTGTGGGCTGCTGACTGAATAACCGAGGCCTCTAGGGAATGAGTTTATTCGTTTTCCCACTCCTAAAACAACAACAAGAGAAATGCAGAGAGTGAGGAAGAAGGGAGAGCTCCTAAAGTTAAAGAGCAGACATAGACAGCGGCCTGAAAAAACATCTGGACATTCTTTATGGATCTCAAAGGATCTTATAGTTAGAAGAAAGATGGCCTGGAATCATCAAGTACAAGCAGAGCCTCGAGTCACCTGTGTTTATAGGTTGTACAAAGCCTGATTATATTGTTTTTAGTTTGGTATGAGGATAAGGAAATATGTTCTAACACCCAGATGCAGTATTCTAAACTAACCACCAGCAATCATTTCACTTGTTTTACCTGCAGTCCTAAAATAGCTCTATTACCTGGAAGTGTAATTAATTCTCCTTTTGTGAAAATGGTATTACTCAAATGCTGCAGGACCTATGAGCTCCACTCACGACCTCCCATTTATCACAATATTCACCTGACATGATCACAGTTTATTTTTAGCCCCCGACACCTCTTTCGTGGCATTCAATTATGCATGTGTTCCCATGCGCCGATCATCTGTGTTCCAGACAAAGAGGGATGTGTAGGGCGTTAAACTGTTGTGAAATAAAAGGATTGTTGTGTGTGAAGTGCGCTCGTGTATAGGCTGTTGTACGATGAGGGTGATTAAACAGCTTTTAGAAGGGAGTCTTTAACAGGGTGGTTTTCATGGTTTCCTTTCCTCTGAATCATTTTTAAGACTCACTCCAGGGTCATTTCCCACCCTTGCAACAACACACATGACAGTGCTCTGAGTCACCGTTACGAAACTAAGAAACAGTGATAAGGAAGGAAAGGAGGGCGACCTAAAGGTATGTCATGTCTGGAAGCCGCATGATGATCCTTCCCCGGCCAGGATACACAGCTGCATATGACCGTTCAGTGATGACTCCATAGCTCTAAGGCTTTATTGTCTATAGTGCAGACACTGAAAATGACACTGATTACGGCTAAACTCTTCTCAGGGTACAAATGCAGCAGTTTTGTTTCATTACATCATGTCATCGCTCATGCTTCGATTTCTAGTCCTACTTTTGGGCTGCTTCACTCGAGTGTGTGTCTCTATCCTCTCATTGATTTTCCAATTGAGAGCGAGGCATGGGAGCATGGAGGCACAGACGGCGTCCATTGTTTCCATTTGTACGACGTGGTGATGATCTCACCGGCAGCCACATGCCAGCCTACGCTACTCAGCTCTTGCTAGACTTCCTCAACTGAGAAGCTGCTGTTAATTACAAGTCCATATTCTAATTACTCATCACTCGGCGCGGCAGTAAGCCCTGGAACGGGGACAGAAGTGAAGAGAGAGACAATCTCAACGAAGGGGGCATTTCTGCAACTCATTGACCTGGGGTAATTGGAAGCACATTCGGATGAATAGAAAAGCAGGATATGGCGCCGGTTTAGAGTCTGACGTTGCACTCGAGGCAGTGGAAAAGAAAAACGCCACTGTGGCCGAGGCCGTGTTTTCATGGAGGAAGTGTGTGATTAGTGGTTGGTCAGGCAGTGGAACTCAACCTGTTATCTTTGCTAAGTGGCCCTTGTTTCACCGTTGTTTGCCTTATGGAATTACACGGTCCCCCCTAAATGTTTTTTAGTCCAATGTAAATACATATTAGTCCAATGTAAATACATATGTTTCTATTTACCATATACAGAAGATAAAGGACCATATTGTGCAAACAAACACCGACATGTTTTCTCATGTTAGTGCTGTAATCTATCAGACAAGCAACATGAAAGCATTCCTCAAATGACACAAGTAAAGGGAACATCTCTTCTTATAGTTCAACAATAGAATCCATCATAGTCAGTCTGATACATACATAAATAACAAAGAGGTAATTAAGGGATAATGCATCCTGGCAAGAAGATTAAAGATAATGGCAGGAGGCTTTGCAGCTAAATTATAGATATGGAGAGCAAAATCAACTCAAGCTAGCATATGGGATAACGTACTGTACAGTATATTGCCATTATGAGGTTCTCAATAAAGAGGCTTTCAGGTATTGATGGTTGGTTTCTCTCCAAGACAGTTTAAATTATTCATGTTGTGTGTATGTGCGATCAATGCCTGCTGCCTGACGGACATAGTCTTGGGTTTTATTGCATCTTTCAGATGCTGGGGTGACTCGGTCAAGATATTTGACAAAGCCATTCCACTCTCGGTCAGCTTTTTGCAATTTCCCCTGTCACGGTTCACAACGAACTGTCAGTTTTCAGGCCATGACGCGACCAATACATTTTCCTTCAGCTCAAAGACAAATGTGTTATGTTATGGGGCATTCAGGTTTTCCTTGCGGAGCCAGTCTGAGTTCATAAAGTGAGGATCAGTCTATAAGCTGGATATTCTGGGGTTGTAGTGTCATTTATATTTTGCTGCTACCTGCTGCAGAGACCCCCGTCGTTCATCCTCTTAAGCTTCAAAGTCATGTCATGACTCACACAGGCAGATACTATGCAGAAAATCTCCTTCTTCCTCGATATAGATCTATGGACCTGAATTCTTTCAAGGCAAATGAGGAAGAAAGGAGTGAAAAGGAACAGGTCTGAAAGGAGCAAATGAAAGGAAGGTCCGTTTTGAAGGAATATTGCCTTTCTTTACTCCCTCCTCAAGCTGCAACCCCCCCTCAAAGGACATCTGTCCATCTCTGCGTACACCAAAGGAGCTGATTAATGGCCTGGCTAACCCAGCACTCAATGCTGAACCACACCACACCAATCTAATTACCCAGAGAAGAGCACACAGTCTCTAGCATCTTGCCCTCCTCTACTCCGTGCATTAGAATAAGGCAGCATTAAAATGGATGACAAATCTGGATTATGTTCAGCAAAAAAAGAAGGAAAGCAGAGTGAGGGAAAATGCCCAGGAAAGAAAAGGCAGCCTTTCATGAATAATAAAAAACGGTCTACCTCAAACTGCAGTCGGGGAATGATAATGAAATAAATAATGAATTGATTACTATGCATCTGACGACGCACTGATATGATTTGTACGTGCCGCGAGGGGGCCGGAGCTTGTTGTAGCACCACGGACAGGCTTAATGAAAGAGGAATGAAGAATTTTACTCTTTTAATACCACTTATGATAATTGGGCTTCAGTTCAGAGCGCTCGGGACAAGTGCATCGCACTCATTCGCAAAACATAAATTATGCGGCAACCACAGAATTGGCTGCTTTTGAAATTAGAAATAAGAGGAGCCCCATTCAGTGTTTTGATCTGATTAGTATTGGGAAATCAGCATGCCCATTAGAGCACATCCAGATTTTACAGCCAAATCAAATCCTCAATATGATCAATATTATAGCGGGTGGTCGGGGGGTTCTAAAGTGGCAACAAATCATTGTGATCACTTGTCATTTCTGCTGACAAAAAGGGAAATGGAGGAGCCTTCAGTGCTGTTACCATACTACACATATCTGACTGTGAACAATGGCTTTCCTTTCAGAGAGAAAAATACTTTAATACAACAGACTGTCCAACCGCTAGAGGAAGTGGTTAGGCAGGCTATGTTTCTTCCTGATCCACTCAGATGCATGCTGGGTTCCTCTGCAGGACAATATGGACCCGGCCAAACCCTCGTCCTTCACCACAGAGCCAAGAACGCACACACGGACACACACACCAACTCATGAGAAAATGCTCTCAAGCCCACACACATACATGCTCAAACAGTGATTCAATTAGTGTAAAGGAGCAACAGGGGCCTTCAGGACAATATTTTCATTGCAATAATAAAGGAAAAGCTTGCTTATGGCCCTCCCCGAGCAAATATTTGGCTTTGGGTCAGCTCTATTATTCATCCCTTGAGGAATATGTGGGGGCCAAACTTTTCAGCTGTGAAGCAAAGACCGTTGAAAAAAAAACAGTCTGGGCATTTACAAGGCCTGGAGGCTTTCGGTTAATAAATCAAACATGCTCCGACTGCAGCAAGGTAGTGCTGTTCTGTCACTGGGGGGTTTCTTCTGTGAGTGGACTTGGGATATGTGACTTATCCCCATCTGGGGATGGAAGAACTAAATCCTTAATCTTTCCACATAAAGTTCCCCCGGTGGGTGATGATCGCTTCGTACAGATAAGCCGACAGACAGAAAAATATGACAGAATCTGTTTTTGTGTGTGTGTGTGTGTGTGTGTGTGTGTGTGTGTGTGTGTGTGTGTGTGTGTGAGAGGCTGGGCAGGATGCCTGGACTAAATCCCAGCATCCCCTGAGGCGGCCACTGTTATCAAGGAAAGGGGAAGTTATCAGGTAGGACAGGAAGACAAAGGCAGAGAAAAGACACATACAGATAGGTAGACAGTGACAGAGAGAGTGGACACAGGCAATTTTTGTGAGGCGTGGACTCAACCACCCGGAGGTCCATAAGGACGGCTGACATTCATCATTGAAATTGGCGGGTCTGGCAGAAGTGTTATGGAGACACTGCACCTTCAGAGACCGAAGGACAAACAGCGAAAACTCATTCTGTGTTCAAGCAGGCAGTAGTCTTTTCCAATACTCAATATATCCTCAGACTGTGACTCACCTCCAAAAAACTGTGGGCAGTTGGCAAATTGTTTTATGGCTTTAGATTTTTCCTACCTCTCCTCTGGAACCCAATGTCATTTTCTGTGATTTGAATCAAGTGTCCCAAATACAAATCTCTGTGGCATGAGAAATAATATTGTACCTGTATCCACTCTTTGTTCGAGTCCTCTGCCGGAGTCCATGCATTTTCATAGTAGTTGAGTCTGGAGCGCTCTGGGGACCAGCTGGGGTTGTACTGCGACGAGGCCATGATTTGGTCCGATGTGATCTCTCCTGATTCCATCCCCAAAGGGTCGCTACAGTCAAAGTCTGAGGGGAATGAAAGAGGAAAACATGTGAATCCTGAGCACTGAAAGCACCAGAATGTACCCAGCATGAGCTTTCAGTGTCCCCTAGATTCAGAGCTCGTCTCTGGGGAGAAGGACACCACACGACAGGCACTCAGCGCTGCTTGCCGGAAAAAGAACTACACATCAGCGACGCCTCAGTAAATCCTTTTCTGTTTCTCCCTCTTTAGTTTCTAATGGAGGGCGAATGGAAGCGTTTCACATCAAGACGTAAAAATGTCTTCATAAAACATTCAGTGTGGGCTAAGATTACTCCAGTATTAGGCGTTAAAGTGACTTTCACTCCAGTTGTTTCTTCCACTGACTGGATCTGTTTCCCTCACCTCCCTATGGGCAGTTTATCGTTTTTGCACACACTGACTATTTTTCCCATCTCGGTCTCTTGGGGGAGTTTAGGTGTGCTTAAATTTGTATTCTGGGGTCATATATTATACTCAATAGCCCAACCAACCATGGTAGGAGGTGGCTTTCCCTGTTTGTGTTGACATGGGGCAGCCGCTTTGGCTCCGGGACTAAAGACTCAGCTGGGTCAGCTTGGGGCCGGACTCTCTAACCCCTGGAGGTCAGACAAACTGACACCGCTGCAGTAACGGTTGAAACAAACGTTGACCTTTTTATCTGGGTAGGAGTCGTTTAGCGTCACTACAACAACAACAACAACAACAACAACAACACAGAGGCATGTGGAGACACACTTTCACACATTCATGTGGGCCATCATTATTTCCTTTTTTAATTTACTTATTTATCTTCTGATGGTGAAGTTGGTCTTTGCTTCTCTAAACGCAAGGCTTCTTCAGCCACATGGTGCATTGCCCTAAAACGCAGTCATGTGCTTGTGTGTACATGGCCCATACAACAGGACGAGGAGGTGCTATGTGGCTGCAGCCTGTGAGCTAACACAGATGGTCTCTCCATCTGCCATGATACAAACACACCTCCGTCTCCGGGTCAGCGTGTGCTTTACAGTGTCAACGCACATATGTACGTGCATGCTAACGCGCGCGAGTCTCAGTGTGATGCTTAGAACAATGTCTCGCACCTCTTCGCCCCCATCGTCAGCTGATGCTCATACTTGTCAAAGTTTTGCACTCAGACCCACATCACTTAGATAACTGGATGATGATCGACAAACACACAAAGAGATATTTTTTGGGTGCGGTATCTGATCATGTTGGTTACCGACCAAAGCAGGGCTGATAGCTGAGAAGATATAGCTGAGAAGATAGGGAGGGCTGCTGAATGGCTTGGGAGGGTGTTTGGAGGGAAGGGGTAAAACAGAAGACAAGGCCTCCTTTCATCACCTTATCACATCACATCAGCAGCTTTCTGCTTGAGTGTACCCTTCCCCTTGCTTTGCGGAGGCGAGAAAATCCACCGTGTATTATGCATGAGGGGATTATGAATGATTCAAGTGGTACAATTCTGGAAGAGCGCAGACCCAGTTTGGATTTTGGAAACGTCTTGGTCGGTGATGTAAGACTAAGCAACTCATGTAAAGGGTATTTACTGATCACGGGTCAGATAGTTCACCCTGCATCTTAATGGTGAATGTGAAAAGTTGATTAGCGCAATCTGATATAAAATGTGTGATTAAAGAGAGTCAAGTTACTTGGAAGAAACTTGGGAGGAATTACATCATTGGTGTGTGTGTGTGTGTGTGTGTGTGTGTGTGTGTGTGTGTGTGTGTGTGTGTGTGTGTGTGTGTGTGTGTGTGTGTGTGTGTGTGTGTGTGCGTGTGAGTCAGTTAACTCAGCGCCTGTCTTCCCTCTGGCAAGACAAAATCCTTTTTGGAGACGATCAGTAGATTTTGTTGAAAGTTATCCATCTTTATTACTTTTCAAAGACTGGCTGTGTGTGTTTGAGGAGGTCTGGCCTCTGGACAGATTTATGACTGCTACCAGCGCTTGTCTTCCTTAATGAAATGTTTTGTTGGAGCATTTTGCAAAATGGGGTCGGGGGGTCGAGCCCAGGGATGACGATGCTGCATGTCAAAGCCCTAGGGATGTGTTCCGGGGATAGTTACTGGTGGGGAAGCTGCCATTTGCAGTCTGTCTGGGCTCACAGTGTGTAAACGTAGGCCTTGTAAACCATGGGTGGTAGACTTGTACCCTACATTACCCAAATGAAGAAGCAGTAGGTGTTTATTTAATTAACTCCTCAGCTCTGTTAAACTTGTGGGAATTTATCATAATATGACCATGTGTGGCTTCGGTTGCAGACATCTGCTTCTTACTTTTAGTACTACTCCTCAGGGGGCAACTTTATTATCCTCTAATTCTTATGCAACTCAGTTATAATCCACTCTAACACAATGCAGATGGTCTTCTATTGAACACATCTTTCTGGATTGTGATTTATAAACAGATCTGTAAAGTGTTCAGTGTTGTTATGCCAGCTTACCCTCTGGAACGGTTCTTTCGATGACAGTGAAGTTTGCCGAAAAGCCTTCCTTAGCGATGGCGCTGTCAGTGTTGATTGTTAGTGCCAGGATGCCTGTGTAGGAGATGATCCTGCCTGGGGTGTTCTGCCCACAGTATCTCCCAACATATGGACCGACTGGAGAAAGAAGAAGAGAAAAGCACAAACATTGTTACACTAGTTAAACTGGGGTTAACTCAATATTTGTTTGTGTGCCAAAGCCAGGTCACACATTGGTTTAACTACCAAGCCCCCCAAGGAAGTGTGAAAACTAGTGTGTCAGTGTGGTATTACACCGGCTGCATTTTTGTACCCGACCCCATAAAGACGCTTGAGAAAAGACTCCCAACATTCCTGCTTGCCACAAAAAGGGCAAAGCGGAAGAGGGACCTGTGGTGTGGGCAGGTCACGGTCTCTGTCTATTTGCTGGCTGTAAATACCGTCACCCTTTTTTTTCTCCGTCTTGAAGCGGACACAGCTTTGGCTGAGTGAGTTTTATAAAGGAGACTGCGTCGAGACAATAGGGGAACATTAAAGGGAGCAATAAAAGCCCATGTTTCACTGAGCAGACTGAGAAAAAGGAAGTGTGAGGGAAACGGGAGGTAGAAGGAGGAGGCAGAGAAATATGGAGAAAGAGCAAGAGAGCACAATGACCTTGTCCTATGCCTGTGATGTGTGCACATTTGTGAGTGTGTGTTCCAGTTGGTGTGTAGGGACCTGGAGCTTATCTGTGATTAGTAATGCTGTGATCAGTGGCGAGTGACAGTCCTGCCTCCCTGTGGCCTCCTGTCATCCAAAACATGCCACTCTCTCAGCTACATGAAAGGCAAAGGCCAGACCACGGGGACTCCAGGGGCAGAGGTGGGCAGGCTCCGATTAATCTTCCAGGCCTGGTGCATGTTCGTGAGAATCTATGTGTGCTTTTAAACCTGCAAAGGCCTGGGCTGAACATAAAAATGCCATCTCCCGGATTATCTGCATGACTCCACAGCGCTATGAAATATTAAAGAGCCTCGCTGTGAAGTCTGCATCCTGCCTGCCTCTCCGTTCCTTAGGGAAGAGGGACGAAGGGAGTGGAAGTTGTTCTTCCACAGCACCTGTCCAGCGAGGTGTAATCCCAGTGCTTCACACAGGCCTGCACGGACATCTCCCATCGCGACGGCTAGCATGCCTCTAGCCCTAATGCACTATTGATCCACCAGGCACCACAGGAGCCACCTGGCAGAAGCCCACACACTATTTCTTCACATGGCTTATTTTTATACAAGGTTGTCTGTCACATTCAGAAACACTCGAAGGGTGTGATGCCACATCATTGCGAAGTGGTAGAGTCCATTTTCTGCCCTGAATAGTCTATTCAGCTCTGCAGTTGGAAAAAAGGGTCTTGTGCGTATTCTTTTTTGTCATTCATTCTACTGAGAAATAACTGAGGAATCGCTGAATCTTAATAAGTCGGAAGCACATAATGTTTCTATTTCACATCCCTTGAAGTACTTTTTGGTTAAAATATGTATTAAAAGGTGATAATAATGTGACATTTTCTCAGCTCTCCAAGCCTTTCACTAATCAACACAAATCTTGAAAATTAAACAAGTCCCACCTCAGGGAGAGAACACTAAATGAGCAGGAATACTTTGTGGAATCAAAAGTTCGACCAAGCACAGTTCAAATTTACCGAGATGTGAGCTGAGAGAATATTGAACTTCAAGTAAACTCACTTGAAAAGGTGCTGATTTTTACCCATCAACCTTATCACTTGGACCACTATAGCAGAGACTACTTCAGCCACTGATGGGTGAGAAAAGCTTTCATCTTGTTCACCCTGTGTTAAAATAGCCAGAAGAAAAACCAAAAACTTCAAGAGGTGAATTTTGCTCACTGAGTTCAAAGCCTCATCTCTGGCCATTTCGGAATTGCTTTGATCACTCCGTCTCTCACCTGTTGATTTTTAAGATGGTTTTGAGAATGCTATTTTATGGCAATATTTAATAGTCGTCTGAATCTTTTTGATTGCTGTGGGATTTTGCAAGGAGGAGATGTTGGATCTTGTTAAGACCAAACATGGTTCAGTTCAAATTCTCCTTGTGGGAAAGACAAGGAAACCTCAAGGAAATTCCAAGTCATTTCCCTACAAGATTGAATTTTCTTTTTTATACTTCAGAGAAGCAACCTAAATACCATGGCCTAGATTTTTACTGAACTCCCCAATGCACAATCAATGCGGCCTTTTACAGAAAAAGGAAATGTGTCAGGCTTGCGCAAACAGGAAGGGTTTTCGTTGAGCGATGACAAAGTGTTTCACTCATGCCGACAGATACTTGGACCGGTGACAAGTCTGGTTGAGGCAGTAAGTCCACTGGCACGGATAATACCACTATTTTGTGTAAAGGTGTTTATTTCTTCTGAAAGAGCATTGAGACCCACCTTCTCCCTTTTCCATCACAGGAAAGCAGATTTCTAAGCAGTGGCTTTATATACTTTTGTTTTCAAATGTTGCTATAGGTTAAGAAATGAGAAAGCAAGTAACAGTATCAAAGAGTCACTTTTAGTTTTTATATTAATCAGCCATTCTTGCTTACCTCCAGGGAATCCATCCCAGATCTCCAGTCTGTCATAGCGGCAGAAAACACCAGTAGGGGGCGTCGGGTCGGGCTCCAGCTCGAAACTCTCAAACTCCAGAATGATCTCAGACATCTTGGGGGCGAAGATCATGAAAGTGCAGTCCAGGTTGTTCGGATATTTCTCCGGGAAACCAGGTGACTTTATGACACCGCTGTTGGAGGTGAAGTTCCTGGAGCATTCGGGACCTGCAGGGAGGAAACCAGATGGGAAGTGAGAAGATGAGACGAACCATTGACAAAGGAAAGGGTGGGGATGATTCTTTTGAAAGACTGTTGGTTAAGTGATCTGTTTGGGGTTCCTTTGTGTGGTGGGTATTAAGGAACTCTGCCTCCCAGCTGTTCTATTGATTGAAGGACAGTTTACCGCCTTGAGGCTGGAGACCACCTTGATAGTTCTTCTATTCACCAGAGGTACATCTGGGTTTCTCAACCGTCCTCCGTGTGGTTTTGTGCCTTTTTTTTGTTTCCTCATGGGCACCAACATCACTCTACTTTATCACTGTGTGTGTTAAATCTGGAACATCTGGACTGTGAGAGGAAACATCAGTAAAATAACTCAATCCTCAGAATCGGGGAGAGATGGATTAACAACTTTATATGTGCGAAAGCCTGTCACACACACCCTCATTAGCTCATGTCTGTGAGACATATGACACTCAGGCAAAAACTACAGTCAGTGATAAAAATAAAGGGCAATGACTGTTCATACATCAACACACAGATGGAATCTTGAATACATTTATAGACAAGGGAAAATATGTATTCACAAGGCTCCCCAGAGCCTTAACTGCCTTTTCAGCTGATGAGCCTTAACACATTCTCAATATTAGTCATTTCTCAGAGCACCATGAGCACAAGATTATGATTTAAGAATGACTGACATGCGATTTAAAAAATGACGCTTACAGCTGCAGGACATTTTTTAAGAGTGATAGGAAGAGATATTAAAACATATTTACTATGCACGCTCAAGCACTGGGCCAGATTGTATCCAAGCCTGGCTTCACACGACCACACACACAACTCAGGAAAAAACAGGACTCCTGTCATTCAGGGCAATTATTTAGAGCCATTAGTGGCAGAAATGTGCACAGGGTAATGTCATTTTCATGATAGTCTGACAGCCGGCGTGATGGGCGCAGATGGAGCCGATCGAAACCAAAATTGCAGGGAGTTCTGGCTAGATAGAGCCTCCGTGCTACAGTCATTGTAGCTTAAATAAATGTGGCAAACTGCTTTTTCCACTGTCACTCAAGCTGCTCGCTGGGCCTCTAATTCAGAACCATCAGTCCCACTTCAGCCTGTCCACCAATGGAGTGAGTGAAGGGGACTGAGAGCCATGTTGATTTTCTCTCCCCCCAAGTTGAAAGCCACGGCAAGCGGCATTTTGCCTCTAAGGAGAGCTGACATTTAGTGCTGCTGCTAAAGTGTGGCTTTCAAGAACAGTGGGCACCATTAATTTCACAGCTTCCCTTCGTATTTACCTCCGGAAAATTGAGAGCTTTTGTCCAGATAGAGCCGTTTGCCGAGATGAGAGGGTTGCTGGATGCTGCAGGTCTGCACAGTTCGGCGTATTTGTAGAGAAATGTCAGACAGTTTTGGGGGAAAAAACTGTAGATACTAGCCACTTCTTTGGAAAAAGGCGCCCATGAGTCCCTGTGTGCTGTAGACAGCTGCAGTAACCAAAGTGCAATTCAGGTCAGTTTGTTGAATTTCCTGTGGATATTGGCTCAAAACTCCACTCTCAATCTATTTCATCAGCCTCCACCGTGACCCTTGTCTCAGCTCAGCAGTTCACCAGAACAGATTTAGTCTTTGGGAATGTTTCAGTCAGAAAATCCAAACTGTAGCAAATTAAACACCATTTTTTGTCTGTATTTACTTATTTAAAAATGACACTTCTTTTTATATTTGTTATGACATTTTGTGTATGGATTTAATGGTACTTATTTCCAGCTAACTTACACTTTTTACCATCACCATTATGTACTGAGTCTGTGCTTTTTCTTGAATTATCATGACTGAGGCGGACTCAAACTCCACTATTGTCAGCTTTTGTGTTGCGGAACATGTTTAGACCCCCTCAAGGAAAAGGACGGAGTGAAGACATCACAAACAAAACAGTCTGGCGAGAGAAAACTGAGCGCTCTGGTCGGTCCCACCGGCGTGATAGTCATCCAACAGATCTCTTTTATCTACTGTCTCCACATGGGAGGGCTTCTGTCCCTGCCCCCCCCCCCCCCCCCCCTCGCTACATCCAGGATGCTTTGTGCTGATGCGTCAGAGGCATTCAGTGATAGCAGTCACACTTTCCTGTGGCAGCGTCCTTACTTACAGTGCATGCATGCGTGCAGTCAAAGAGCTTCAGGAGAAAAGCTAATCTTGTTGTCAGCCACATGCTAACTATCACCATCGGTTGTTGGTGTGTTTCATGGCAGATTTATCGCCTCAATAGGAGGACACAGAAATGTGTTTGTAAATAATAAGAGTTTTAACTCAAGTAAGGCTGCCATGCTTCAATTTTATCTGAGATCTAATCGTGTGGCAACAGTTCACCCAGTATACTAACCACTGCTTACAAACAAACAGCTGAATTTACGACAGGAAGAGAGTAAAAAGAAGCAACCTTGAACGCACCCAACATTTACCGGCAACCTCCGACCAGGGGCTCAAACATTTACAGCCGGCAGTAATGGATTCCTTTAACTCTCGTTTACATTGAGCATGTGGACGGGGGAGGAAACTAATGTCACTTTGACTTTCTCCCTGAGTGATGAGAGTTTGCTTAAAAGGACGATTTGTCGGAGAAAAATGATATTTAATGGAGATCTGATTTCAATCTTTGCAAGTGTTAGAGATCGATATAAATCTTAAATAAATAAGGCCTCAACGCGAAGGGAGCCTTTCGACTGTTATTCTCCCTGATGACTTGTCCGTTATGTTTCTATTAAGCTGTTGCTTTAAGTGCTGAAAGCAGACCGGAGACTGGGCGTTAATCATTAGAACAACATTGCGCCAAGGAACAGGCGTTAAGTGTGACAGCCACTTGCTATTTTCATTTTTAAATCTGTCTGTCTCTCTTGCTTTTCTCCATTTTGTTTCCATTCATTCATCTCCCACCCTCCTTCGTATGGTTTATTAGAGGCCAGAGCCATAGGGGCTGGAGGTGTTGTTCTTGGACTGCTAGGTAAATCACCACTGTTTATGTTCAATGTTGCTCTCCGGCTGATCATTAGCCCAGTTCACAGCCCCCCACCCCCTTTACTGCCCCCTCTGCTCTCGTACCCTCCCTCCCCTTCGCTCTGTCTTTATGCCACACGTACAGAGGGGTTAATTGTCGGTGGAGAATTAACTCTGTTTCAACACTAAATCAAACATTAACCTGAAGCCTGTGGAGTGTCAGTCATTGAAACAGATGGAAAGGCCGGTTTACATTTACCTACACACACTCCCTGAGGCACCACAATACTGACATGGCATTAAGCGGTGTGACGTTGCTTTAGGGGATGACGAAGTGCTAATGGGATGGGTCGGGGGGGTTGGCACAGTCCCCCTCTGGCTCCCCTTTAAAGAGATTTGTTGTCTTAGGTTTCCATGCGTGTGTGTGTGAGATGACAGTACGTCTCCATGCCAGATGTGACCTATGTCATCATGGCGTGCCATCCATGAAAGCAGAACGTGCCTCCTGTTAGGCCCCATCATTGAAAGTGTTTTCACAGGAGTGTACAAACGCTAAAAGCGCCCGCATCCCAGTCACATGATAAATAAGGCAGTTCTGTGAAAATATGTTTTTTTTCGGTGTAAAGGCAACCGTTATGGGCCTCCGTCCAATACACTTAGTCACTCTGCTGAGTAATGGAGAGGGGACCGAGATGAGTTTGTGTGTGTGTATGTGAGGTGTGTGGGGGAGGGGGCTACAACTGGCACTATCTCTGCTTCTGCACCCACTTCAATGGGCCCTCAGCCAGCATTGATGTGGCTCTAAGCTTACTGAGAGCTGTTAAAAGAGAACATATGTTGTGCATGTGTGCGCATGTGTACTTAAAAAGACGGATCTTTCCAGAAACGCATGACGATTTTAAGTGCGATACTGTCTTTCAGTCTTCTACAAAAGGACCACGATAGTGGTGTATGGTGAACCCAACTCCTTTTGATTACTGTGTTTCATAATGGCGGTTGTTTATCAAGTCAAGCCCAACTTTTTTATATTATTAAGGCCAACTCCCTCCCAAAAGACATAACAAACACAACCATGTTGCAAGTCTTTAATCTCCCTTTAACTCAAATATTCCTCACTCCCAGATTTATCCCTCTCCTCCCTATCTCCCTCTCCCCCGCCAACTCGCTCTACCCGTCTCTCGCCAGACTTCAGCCAATGGAGCGAGGCTGCCAATTTGCAGGCTATAAAATAAATTGCCCATGCTAATTAAGATGGTTGGATGGGATCGAGGAGTGGAGAGGGGTAGAGACTGATGTGGAAGCGGCCATAGAGAGCCGCAAAACAACCTGTTCTCTTCCAATTAGACACTTCGCAGGCTACTGTCGATGAAAACCAGGGCTGCAAACGCCAGCATGTTGAAGTGTGTGTGTGAGAGTGTATTTACATAGTTTATAGCTTAAGTGGGTAGACTTGCACATGTAAACATACTTGTATAAGTTGACGTAGGCTCCCTGAGGGCAGTATGTGTTTACATACGTTTGCTTTGTGGGTATATATATCTTCCATTTGACCTTTGCTTGTATGCAACAGCAGAAGAAAGGCAGTACCAGCCCCTGAGGTTGACTTCCAGTGATCTCCGCGCCTATATAATCACAATGATAAACAGCCTGCATTCTTTGCATTTCTCCTCATTGGCATGCACAAGTGTGAGCCTCCCATTCCTCCAGCCGTTATCAGAGCATCTGTGTATCATCATCAACGTTACATGTGTTAGCCAACACAATGTTTTCCCAGCTAATACCCTGCTTGTTGATAAGCTGTGCTAATCATCTAACTTTGAATCTCTCTTTCTGCATGGTTCTCTCTCTCACTCGCTCTCGTCAAAGGGGCTGTTAATTGATCTCAGAGCCCCGTTCTTGGCGGCAGCCAGCGCAGCAGTAGACAAAACACAAAGTAAACTCAAAGCATAACAAGGGTCTGGATCCACCAAGGGAGCAACGCACACCCATGGTGCTCCTCTCCGCCTGAGTTTAATCTACAGCAACACCTCTGAAGCCCTAATTTCCCCCAGCCCTAAACTCCCTATTTGATTCAAAAAGCAAAAAAGTTCCTATATAGTGCCAAAAAAATAAGTCCACACTAATATCCATATTTCCTCATATCTCAGTGTCAATCCCTTACACAACTGGGTCATTCACACGCCTCATTTATAATCAGTGTTGGCTAACAGATGAGATTGGGAAATTCCATGTTTATCATGGGAAGAATAGAGTAGATTAACTGGCCTATGGAGGGCAATGAGGGAGTGTGTACAGATGAGTTTGCGTATGTCTGGGTGGAGTGGCGCTTTGATCTCGTAAATGGAGCCACACTCCACCGGCTGCTCTGCTGTGATGGTGACACGCACATGCCCGGACACACAAACACGAGCACAACCACACACTAGTCCAGATTAAAAGGGAAGGGAGGACATTCATCATGTCTCAGAGGTCACGGGGGGCCGTCCCATAGACTGCTGCTAAGGTTAATTAATGAAAGTGGAGTCTGTCGCACCTGTCTGCCTACAAGTCACTCTCCAGATATGTGCTGTCCTCCTCCTCCGCCTCCTCCTCTGCCTTCCAGTCCAAACAAAGGAAGGCAGCCAACCAACAGGAAATCCTTCCTCCTGGAGTGTTGTATTCTGATAAGATGGACATCCCCTGAGGATATCTGCGGTTTATCATACATGTCTCCCCCACTAAAATTACCCAGAGGACTTATTTACATTAAGGAAGGAACCTCAGACTGATTGGATACCACTGCAGGGAAAGCACTTCCTTCTGTGGCTTGAATTCACTTTCTCCACGACCAACTCATCAGTGGTTATAATTGCGGGTTTATACACTTGCTGTGGATTGCCATCTGACAATAAACCAACACTTGAAAATAACATTTGTTGAGTCAATGCTTAGCTAATTATGCCCCTGCTTATTGTACAATAATTCACAGCAGATAAAAACTGCTACAATTATGGAACATATGGGACTGTGATTCATTAGTTTTTGAATGGAGCATATTGCTTGCCATATTGCGATTGCATAATTTGATGCTCTGGTGCCTTGACTGAATCACAAATAAACCATGAAACTACACACATTGAAATGACTTATGATGTGCATTGTCATCCCTTTGTCTCTATATTTTTTATGTAAGTAAGGTAATATTTCAAATAGTTGGATGAAGTGAAGCTGCAGCTGTGTTAGGCCACCCACCTGTCTTAAAGATCTCATATCGGATGGAGAAACCGGCTCCGTGCGTCTCGTAGTCAGACACAAACTTGATGAAAAGCTGGTTTCCGGAAGAGACGACCGGAGAGGGAGCGATCTTCCCGCAGTACTTCCCCACGAGTTGACCGCTCTCGTCCACACCATCCCGCACCTCCACATAATCATACCTGAAGGCAAGGGAAAGGGGAAACTGTTATTCACAATGATCTTTAGAAAACCATTTCCCTCAGGGTTAGTTTTCATTTAGTTCTGTTCTTGCTCCGTTCCTGTATATTGGATTTGTGCGAAATCCATTTATCACTGTTATTAGGCTCATGTTGTGCATGTATGAAGACACGCACACACACACACACACACACATTGACATAAACACACAAAATGTCATACTCAGAGGACCCTATAAACAAGGAGCAACACAGCATATTGCGCAGGTAATGTAGCGGAAATAAAACACTGTGTACTAATGAGGTCTCAGGTTAAAACTCGGAGAACAGGTGGGCGGGATATGCTTTCATTATATCAACCTGGCACAAACACACACACTGCAGAGGTGGTGTGATCCTCCCAGCAGCACTGAGGTCAGGTTTACGTAATTGCTATGACTACGCTGAACAGTTGTCTTTCTCCTGTTTCTCCTCGTGAGATAACACTCAGGGTGTGTGTGTGTGTGTGTGTGTGTGTGTGTGTGTGTGTGTGTGTGTGTGTGTGTGTGTGTGTGTGTGTGTGTGTGTGTGTGTGTGTGTGTGTGTGTGTGTGTGCCTCTTGAATGAGAGAAAATGGGAATTGAAAGTGATTATATCGTGGCCTTTGGCTTAGGCTGGTGCATAGCAAGAGAAGGTGTTAACGCTGTTCAACACACACCTACACAAACATCACAGTCAAATGGAATTTCAGACCCAGGGCTATTGAAGGGAGCAGCCGCTTAATAGAGTCGGAGTATAGGAGTAGATGAGGAAAACAGGTTTGAAATATAACAGGGAACAGGAGCTATAAGACACACACACACACACACACACACACACACACACACACACACACACACACACACACACACACACACACACACACACACACACACACACACACACACACACACGGAATCTGGCATGCGTAACCTAAGTGGGTAGAGAAGAAATTAGAGTGACTGGCCTATGAGGGTGGTCGTAACGGCCTCTAGCTTTCAGTTTTTATGTGGAGGGCACTTTAAGTTGTTTTCACACTTGTGCACTGTATATCTGGTGTGTAAGTTTGCATGATGGTTCCGATGATTTTCCATTCTGTGTTTTGACTGTGAGTGACGAGCTCCTAAAGCAGATTTGGGTTCAGGTTTCCACAGTTTCTTATTGGCCGTAACGCACGTTCCTGCCAAGTTTTGTCAGCTCTGCAGGCCACTTATCAAGCAAATACTCCTGCCCAAACCCTGCTGCTCCTTGCTGTGGCGGTCCTCAGTGTTCATCAGCAACCAAGTGAAATAAATGCTATTCACACAGTGAATACAGAAATTAATTATAACGTGTGTCAGTGTAATACGCTGCAGGTGTGCGGGCATTTCTCCTCCTCCTTTCAGCAGAAAATATGTGCCTCCTGGGCAAAAGAGGCCTATTTCCATAGTTTAGCTTGAATCCAAAATTACTGTCAAAACATCACGTCTCCTTAGTGATTCTGAATTCACTTAATGCACAGGATTTTGCACAAAAAGGCCATTTACACTTTGAATGATAGCTCTGGGTGGGCCAAATCCCTCAGGTGGGGCCGTACGTATCCACACGCAACCTTTGCCACCTTTTTCAACAAAAATGGTTTCTTTGAATGGCTCTAGTTTAAAAAAATATATTTGTAAAGCAAAAATCAGGTTACCAGAGGTGATTCAGGGAAGGGGTTTCGGCTGGGGTTTTATACTTGATTGAAAAAGTAAGGAGTCAGCTATTGAGAAAAAAAGGACAGAGTGTAACTAATTGTAGAGCTGGACAGAAGTGGCACTTCTTGAAATGGTGTCCCCCGAGGTGGTGCACAGGATGGATGACTTCACTCTTCTTTCTGCTCGGACGGAGTGATCTGAGGTGATATGGAGCTGTCAACATGCATCAAGTGCCTCCTCATCTTCATCTTCGCTTTATAAGATTTTTAGTGACTCCGGGTTAAAGGCAATATGTGTATATATATGTATGTATATATGTGGCAAGAAGGCTGCTGTCTGTCTATAAAACCAATGACTGCCATTTGCTCTCAAAACATTTTACAATTCATCCTACAGTCATTCTACAATCAAAAATCTCACCAAAAAGTGTCCCGAAAAGATCTGGTTTCGTGCACTTTGGCTCTTCATACGTCTTGAAATATTTTGGTTGTTTGGCCTCTGTTTATTTCTCCATATTGGGATCTTATTGGTCTTCTTTTCTCAAGCTGTTGCAACAGCCCGGCTCGGCTTACACAATTACCACTTTGTTTCAGGCACTCTATCAGCTGCAGCACAATAAAAAAAAATGTTATTCCCCCCTGCACTTTGCGGTTAAATGGACAGGGAGTTACTCATTATTAAGGGCTCCGCTGAATAGGGCATTGGGTTTCTTTTTGCTGTTACAATGTCACCTGTGTAGTTTAGTCAGCAGGACTGATATTTTATGAATTGAAAGATACAAGACCAATCCTTTTGTAGTAATTTCTCCAATTTCTCAGCCTCCTGATTCCTCTCCTCACCATCTTTTTGGTTCCCAGCTCGCAGCAGAGAGCATCAATCTTTCTGTAGCCCTGTTCTGTTCTATCGGCAGACTTATAATTCACCTCGGAGCCTCTGTTTCTGCAGCTATCCCCCCCCCCCACCTCGCTGCACCCAGCAACTGCCAAAAGCTCTGCACTGCCAGGCGCCTAAAAAATTGATGCTGAGATGCATCATTGAGTTGAAAAAGGAGAGAAGAGAACAGCAGAAGGAGCTGAGCAAGTGCTTCTGCAGTTTTGTTGCTTGTATAAACGTATGCATGACATATGTACAAACATACAGAACATGATGCATAATGTAGAGGATAGTATGATTTGAATTGTGTGCACATGGACAGATGGGCAGGCAACCAATGTTTTCATATCGCCTGTTTCACAATCTCCTTAGTCTATATCCAAACAAGACGGATACTCTTATCTTCTTTTATATTTGGACTCCTCACACCTCCAGAAAAGCTGTTTATTGCATTTTTTCCCTGGCGCTTCATCAGCTCGGATTGCCCTCATAAAGGCAGCACAGTGGGAGAGAGGATGCACATAGAAGAGAGAATACGCCCTGGGGGTTCGCGCTGTGCTCTGTGCGCGGGGAAAGTGAGAAAGGGACCTCCTTCTCCAAAATCTATTTGTGCCTAAATAACTGTATGAGCCAGAGCTGGAGTGGTCCTGCGCCAGTGGGCCTGCACACTTAGCTCTGCTAACACAGATCCATCCAGGCCCTTATCATCTGGAAGACATTAAGGCAAACGCTTGATGGGGCAGTTTGAGCTCTGAAAAGGCTCTCCTGTTGCCCGCTGTGTAAAAGTAGCTCTAATCCAGTGCTCTAAACACCTGTGGGGATCGCTCCCAGGGTTGGAATCCTTAGGGAAGATGGGGGGCGGTTAACAACATCTATTTATGATCATAAAAGAAGAACATGGCCTACTTTTAAGCCCCATATGGTTCCACACAAGTGGGGTCCTCCTGACCTTCCAATTTAAATTCCAATTTTTTTTATCTTGTCTCACTCCTGTTGTTGTTCTTTTTATTCCTCATGGCAGTACAATTCAGTTGAGCCATGCACCTATTTATCTGTCTAGGCTGCTTTGGGTCTGGGTGGGCCTGCAAGCACGCCACAACAAACACACATAAAATCACACACACACACACACACACACACACACACACACACACACACACACACACACACACTGTGAGCTGCCTACCACAGTGCTAATAGTGAAAATGGTTTGCCAATCCAGTTGGGAAATTAAAGAGAAAAAGGAGAGGGTTGGGTGGGTAAGGGGGGAGTGAATGTAATTCTCAACGACCTTCGCTTCACGGACTCAAATGTATTAGCCTGCCTTCTTTCTTCAGGCACAGAGAGAAAGCAATCCGCTAGTGTCAAACGAGAACATTAGCCCTCCTTGCAAAGCCAAAGAGAAGGCGACAAACCAGCGGCCTTACAATATAACGGTTATATTGCCTGAAGCTTTCCCATGGAAACAATCTGTCCTCCCTCTATAAATGTCTGCTTGATATGGTTCTATAAAGGCAATACAATCCGAGGCAATGGAATAACGCTATGACAGACTGGATAAGCCTTGTACAATTGGTTAGATTTCTTAATCAGACAATTTATAAGCTCAAGCATGCTGTGGAAACCCCCAGAACAAGAGCTCTTTCTTTGCCATTACTCCCTTTGGTTCAGCCGAGTATAGAACAAATGCCCTGCACTTTACTCTGGCATTTCTCTTTCTGCGGCTGTCACAGTATAACTTGCTATCGCACGAAAACATGTCACCTACAACATGTCAAAACATCCCTGGGTAACACAAGTGGGGAGGCCCAAACAACAGACTTGGGACAGCTCAGTGAGGCCCAGGGGGGTTAGCAGGAAAAGAGACTTTTTTGTCAGCTGTCATAAAATTCCGGAGACCTCGCGTGTTAACGAGCCACGGCTAACAAACCATCACTTGGGCCTTCGAAAAAACATCCTTAATGTTTGTACAAGGGGCACGAGACAAGCTGATCCCTGGCTTACTTGTTCCTAGCCTGGAGGGGACATACTTCGTTGAAATCAAATGGTCTTTCTGTCTTTACTTTCCCTACCAGACTGCCTCCCTCGTGCATGTGACATTCATTAACCCACACTAGAATAACATGTCCCCTCTTTCCTGTAATGAGCCCCGCATCAGCTCTCCTTGACAGACAAGGAAGTACGGAAAAATCCGAGCTGTAAACCAGGTGTATATGTTAATGTTCTCAGCGGAGAACATTAACCCTAATTGACTTGCTAACATTGAGAAGTGTATTGATGGTCAAATTGTTAAAACAGAACGTGACCGTGAAGCTGGAAAATAGATTTTCTTTTAAGTGATCACACTCTCTACTGATGTGTCTCCAATTTTGAATCTGCAGAAAATTATTGCAGAAGTTGAAGGCCTCACATTTGGGCAACCCACCCAGCGGGACAAACCACCAACCAATCAGAGTTGATGGGTTTAGAAGTGGTTCCTCGTGGACGAGCGGAGAAGGGCATGATTGCTTCGCTCGCCGCCACGCTGCCACATGGATGGATTGAAGATAAAAAAGATGGATATTCCCCACCCACACGGCCCAGCTGCACCCCTCCGACTGGCCTCTTTGGGTGTCAACCCCATACGGTTAAACTCAGCGCGCTCATATTTTTAGATGCCTGATTCTGATTCTGAGGCGGCCTCGGCCACATGTTTGTAAAGCATATTCGTTTTCCTGAACGGCAATTATCATTAGCATTGATGGATTTAGCATGCCTCCATCCATTAGCTTTCCTAATTACACTGTCGAGAGATCTGCTGTCGCCAACAATCAAATTAATGAATTTGGCTATTTAGACCCAATTATTGCATCCCCCCTCCCTTTGCAACATGCACAATAATCCTTTATTCGGAGGTATGAACGCAGACTGGCATAGGGAGTATTCTGCCCCAAGGGGGGGATCCTTCTGTTCAGCACAGAGCAGGCTCACAGTGATCTGAACTGGACGAAGACGGGGAGTGAGGGGTGAGCAGCTAAAAACAATCAGGGGAATAAAACAGACTACAAAAGCGCTCATTGTTAGCAGGCCTTCTAAATCCCCCGTGCTCACCTCACATGCAAGGCCTGTTGCACTTTGAACCCTGGCGGATCTGTAGTATGTTCAGCTGACTTGCTTTCTATTCCCATGGACGACTGTGACATGCCTACAGGGCTAAAGCAGAGCTGTGCATATTTTCAGTCATCCTGTTAGGCACACTTTGACCTTCTTGCCTCATTAAAAGGGCCAAGCATGACAAATAGGTGACAATAATGAGATTATAGAAATGTGAAGTAGTTCAAACAAAAGAATACAGTTTCTGTTACAAAGTAATTTGTCTTACTTGGCCTTAAACTGCTTAATAGCAATACATAAAACACAATGAGCTGTTAATTAACCCTAAAATGTATTATTAAATCAATAAATAGTTGTTGCACAGCAAAGGTTATTTTTATATATATATTTTTTTGTTATACTCCCATTCATGTTCAACTGTTTTTATGTTTCATAGTCCAAATAAAAAGTCATTAAATATGTGTTCATTTAAAAAAAGATATTTTTCTAAATATTATAATATTAAATAGGTGCTAACTATCAATGATAAAACATGATAAACTTTAAAGACGTATCAACAAAAAAAGTGTAAGAATTCAACATCTACTGTACAAATGTAGCTACCATTTAAATAATAAAAATGAGAAGCATCAATCTGATGTATGCAATTCAAGACTAAATGAAAGCTACAGTTGTGGGCAGGGTTGAGAATATTAATCTAACCACATTCTTCCCCATCACACATCTTGTTATCATGAATACAGCAAGAATGATTCAGTGCAATTAATTAGAAAACTGCCCATGGCAGAATGGAAATACACATTTAGCACTTTTCCCTGCTAAGTGAGCATCGGAAATGAAATTGCTCAGCATACAGCAGCGATCTGTATGCATCTAAGTGTGCAGATATGAATATTCACATGTGAATATATGCTTTTGCAAATGAACCCCCTTCGGTGGATTTCCAAGAAACACTTCAGAGAAGTTAAGCAATAGAAAAACCTTATTATAGTCATTTATACACCCATATTCTGCAAAGGTTTAACACGTTAACACCACAAAGCCAGAAACTCTGTGATATGATTTACAAAGGACCAAGAAAAAAAAGCAGCACATTAGCATAAAAGTCTGAACAATTCTAGGAAAGAAGCATGCCAATAAGATACAAAGGATGAACAGTCCTGTGTGTTGCCTCAAAGAGGAAGAGAAAAAGAAAGGGAGGGAACAAGAAGCACTCCAAACCATTTCTGGGGCCATTACAGGAGGGAATGGATCCCATTTGTCCCACCTTGACATTTGAGAGGATCTCTGATTACACGAGAGAGGGGGGCAGGCAGAGGTGAGCGAAGAGAGAGTCCTCCACAGGGGTCTGTGGCCCGGCTCAGATGATACGCCGCCGTTACAACAATGAGAAGTCAAGGGTAAAAATAACAGGGCACTGGGAGAAAGGGCTCGAAGTGGCACAGCAGGGTCGACACGTACACTGTCCTTTTTTACACTCACGGTCATCGCCCTATTCTTGTCGTCTACTCCCGCACATAGACACACACACACAACCTGCATGCAGGGAGGAAGTAATGGTCTATTTCATCTTAACCTATCATAGAATGGAGATTCAGAGGCCCATAAACCTCATCGCAATGCATTATAGGCCTCTTTAGCAGGTGTCCAAAACGGGCCAGGAGTAAGGGTTTGTTATAATATTTTGTCTGGCACCTGCTTAAATCATTGCTTTACTTTACAATTGAATCTGTGTTTACAAAAGACCACCAGATTCAAAACTTTATTTACATATGCACAACAGCTACAACGCATTCCAAGGCAGAATGCTCAATTGCTGTCTGTAGCTGTCTAGAATAATCTATAACTATCAACTGGAGGCAACTTCCAGAAGAGACCAGGATCCTAACCCTAATCAAAGGATTCCGAAAGTAGTATCCCATTTATTCTAGGTATGTCCTAATAAAGGGGGTGCTTGTTAGGGGACGGACTATAACTGGATATCCTGTTCATGACTACAATGTGTAGGATACTGTATATGACTGAGGACAGCATGCTGGAACCATGTAACAAGGAAAAACACGAGGAAATAGGAAATAATTGCAAAAACGTTGTGCTAGTGACCTAAAATAAGCCAAGTGAGCGCTACATAATTTCGCATTTGACAGGCTGATGTCAAAAAACAACAAAATGGAGGGACATATAAAACTGCGAACATATATCTGTTTCTGATGCTTGTGAGAAGTGAGCAGTGTTCCCCGTAGGGTAATGAGCTGTGTGTGCAAGGAGCATGCCATATTCAAAGACGGCTATAGGAGCTGAGGAGGAGAGTAGTGGAGGGGGGTGGGGTGGGTGGGTTTAAAGGAAACCGACTGGCGAGGTGGAGATAAAGTACACATTTTAAGGCATGTAGAGTAACGGAACTGAAACAAAAGAGAGAAGTAGTGCGAAAATCTGATAGGGGTAGATGGCAAACAGGTGCCAATATTATTCCAAAAAGTTCAGAGTTATAAAGCAAGCTTTCTTTCTATCTACGATTTGAATGGCTCAGGCGCAGCTTCGAAGCTCGAGGGCCACACACACACACACACACTGTGAGCTGCCTACCACAGTGCTAATAGTGAAATAAACGCCTCATGCCGTCCTCTAGCGTCCTCTTCTTTCCCTCTGTCCTCCCTGTACGGCCTGTGGAGGCGAACCCGGGGGATTGGGGGGGAGGGGGGGGGGGGGTTCAGAGAGCAGTCTGGGTTGGATGCCCGCGTGACCCGGTCATCTGGCTGGACACACAGTCACTTGGCTGTCATCAGGCCCCGAGAGAGCGTCATGGAGTATTTGGGATTGTCCGCTTAAGTATATGCAATGTGGACAATCAGCTACTTGACCTTCAACCAAACATAACCCTGAGACAAGACAAGCTATTTCTGATTCTTGACAGGAAAAAGGAAAAAGGATGGTGATAAAAACAAGTGTTTTTACAATGGGCACATTTTTGCTAGCATGGTCAGTTGATCAGTTGTTGACAGATTTGGGTGGTTTCCTTCGAATGTGGAACAGCCCTTGGATCCAATATCGACCATTTAAACAGACCTCCTTCATTTCATTCTGATGGCTGTATTGTTTTCACTGCGTGCAAATAACTTTAGATTTTCCACTGAGGCAGCACTTCCAAAGCCAAATAGGTCGTGCTATGAGGGCCACATGCCAAGAGGTGTAGCTCTTCCGTGGTGCCGAGCAGTGTAGCTGGATGCTTGCCCATGCAGAGCCGATCTAAGTGCTGATGGCCGGCCAGCCACTGCCAGAATTTGGAGGGCAAGGCGACTCTTCCATTTACTGGCCCTATAATCAAACAATGTTGCCAACTTGGAAGCAAGTCAGTCCAGAAGGTTAATTTCCCTCTGTTTTTCGGTGAAATCCTCAGGGAGATGTCTAAGAATGCATTGAAGAGAGGCCTACTTGTCACTTATCTGTGTGTAGGCAGAGGTCAACCTGCAACGGCTTGACAGGCACCAGAGGTACAAGCAACTAATAACTCTTTCAGCACTACCCTGCTGTGATAATACCAGGGAAGGTTGCTTTGGGGCTGAATTTACAATCCTTTTTTACAATTACTGCCATGCAACAAAAGAAATAAAGCCGTGAGAAAAAAATAGATAAAGTGGCGGCTGCTATGAAAAAGAAAGACCACAACTAATGTTGGCAATTTAGCGAGGAGAGATCAAGCGAACAGCAAACAAAGCGCTGGATTGTGAGTGGCTCTAACTCAATCAGAGAGCAGTGGGGTACCGCCCCATCCATCACTGTCTGCTTGCCGCCCGGTCGAATCACGCCCTGTTGAGTGGTGGAGGAACACCATCGAGCCAACGGTCCGCTGTGCGCAAACACAGTGACCGAAAATGACCCCGGGGATCTGGGGCTAAGACAGGAGGGTCATTGGCTCTGCTTCCTACCTACCTACCCTCTTACCCACTGCAAACAAACTTTGCTTCACCAAGTGCCCCTCTGGGGATTTCCTTGATTGTTTGAATAAAGAACCTTGTGGTCGCCGTGGCCCCCCTCCAACCTGCCTCCCCTTGTGAATCTGTAAGCACTGTGGCGTTAGGGCAACAAACAGACCACGTAAGACCGCGGCCACATCAATCATACTCATGAGCCCCATTCAAGGTTAGACCACTGAAGGAAACATGTCTGACAAGCCTGGACACGCTGCATTAAAGTGTTCAGAACTCCCTCATCTATTCAACTAAACAACCTCTTCTCTTTCCTTTCTCCCGTGGGATGGGTGGATAAGTAAGACATTGGGAGGTACTGTTTTAACGTTATCCAGCCTTGACTACTCCACGGCCTCCCACGTATCATGCACTCAAAAATATTCCTCATTCATTCACAATCCTTATCCTTTCTTGTTGTTTTCCATGCAGCCTCATAAACTGAGAAATCAGCATTTGATGGAAGGAAAAAAGGCAAAAACCTGTTGCTAATTATATTATATGAGGCGGAGGAAGGGGGAGACAGTACTTATTGCCAACTGTCCTTTGGAAACAGAAACGCATAATTGAATCATAGCCTCGGTGTTTAATGCTTTTTCATTGGCGCTGGAAGGAAAATCAGTAAGAATGTTCTTATAATCAATAGATGAGTATCCAGATAGAGAGCTGAGATTACAAAATGTTGTCCTCTAATCATGAGACCCGCCATACGGCTCCTTTTCTCACAATCTGTTTTGGATAAAAGAAAGAAAAATACCATACGATTGACTTCTCTAAGCTGTGTGGGCCGCGGCTCTCTTCCACAAGAAACGTCCATATAGGGAAGCTTGTGTTGCTTTGGGCCTGGAAAAAAAGAATTCACCATCATTGTGCCAGAAACAGCTTAGTGACACTCAATCCCTGGCAAACGTGAGACGCTAACTCCAACACCGAGATGAGAAACAAAACAGGCAGACACGTGATAGCACATGATGCTTTTGTGCTGCCGCAGATATGTGACCGAGGCTTGAAATCCAGCGGGTTATTTATGAGCAGAGCACCGGCCTTGTCTCTTCTCTCTTTCTCTCTGTGCTTCCCTCCCTCCCTTGATCCTCCTTTTCTTACTCCTCAGCTCTGAAGTGGACCTCCCTCCCGCTGCGAGCTAGAGTGGCTCTCCTCCCGGTTGTGGTCAGGTTGCGCATGAATCAAAGTGGTGACAGAACAGTGGGGAGGATGGCAGATGCCACGGCCAGAAAGCTTTTCAATCAGGCTGTCCTTCCAAGCAGCGGCCAAGGTGAAACACTTTACCGGCGGATGAGAAAAAAAGACCCTCAACCCCTCGGTCACTCACGCACACATGTATTGCACCATGCAAGCTCACATGTGCACAGACCTACTTTAATCCTGCTCATTAGCCAGGGAGTCACCCTTTATGTATAAAAGAGATGAGAAGGAAGGAGAGTAATGTGAGTGAAGGTCAACGGCTTTCCGGTGCAACATCTCTGTCTGCTGTCCCGTCTCTTCTGCCCTCTGGTTAATTAACAAGGTATACACTTAACATTTATACGCAGCTTTAAATGGCTCACCTGCCTCCAAAGCCATAATGTTTCGTAGGTAGAAAAATGGAAATTGTGTTGTAAACAGAAATTGAAAATGCAAAGTGCTTGTCTCTTGAAGTTTTACCATGCTGACAAAATAAGGTTTGGTATAATTGTCGTGGAGTGCAAACAAGATATATTCAAAGTGGATTGCGATTTGATGCGCTGCTGTCAAGCTAGTCTTTCAAAGTAAACTGTTTCAATGTAATTTCAGGTGTAATTTGATTTCCATTGTTACGAACTGTCTATCGCTTCAGAAAGTACCAGGTGCATAATTTTCAGCTGCTTTTGTCAAACCTGGTAGTTAAGTGAAGCTGCGTCTCCCTACGCAATGCTTATTTTCCTGTGCCTATTTTGCAGCGCTGCTTTGAACTCCACCGGCATGGATTCTTCCCTGACATGTACTATGAAAAGAAGCACACATTGACAACCGAAATAAATGTTCGCTAACAGGCCATAACTATCTCCAACAATCCATGTCACTCCAAAGCCCTGCACCCTCAGCCCCAGAGGTCACAGCACTTCCCTTCTTTAAAAGCCTCCACCGCTACAGGCCTGTTAAGAAAAGGCTCATGTTGCGTTCCTGCCTTATTTATTTTCCTCCATGACAACGGCTGATAAACGGTCACACAGAACCGCTTCTCCTTATTTGCCCACGGTCGCCTTGTAGAGGAGCGTGAGAGAGGAGGAGGTTTCAGATTAAGTTAGGAGTTACTGCTCTTTCCTTAGCCAGCTTTGAAGCTTGCACCATGCTTTTCAGGTGGCAGGGTAACAGGAGAATTAGGTTAAGTGGCCGAGAGTATCTTTCCCCAAAAGCCCCTTCTGTCCTCCACTCTCACTTCCTAGAGACAGGTGGCACTCTTTGTTGGACTCTATGACCATATGAGTGGGATTCCACATAACAAAGAGAGAGCCAACTTTAGATCCAGCGTAGGGTTATACCCCTGCTCCCCCTTCCCAAGCTGCTGTTAGTCATATCAGGCTTGGTCAGGAATGCCAGGAGGGGCAGGATGTCTATTGTAGAGGGTGCACAGCAGAGAATGTTTGCCTTCCCAGCAGGCCAAGGAGCTCCACAGGGGCAGCTCAGTGAGATTGGTGTGGAAGGGGCAGAAGGACTACAATTAAAGGAGGGGAAATAGTGCTTTTCCAAGCTTTGAGTTACACCCACCTGAAGGCAGGGGGGCTCGAAGACTTTTGAAGCGTGGGGAGGTGGGAGGCTTTCGCCGACTTTCCCATCGATCTCCCCCACGAAGAGGCTGCTAGAGAAGGCATTCCTCAAATATCTCCGGTGCCTAGTACCAGCCATCCATACATCTCATCCCCCCCTTCCATCTACTGCACACACTGGAATTTCTATGAGGTCCAGAAAAATACCATCCAGACAGAGAGAAAAGCAAAGAAATCAGGGAGTGCTGAGAAAGAGGACACAGTCCCTCTCTCCCTTTGTTTTTTACCCTCTCTCCTCTGCTCCTCCATAAACAAACGGTGCAGCCTTGACTGACTGCAAGGAATCTCAGTGTGCTGAAGAACAGTTTTTTGGTTTGGTCAGCAAATCCGATGCTATCAATGATTCATGATGTTGTCAGGGGTACATCATATCTACAGAAAGTTGTTTCTCCTCCAGTCAGCATGGAGAGAACAGCCTGCAGCCCACGATAAAAGATGAACCAGGTGTTTGTTTAAGTATGTTCAAACATTTCTCAGATTTCACAGAAAGATCTTAGATAAATTGCCCTCCAGTGTGCCTGACGTCAATCCTGCCCGTCACTTGTTTAGATTCAAATCAACTGAAACCTCAATTTTTCCTTCAGATGGCACAGTCAGACAAGCCTGACAGCCCTTATCGGATCACCGAGAAACAAAAGGCGGGGGGAGAGCAGAGCAAAAGCATATCTATTTACTTCTTTTTTCACTTGCTTGCTCATTCTACTCACTTTCAGAGCGAATTGACTTCAAATATTTGCTTTGATGCGGGCTATGCCTTCGCCTCAAACTTCATTAGCTGTGAGAGCGCAAGGCCGCCCCCGAAACTCCACTCTGTGAAAGTCTACAACGGTGCGTGAAAGGTAAACACGTTCTGCATTCAGAATCGCAGGGCTCACTTAGTCCCCTTATCTTTGTGATGAAGTGTTTTCCTCCCCCAGCTCTCAGGATACAGGCTCCTGCACTTCCCCAAACAAACCTGTCAAGGGTAGCACACACGTGCAACAACACCACCTAGGCCCGAGTCAGTGAAAGGCTGTTTTTCTTTTCACGAGCACCACTTTGAGTGCTTCTTGTTTGGTTTGCTGATAAGAGCCATGTAGGGGAACATGTGATGCATATGTGTTCCATTTGCCCACTAATTAGATTGCAAGGCAGTGCACTGAAGCATGCATTGTGACCCCCACCCCCTCCGCCCACTCTGCCAGTCCATCAGATAAGGAAGCCATTCTGGCTCTCATCAGTTTCCATTATGTAAGGGCTGATTCGGTGAGTGGAGCTGCGACAGGGAGTCTGATGGGTCCAACACAAATCACACCCAACTACTGTCTACAGATGCATAAGGAACTATTCCCCCCTCCCATAATCGTGTTACCTATGACATGCCGATTAGCACAATAACCCAGTCTCGTCTTACATAGTGCGGTAATTTGCAATTCAGGAGGCAAAAAGGAAAATAAGTTTAACTTCATGACTTGTCCTTGCTGAAGCCACACGACGTGGAATACATTTTGAAGTGGAACCAAAGTCCCATGAAAAACCACTCCATTAAAAGCATTAAATATGAAACACTTCACCGAGTTAAAAATAGGAAAAACAGTAGGTCAGGGCGGCTCTGTTTTCCGGTGCAATCTCTGAGTGACCCACATGAATCGGAGAGTTACTTAAGTTGCAGACGTCTGCCCCAGCATTTTGTTAGGGTTTCCTCTAGACAAGCGGTTTATAACCTTCTGACCACAGTATTGGTATTACATTGGTTGTGTCTGCTCCAAATGTAATGCATAAGGAAATAACAGGGAGAAGAGAGCGGCTCACAGACGCTAACACATCAACGACACAAACTCCATCTGCTAACATATTTAACAACAAGCTGGCAATGAGCAAATTCAGTGGCAGCTAAATGAAAGCGCGGAGCTAACTTGTAAATGATACATGGGTGGATCACTTAACTCACAGCCTGCCTTCCTTTCAAATTGTAAAAAAAAGCCTTCTTTGAGCCTGAAGGGACTAAATTCTTCCGTGCGTGTGTTTAGAAACAGGAAATTCATTCCTGACTAATTTGATTAGCATGAGCATTGTTACTGCTAACCCCCCTCATGCTGTCCCGTCCTCCCTCTCTCTTTATAACTGAGGATCTCGGACAGTTTAATAGTCCCTCTGGTGATGAAATCGGAACCCAAAAGAAGTGTCAAGGAGCATCCAGCTTTTAACAGAGAGCGCCTTTCAGCCGTAAATCTTTGACAGCAGTAAAGAAAGGTTAAAGTGGGATTGAAATCAGGGATTAGAAAACCTAGCCCTGCGGACATATATGGGGTTGAAGGAGCACAAAAGGAGCGTAGGGTCCAGGTTTTGGGTGGAGTGAGGATACAGTAACAGGATCCAGCAAAGCCCTGTACTCTGCCGAGCCCTGCAGCGTAAACAAACAGCTGAGACAGAGCAGGGCAGAGGCACCGACACATGCACCAAAACCACACAATCTCACACACACACACACACACACACACACACACACACACACACACACACACACACACACACACACACACACACACACACACGCGCACACACACAAAGACAGGCAATCAGAACGAGGCAGTCTGCACAGGCAACGCTCACCTCAGGGCACCCACACTGACACAGGCTCATCACATTACTGTCTGTCTCCTGTTTCATCGACTTAAACTATCTATTTGACAACAGGTTAGCCGCTTAGCCTTTTTGTTGGATGCGACAGCTCACGGCTTACAAGTCAAATAAGGATCAGTAACTGACTGTCACTGAGAAATTCCCCTTAAAAACATAGTTTGGTGTTTCAATCTAATGAAAAGAAAATACATGAGTCACCTAGCCCTAACCCTTACCCTAACCCTAACCCAGTCTATTTACAACTCTGACGTAAGAGCCTGATTAAAAAGAGCTAAAACTTGTTTGTTTTTTTATCTTTTGGCGATTTTCTCACTTTGTTGGGAGAGGTGGCTCATTAAGATGGATATTTTTTTCTTGCAGTGCATAAAGTAAACCACATTCATTGGCTTCTGGTGAGCTTTTGGACCAACGACTCTCCCTCATTGCTTCTGCAAAAGTACTTCAACTCAATAAAATACCCAAGTGACTTCATTCCACAAGGACGCAAGAAGCGAGGACATTCCAAAACCAAATGGCAGGGGCGAGAAATTCCTGCTGCCCTGTGAGCCAGAGCAAATTGACAATTTCAGTAATCCTGTGGACACTAGAGGGCGCAGTTTCATGTGCAATATGCATGAGGGGAAAGGGGGGAAGAGTGTCACATACATACAAGGATCCCTCATGTGTTCATGCTATTAACACAAATATGAATCTATAGTGTATGTATGTGCGAGCAGCTTTTACACGGGGTCTAATGGTGTAGTGGCTCCCATAGTGTAGTATGGGGGCCAAATGGGCACTTAAAAAAGCTCTCAGACAGTTTAATTACACTAAAACTGTTATTTAATCCACCCATATTCACGGGATAAAACCATAAAGAGTATTTTCAGAGATGTTTCAATTCATCCATCTTTATAACCAAATGACTAGATCAGATTGAAATATTTAGTTTCTTTGGTACCAAAAGCACATCTATCTGTCATAGAGAAGATCACGGTTTACTTACTTGCACTCCCGATCCTCCAGATCGAAATGCGGATTGAAGTTGATGAGGATCCTTTGGTGAGGACCAGGCGCCGATATCACCCACACACATCTCTGTGAAGGGGGATACGCGAGGGGGTAACCGGGCGAGGTGAGGTAGTTGGCCGTTGAGATTCTGATGTTGTCTCCACATTTATCTGCAGAGGACACCAAAGTGAGCTCTTTAATTATAGAAAGAAAAACATATTCCACATTGCTGCTGTTTTTAAGCTATAGGCTATCTAGCCATTTTTACAATGACTTCATAGCAGTTTAAGTTAAGTGTTTCATTTGTTAAGACAAACTCATGGTAAATGTTCTGCATAGAGCTTGATTGGTCGAAAATAAGTTTTTATTAGTCATTATTAATAATAACAATATTGGGTAATCACATTGAATATGATGAGCTCTTATAAAGTATATATTTTTTATTCCTTATTCCTTATTTTTATTCTTGATGAAGTTATATTAAGGTGAAGTAACTCATGTAAATATAATGTATTAAGGAACAGCATTGGGTGGATGTATGCACGATTCATAAAAAAAAAATCTTGCAAAAGCTTCCGAAAAAAAGTTTTTGTTCCGCTAAAACCAAAAGTCACAATAATCTGTTCCTTAAAACCTCATGATACAGTGTGAGTTTCAACATTAAAAAGGGATTATCCTTTGTTTTCTAAGGCCCCGCTACTGACATTTATCTTCATTTGCGCGCATTTTCATCCTTTAATCATTGACGCTTTCCCCATCTGCTGCTCAGCACAGTCTCTTTAAAATCAATTTATTCGGAATATAAAACGAGTATAAGATCAAAGCTAGAAACGAAACTGCTGCTCTAAGAATACTAAAACTTGGGAAGTTCAGTAACTCGGGCTGACTTTTTGAACTCCACCAAAACACAGACCTCCGTAACCGATAGCCACACAGAAAGGGATTAACGTTATGCTCTAAAACTGTTTACAATCAAGTTTACAAGCCTAAACGAACGCTGTAATGGCATTAATACAAATTAAAATATATTAAGTTATATTTTGAATTTATCAGGGAAGATCAAAACGCACCAGCAACAAGGTATAACAGTTATCGACAGGACAAAAATAAGGTTTATGTAAAAAAAAAAGTAGGTAAAACGATTAAACAAGGCTAAAATAATGTTCTTAATGTCAGTATTGAGCAATAGTGTCTAAGTCTATGTTGCAATTCAATAAACCAGATTTTCCAAGGTGTTGGCTGAATGGGCAGGTGAGCGCTTGCGAGTTTGCCAAAAGATCAGCGGAGATCAGAGAAGGCTAATCTTTTAGAAAAATATTGGGATTAGAGGCTTTGCAGAGTATATAAAAGCTGTATTTATACATATATCAGATGTCACACTTACCGTTTTTGAAAGCCTTGACCACCAAAAGGATTCCCATGAACAGGATAAAGACTAATCCACAATGCATCCTTGTTTCCTTTCCACAAAAATAAAATTATGCATACAAAAAAAACTCCGAAATTAAACTCCTCCAACAGGTTTTTTTTTTTGGCAAGTATCTTCTCTCCTTCTCTGAACTGGAGAAAATAAAGCAGAAGTGTCTCTTTTAACGAAGTTGAGAGCGGACTCAGGTTGCTGGCATCCTGTCATTCAGCTCCTGTTTCCTCTTTCCAGCGCTGGCTGCGCTCCTCTCTCCAGCAACGACCGTGCCATATCCTCTTCAAAGAAGCCAAGATTTATGAAGAAACGTCACACTCCTTTTTTTATTGTGTCCTTACTCCGTTAAATTGTGCCCTGGATGGAGGTAATCCTCGGCTGTGGAGTGAAAAGAGAGAAGGGAGCAGGTTAGGAATGCGTTCTTCTGCTGTGCGCTCTGGACATTTCCCCCGATCTCTAAACGCGCTGTTACTGATATCAACAAGACTATAAAAGCATGGATACAACCCTTCCCCAAAATTGTGACCACTTCGCTTCTATAGGCTCAGAGAGTGGACTGGGTTGATGATTGGCTTGATTACAAATAGCCAACCTATGTGAGAAAAGCCCCGTGTCTTTATATGTAAGCGGAGCTGCACACTGAGTCACAGAGTACCAGCAGTCCGTTAAGTGACATGACTCCCTCTCGTTCTTCCTCTCCCTCGCTTTTACTCTCTCTCTCTCTCTCTCTCTCTCTCTCTCTCTCTCTATCTTTCCTCTTATAAAAAAACGAGCTAGACATTAATAGGAGATGTAACAGAACAGGACTCCCTCCAGAAACAATAAAAACATTATTTGGCTTAAATACAAATGATACATGTGTCAAGAATATGTTAAAATAAGATTTATTGGAACGATTATAAAACTAGATGATAGGAAATACATTAGGTGTTTCCTCGGGATGCCCTCCTTTAATTCTACTCGGGACTCTGTGTGATACACTGCAATCTACAGAAGTTCCCTTTTGTGTTTTCCAATCCTTCAAAACACTGATCCTCCAGCTCAAATGGGAGCATACTGCAGTGCTTATTATAGGCCCAATTTTTCTCTGCACTGGAGTTAAATAATAGAAAGTGTTTTTCTCTTCCTCTCAGACCTCAGGTTTCTTTTATGCACCAGTAGCTACCCAGATGCGCTGATTGTCTGCCCCACAACAGTGACACCATTAAACTGGCACTCTATAATTTAGGAGAAATCAATTAAAGCATAAATTAAAGAAGCCTCGAGTCATTTACTCAAGGCTGCCCTTACTGGGTCACTCCGCACAAAAAAGAACAGAGCAGGCTTTATCCAACAAACCTCAACCGGTACATAGTGCACAATCCTGCGTTAATATATTGCATTGCGATACATAACAACATAGTTTTGATATAAATATGTTGTAATTGGAATATTCTAAAACCAAAAAATAAAGGGTTGTTAAACAATAGATGATCACATGAGCCAAGTTCCTAAAACAGTTTGGGGAAATTATTAAATGTCCATGCTCGTTTGAGTGCATTCTAACTCAGCGATATTTCCTTAAGCCCTATGCATAAGAGAAATACAAACAGCTGCATTCACCTGCGTCTTGAGGACTCGCAAACCCGCAGACATCCGGCTCTCCTCTCCCCACTTCCAACATGCGTTGAGCAGAGTGGAGCAGATATGGGCTTCTTGCGATTCTGTTAAAAAAATGACAGCAGATCTTCTCAAGAGCCCCACAGGAGAAAGTCAAGTTATTTCCACCCCAAAAATCCTTATTTCGTACAGCGGGGGAGAACCACAGCGCAGTCGGAATCGGTCATATAGGTCCCCAGCGCGCAAATACGCACAGCCGATGCCCGGAGACTCGCTCTCCTCTCCGCGTACACACTAGCCTCCTCCCCGCTGCTCTCTTCGTTTGTCTCGCTGCCTTTCATTCAGCGCTGTCACGTGTGAAATCCGGCGAGTGTGAGGGGGAAAATAAGCAGTTCCAGAAATGTCAAAGGGATTTAAAGAATAACGCAGAAAAGTCCTGGTTGATCTAATATAAGTTTTTCCTCCGGTCCGTGTCTCCGTGCGCCACTGCTCTCGGCTCCTCCGCTGATGCAAATGCAGAGGGTTTGAGTCCCTGCCAGACCCACACGCCCCTTTACGAGAGATGAGTACGCGGGCGTGCGTGATCGCGATCGTCTTCGTGCGTGTGTGTGTGTGTGTGTGTGTGTGTGTGTGTGATGAAGTGTGTGGACGGGGTGTCTGCAATCGAGATGCAGATTTTACCCAGCTGCCTCTCTCTCTCAGCCTGTAGCCTTTACATCAGAAAGTCACATTAGAATACAGAAAATAGACTAACGTGATGGCGTCTTTAAACCTGTGAGCCATCTTGAATGAGACCAGTTTTTATTGTTGGATCACTCCAAAAATGTGTCTTATCTTTATCTGTCTGGTGAGGAAACGATATCACTTCTATAAGTCTTCTAAGGATGCAACAGGAACATCAAAGTAAACCTGTAAATCCCTTGCAGCATTGTAGGATTATTGAAGTGATATTGAAGGGACTACTGCTTCCTATCGAAATATCATAAAGGTACTATATAGGCTGGTTTGCTGGGAGCCTATATGGGCCCTTGAGACACTCACTGTTGTTTCCATGAACAAAGAAGCTTTTCTCTGTTGATGTATGGACAATCTGTCTGTCACACTCTTTAGCCTGAACCAAAAATACACACACACTCTTGAATGACAGCATATGTCGGTTTGAGCAGATATTGTCATGGGTGGCGTTAAAGGAAAGGTGCATAAAGGAAAGCGAAGTTGCTAAAAACAAACACTTTTAAAATTCCCTATATTTGCTTATAACAAGGATTCAAACAGGGTTGAAAGCTATTTAAATGAAGCATTTGTTGGACTTGGCATGTATGAACTGGAGAGGTGACATGAAAGTATTCTGAGCTCGGAAATTCATATTTCTTTCATTGTGAAACTCCAGTGAGGGGAACTGAAACTTAAACAGTGTTCTGCGTTGAAGTTCCCTGACCCTGCTTCTGTCAACGGGCCTCAGGAGGTGCCTGGCACACTGCTGCTCCACTTGTCTTCTGTTTCAGCTCAATAGAATGCAATAACTGGAGGTTTACAGCTGCAGGTCTCCGTGGTGTTGAGGCTTCTGCCCTGTAGGGGGCATCAGAGGTGGTGAGCAGCTCACAGAAAGCCACCTATTGCTCCTCAATCTCGTTTTACTGTAATGCCCTGAGATTGCACAGCTGGGTTTACAAACAAGGGGTGCTGATTAAAGGTTTTTCAGACTTAATTACTATATTCAGCATAAATTTGAGTCAGACTTTCTATTCGTCAGCATTAGCATTATTATTCTTCTCAGTGGTGAACTAATTGTCATGAACTTTGTATTATAATCTACTTTTCAAAGAAATAAATCATTGTGTTGAAGGGATGTAAGTAGGCTGTCAATTCAGAACGTGCCATACTTTATTCACAGTGTATTGAGATGTCCCCCGTTTTAAACGTTTTTTCTTTTTTGTGACACAAAAGAGACAGATAAGCCTACAATCCCTGCACATTATTATTTTCTGCTCCTGGAAAGTGAGGGAGACAGAGGATCGTGTGGCTTTATTCCCATCACAGCCTCTGTAATTCTCTGTCTTGCTGATAACACAAATGTTAAAATGGTGCCGGGCATCCCTATCAAAGGCAGCACTAACTAGCCTTTCGTGTCTTCAGGATAACACAGGAACAATGGCTTGGAGTCATTTCACAAGGGTGCTTGCCTGTGCCGTATCTGAAATGAGGGTGGGGGGGGTTGTGCAGGAACAATAAAAGAGCCATTTAAAGGAATTGCTTCTTCAAATATATCCACACTAATCTTTAGTACAGCCCTGATGAATAATTAGCTCTGGTACAAAAGCAGACGTTTTATGGCTCCTGTGAGCAGTGGACTTGATTTCATTAGCCTGGCCTTTATTCACCAAAGTGAGTGAGTCAGAGTGAAATGTACAGGTTCAATCCATTTTGCACGAAGTCAGTGTGAGCATTCCATCTCAGTATCTGATTGAAAAGTCTGTCTGTGGAGTCATCTGCCAAGAGTTCTCGTAAAGGTTAGGATACGATGATGGTTATAAAAAAAATGACTCTTGCACTATGGCAATTAGTACACTTTATCAAGGTTGGGGTAACTTTTTTATGCATGATGAAAACATAAAATATTAATTACAGGCCTGTCGCCTTCATTTAAGTAAGACATAGGCCTACTACTCTGACCACAATTGATTTCAGCTATAGCCTACATAAAAGGTACATCAAGAATCTTCTAGTACGGATGTATTTTTTAGGGATACTTAACTAATATACGTTTTTAGAGAGTTCAGAGCATATCTATGAATGAGGGATTGTATCAGTGCGATTGTTGATGCTAACGATGCTAACGATGCTAACGCTGCCAACGGTGTCAACGGTGTTGGACAACAGCAACAGTGCTGAGCAAACAAACATTTTTAATGGTGGAATAAACGGAGGCATATCACTTCTGCTATACCCAGTACCCTAACATGAATGCACAGCAGGACTTGCTACCAAGACAAGGAAAAGAACATAATTACAACGGATTACAACACACAAAGAGACTTCCTTTTCATGATCCTAAATGCTCTCAATAAAGGTTTGTTAGTTGTGTGATCATTATCAGACCTTCGATCATCAGACAAAATGCAAGTCTGATCTAAAAGGTTTTTGCAGCAATGTGTGAAATCAACAATTGCAAGCAGCTAGCCAAAGAATGAATCGAGGTCTGACCTAGACCGGCAACAAAATACAGGAGTTCAGATCCCTCTTCAGGACCTTTACCTTTACTTTTCTTGCTTCCATTAGCTACCCTCACATTGAAATTATCACTATCTTGGGTCAACTTTTCCTAGCAGTAATAGCTAGCAGAATGGGGGGAATATACTGAGCCACCCAATCAGAGATTTGGTTTATTTTTCACTTGCAGCTGCACAGCAAGCACTGATATTTTCAGCCCTGCACCCAAAATGACTGGGTGCAGGATGCCAGTCCTGATGTCATATCATCCAATGAAGGTTGCATTGATCTCAGGCAGACACTGAATCTTGATTTCACAAAAAAACTGAAGTGTATGATATGAGCTTCACCATCCTGCCAGTATTTCCTGCGTGGAAACAAAGTGCAACAGGCACATTGCTATAGCTCACACTCTAGACTTTTAGTTTCAGTATGAGATGAGAGATATAGTATTTCCTCCACCATTTGAATGCATGTTCTCATCTTGTTTCACTGCATTGCAAAGTGGATTAGAGGTGCAGGCCATGAACTTTTTAAAAAGACCTTGTTACCGACCAATCAGGCTATGTTCAAGTTTCTCTTCCATGACAACCGCAGTAAAAGACAGGCTGAAAGGTTATTGTGCGCGTGAATAGGGTATGCCGCTGTACCTGTTTCACATTTTCTGGAGCTGTTGATAATTACTAGCCAAAGAAGGTTTCAGTTGAACAGGCTTGCTGGCACAAACGACACACCTTCAAACTCTGTCAGGGTTTTGTTATTGGGACTTTTGTGTTCGAAGGAGTGTGAAATGTAGGAGGTGGAGAAGCAGGGGAAGAGAGGTGAATGGGACCCAAAACAAAGCGGAGAAAATACATAATAAACCAAAGTGAGGTGGCTCTTTTTAATCACTTTTGGTTAAGAAATTGAGGAGACCCTGAAAATAATCGCTGCACCGCTGATTCTCGAGGGAGGGTGTTGGGGGTGTTGGTTGTGCAGGGGTTCAGTTGGATCAAGGTCTGGAGTAATTACTACAAAGGCAGCGTTACTCCTCTGAGGCGTTTGGGCGAGGTGAAACTAAGTGTGAACGGAATTAGTAGAGGGCTGAATAAAGCGCTTCTGAAGTTTTAGAGACATTGTGGTAATAAAAAAAAGAACAACGAGACTGAAGCGTTTTCAGGGATATTCCTCATTCGAGCGGCGGCAGAGGGGAAACACACAGGAAGAGGAGGAGGGCGGGGTAAAGGGAATAGAACAAAAAACATAAAGAAATGGCTTCATTGGAGAAACATTAACAGTGACGTTTAGTAAAACGGGGAGGATGTATGAATAAATATGCATAATGTTGCCAGGAAGCATGGAGAGACTCTCAGGGGCAGAAGGAGGGTGAGAGTGATGGCTCCTGAATTAATGATGAGGGAGCTTACTGTCTGTCTCTGGGTGTGCATGTGGGTCTGTATGAGTGTTTGCACATGTGACAGCCTTTTCCCGCAAATGGGTGTGTGTGTGTGTGTGTGTGTGTGTGTGTGTGTGTGTGTGTGTGTGTGTGTGTGTGTGTGTGTGTGTGTGTGTGTGTGTGTGTGAGCTTACACACACAACTCGGCTCTCGCAGCACCCCAATTTCACATCATCACTGATGGAAATTACCCGTCCTCGATACCTAATCAAGCCATCTTTTTTTTTGGGAGACACACAGATTCGCGATTGTGGCTTAATTACATTTCGGGGGGAAAGCCGGGGAGCGAACCGGCTGGCAAATTTCAAATTTTGATATATATTTTTCTTTTTTTGGGTTAATGTTCCATTCTCCACTTGGGTTTTTTTTCTCCACTTTCGGAGACTGAGATGATGAATTTTGTGCTGCTCATCATCAAACGCACAGGGAGAAGCCCCAGAGATGAGGGCAATGGAGGGGGGGTGTAGAGCGGGAGAGAACTGTCAGGGAGAAATGCTATGTAGGTCAATGAAGAATTGCACTGGGATATTGCCTCCTCAGCTCACAGTCTGGGAAGCTGATTTGATTTCCGGTGAATCCATCCGACTTGAATTATGAGAGATTACCCTCCTTAAAATCACCTTGGTGACTGCTGTAGAAACCCTCTTCTCTCAGGGGGATATGTACAAAGAGATCTGCATAGTTCATGTGGACCTCCTCGGCATCATCCAGAACCAGGTTCAACAGAATAAAAGAGCCATCTTTCCACCTTTCTTAAGCGCTTTTCTATTCTTTGGTTTAGCGCCTGGCCGACGTGCTCACACATCACTCAGATATATTGTTTGTTTTTGCTACATTTATTTCCATGTTATCGTTTCACTGTTCGTTCTCTTCTTTAAACACAAATTAAGGTATCTTACCAGATGATGTTGAAACAGTTTTCGTCACTTAAATAAATAAATCGTATCTTCTCTGCAGTGCAGCGGTCAAAAAACCGTGTGGCTTCACAACCAAAATAGAACCCAGAGTATAGTCAGCAGGACTCTTTTAACCAGCTGAGGCAATCGCAGCACCAATCAGCCGCTCCGCCCAACCGTGGCTGCGGATCCTGTTCAAATGACACCAATCAATTATACTACATTACATACATTAAATAATTCAATAATCAAAATAATAAATCAACGTTTTGGCTCCTACAGAGCGTCTCTTCTACTGTATATCGTTTATTGGCATTATAGCTGGTCCGATAAGTTCTTCAAATAAACTTTTTTCATACAATTTCTCTATTGTGAAGGTTGTCCTTCACACCTATTGAAGTTCTGCATTTCTATAACAGACTATATGCGTAAGGAAACGATGGTATGGTCAAGGTAAAGAGAGTGTGTGGTTATTAATTTCTTTTTGTTTTCAAAGCACGACGGATGAGACACAAATTCCAGTCTTTCACATGAACATCTGACGCATTTGAACCTGTGTGGATAATTACATTCAATAACATAGAGTCGTATCTTTGGATAAAAGCGTCAGCTAAATGAAATTCTTTTTGCATTCATTGAAGGTAGGATAGATGATTTGAAGATGAGTTTATCAGAAGACAATAAATGATAATCCATTAGAATCACAAAAGGTTGTGAAAAGGACAACATTAAATTGACCTCTTTACACTTTGAGTGGTGGAATGTATTCAGTCATTGTTCCCCTTTTTCAAGCACTAGCTCCTTTGCTAGTTTATATTTCATTACATAAACATATACTGCAGCTTCAGTGTATTGGATAATGATGGTGACTACAATAAAACTAGCATTGACAGGTGAAATAAAACCCCTCCTAGCATTCTATGCTTTGTTCGGTTAGTAATTGCCACAACAGGTGGTAAACCTAGCTGCCCCCTGGCCCTCCATACTCACAGGGGGGTTAAAGACACCCAACGGGGTTAGAAATGGAGCCTGAAACAGCCGCGCAGCCAGCACAAAGCCCAGTGTCCCAGTAATTAAGAAGAGGAAATCCCAACAATGGCGGCATGGCCTGTGATGGTAAAGATTAGCTGAAACAGTGAGACGGGCTAATAAGGAAGATGAGATGCTGGGCTTTGTATATCAGAGGGGGTGTGTGTGTGTGTGTGTGTGTGTGTGTGTGTGTGTGTGTTGTGTGTGTTTGGTTTGTGTGTGTGTGTGTGTGTGTGTGTGTGTGTGTGTGTGTTGTGTGTGGGTGTGGTGTGTGCGTGGTGGAAAAGAGAGCGAGGAAAGGGTGCGTGCGTGCGTGTGCGTGTGCGTGCGTGCGTGCGTGCGTGCGTGCGTGCGTGCGTGCGTGCGTGCGTGCGTGTGTGTGTGTGTGTGTGCATCTCTGTTGCTGGAGGGGTGGGAGGCACCTCATGAGTCTAACCGTGTCAGTAAGTGGATATAGAGCACTTGTACAGTATGTGTTCTGTCATTCCAATATATATACATATATATATATATATATATATATACATATGTTTTATCTTTCATGTAGCTATTTTAAAATACATATGTACGTCTTTGTCACAAAGTCTGAATGTTGTCATGAAGCTGCTGCTGACAGAACACTGGATCATGTGACAGGCTGGTGATTTAGTCTTGGCTTATTTACAGAAGAATGACAGGATGTGGTTTATGACGCTGAGCGAATGAGATCACTGGAGAAAAATGTCATGTTTGATTCAGACCCAACTGGTAAGATATCTCATTCACACAAACACCCGCTCACAAGATCACAATTTCCAACTAGATCAATCATGGTCACAATAACTAAAAAGATTTTCCTGTCAGAAAGCAAAACCACTGAGGGGACATTTCAGATCAAATGCATTTGTGTTGCAGAGTTTGTGAATGAAGACTGTGTGGAACAAGCATACTGACACATGCTAAATGCACTTCTCTCAAAGGTTTTGTCACATAGCTACAACATGTAAATGCCCCAGAAAGGGAATCACACTAAAGGATTCATTTGTCGGTAATACTGATATTCTTTCAGTTGCTGCTCAGGATATATTTTCATCCTCAAGGCTGTGCATGGGCAATACTTCTTAAAATGTAGTTTTCTAAATGAATCTAGCTTTCACCCTAAAAAGCGAATAGGCTCCCCAGTCTCCACGGCACAGCTAAAATCCCATTTAGCTGTGCCGTAAGGCGTAGCAACAGTGAGGAATATATTGTTCAGTTATGGATAACACTCCTTTCCCTCTGTCAACCAGAAATTCAATTTAACAAATAAGCTCACCTATGGGATGTCACATATTTTGTGTTTTTATTACGTCTTCTTGGTTCAGAGATGCAGTCAAAATGACTCAGCCCTATGGCAGCTTTATTTCAACATGCCAGGTAGCCAGACCCGAAGATGAACAATGCATGAGAATCGGTTGCGGTACAGTGGGTCTGAATCTGGGTGCCAACACTGGCCCAAAGCTGGCTTTAGAGCAGCTCAAGCATCTAAAGGAGAAACTCTCGCGCAAAGTATCCACATGAGTAAAAGTACAAATATATCTATAAGACAATAAAGTACTCAATTTAAAGTGAAAATGAATTAAAACTTAAGCAGTGAAATGTGCTTTAAAGGAACTAGTTTCATGTAAGGGCATAACATATAACACAGATTGTTAATACTGATGCATCAATGTGTAAGCAGAATTTTTACCACTGTATATGCTTGAGGGGGAATTGGTTTTAAATACTTTATACAGTTATCTATTTTAGTCCAATATATTCCAACTTACTGTAGAGTGTCACAAGATAAACCTGAGGGGTCTTGAAATGATTAATGAAAGAAATAGAACAGAAAATACATTGTTACATTACATTACATTACATTACATTGTGTTGGCTGTTTCCAGTTTTTGGACTAAACGGAATTTCTGCTTTGTTTTTTGAAATATTGGATCATTCGGGGCCTTTGGGCCTTGAACAGTTATTTAAATGGAACCATGTGAGAAGTTAGAGTGGAATTAACTCTTACCAGTTGGAGGACCTGCTAACTCAGAGACATCTGAAATGTGACAAGGGGCCCAACTCTGGGGGTCCCATAACAAGTCTGGTTTAACAATGTTTTGCTTTTATAACATTACCACTAAAATGTATTATAGATTATTAAAGAAAATATTATCTTAATGTAAAATCTTAATCTGCATAAGGACTGGTAACTACAAATGATAGATAAATGTAGAGGAGAAAAGGAGTACACTTTTTATATCTGAATCGTCATGGAGAACTCAAATTTGCAGAAGAGTACATTTACTGCTCCTGGAGAGAGAATAGCCAGTTTTATATTTCTTAATCATTACTACACACTTATTTCTGTCTGATCGAAATGATTAATTGTCTGAAAGGACAGTCATAAAAGGATGTTCAAGTTGCAACTTCTGTGACACAGCGTATCGGAACTGGCAACAAGTTAACTGACCATGTTCCTATTTGGAAGGCAATAATATACTACCGTCTAAGTATAGACTACTAAGTGTGCAGTATAACAGAGTGTGAGTATAAAGCTGGATTTATATTTGATGCAAGTGCTTAGCAACAGTCCTGCCATTGATACTTATGGCGTAGGTGTGATTTATACTTCAGCCTTGGGTTTAAGCTGAAAAAGAGAAGAGAAGTGAGCTAGTTTTCTTCACTCTTAACAATATTTACTGACATCAGAAACCCGGAGCAGGAAACAAAATGCTAACTGATATCGTTAGCATAGCTGTAGCTCCGTTACATTTTTAAGGCACTTATTCTGGGGTGAATGCACCTAACCTTAAAGGTCACCTATTATGCAAAATCCACCTTTTCATGTCTTTCATACATAAAAATGTTTCCCCTCTGTGTAAAGAGAAAAGACCCCCTCTCTTTTTGTCCTGATCCATTTATATAAAAACCTGTCTGAAAATGAGCTGATCAGATTTTGGCCACTTTATGATGTCATAATGTTTGGCTTGTGTAACCATTAGCCAATAACCACCCAAGGAAACCCCCACCTCCTTATCACCTGAATCTCCTCCTAGAGCACCTTTGTGTTCTTTTTAACCAAATATCTCGCAGAGAGGCGTTCATCTAAAGTAACAGACAGAGAATCAGAACTTTTCAAACAGGGCTGAAACAGAGGGGATTATGGGATGCTGCAATGCATTATTTGTTTGGTATTTCGAGCAAAACACTTCAGAGACATATTCATTTTATATATCTGAGACCTATAATATATTGATGAAAAACAGTATAATAGGGGACCTTTAAGGGTCTTGGTGTCTAGGTTGCGTCTTTCAAAACCTTAGTATCTACCACATCCTGTGACAGAATTATTGGGTCAACATCCTGATCCTGACTGCCATGTGGGGCCAGTTTACCCTTACTGGGCGGTAGTTTCCCTTCCACATGTAGACCCTCAGGAACACGACCAGTCTGATACATTGGTTTAGTAACCATGACCTTTCTCACCAACTTCTCAGACAGGATCTCTGTTTTGCATCCATTTAATGTGACAACGTTTCCAAAGAGTTTTGTCTTCAAAAACAAATCCGCTTTTTTGAATCGACCCAACTTTTCATTGTTGGGATATGTTGTGATATCATCCACTTACTCACATGCTACTCCCACACACAAATAATAACTGCCAACCAAAAGCAAGAGAGAAATAACCTACCAATGGGGAGTTTTGCCAGCATGTAAAAGAGGGCCAGAAAAACCCCCAATGTGTGGGAGAACAGCATTAAGGTTTGGAAAGACCATTCACAGTGTTTTCACATACAACAAAAATTCCCTTTACGGTACAAAAATAGCCTAATTCTGTGGGAAACGATACATTCCCCAAACAAAAAGTCTCAGCAATGAATTGAAGTCTGTAGAAAGTTATTTATTACTCCGACACAGTTAAGTTAACTAGCAATACTCTGAAGCAAGAGGCCAAATCAACAAATCAAATAATCTATTAGGCCGAAATTGCTTGCTGAAACTAAATGAAATAAATAAACTAAAAAGAGATTTGTTTAATCTGGCTCCCAAGGATAAAGCAGAAAGTGCCTGCTCACGCTGACCCCTGAAGTCCTCTCCCTGCTCTCCGTCAATATGTGGAGTTGTTATCCTGACTGCAAAGTGCCGCCATCGCTGCAGGAACAAACTAACTCCATTTCACCGTGCAGCCCTCAGAGAAACCAACCTGTCCACTCAGACAAATAGAGACGGACAGCGAGAGAAAGTGAGGCAGCTGGACAGAGACGGAGCAAAGGAAGAGACAGGAATAGACAAATAGAGACAGGTTGGGGGAAGAGAAAGGGATAAAACTATTCAGAGTCAGATGCAGCGAATGGGACAGTGAGTGAGAAATGTTTAAACATCAAGAGTGAGAAATGGAATTTGATGTAGAAAGAGAGATGCAGGGAGAAATGGTGCTAGCAGAGACAGAAATGGAGAGAGTAGGAGAGAAATAGAGAGATTTGGAGTTGAATGCAGACAGAAATAGAAGGAGAGAGAAATGGAGGTTGACAGGGATGGAGAAAAATGTAATTGGCTGCAGACAGAGCAGGGGAGTGGAGTAGAGAAAACTTGAAAGTGGATCAGAGGAGTGTATTGTAATCACATCTTTGAAAGATTTAACCAAAATGATGCTGCAGAATATTCAGGGCTATTCTAATCAAGGCTGTGGATTGTCTTATCCCATGAAAGACAAAGCATTAAATGTATCATACTACTGTGAAATTGGGTCGCTGTGAGAGAGAGTTGGATCCATGCCTGGTATATATAATTCCAATTTTACTCTAAAAAACTAATACAAAACACCTCATGAGCCACACACAGGGTGACATGGCCCTTCATTATTATCAACACACAATGTTTATTTTCACTTTATCCCACGTACGCCATCATACTGTAATAACTACAATTTATTGATCCAAATTTGTGTTAATCCGCAGCTGAAAATAGTCCGTACCAATACAACGCACTACCTCCTCCAGTTAATGTTTTTTTTCAACTAAAAAGCTGTTTTAGGAAATACTTTTTTATTCAACTGTTTTGAATGATTTATGTCTTCAGTAGGAACAAATGGGCTTGGGGCTAGTTACCTTAGGGCAACCCATTCTCCTAGAAATAACATTGATATAGTACTCATTTGAAACCGCTTACGCATTCTGAGAGAAACATAATGGCACCAGTTATGCTATGTATAAACATTATAAAGAAATATTCTCTATTTGGTAATTTCCCAACACTATCCTCATAGCAATCTCATAGCAACAAAAGCCTGATTCATGTTTTTATGGTTATGTTAGGCAAGAAGAAAATTGGTTAAGATTACAGAGAAACTTCAGGCTTGAAGCATGACACTAGACTTCAACAGCGTCCACAGCGTTTCCCTAACTATAACTAACGCTGTTGCCTTAAACAAACCACATGACTTTAGAGTCCTTTTTCTTGTTTACAACCATACCCCTTGCCTTGTGCTCTGGGTAAATAATGTGCATCCCTATGTCAAATAAATGCTGCCAGTGCACATTTTACCAGCAGCTTTTGTGTTTTACTTTAAAACATATTTGGCAAAAGTAATTAGGATTATAAAGTTAACGTTTGTGTGCATGTAAATGGTCTGCAAAGGCTCAAATCCCAAAGTCTCCTCCAGAGGGGGGTTTCTCTCCAACACACACCCTGACTGAAACGCCTCGATTGGACTCCTTTGTTTACTTCAGTAACATAGTGACATCACTATCTAACAGTCGCGCTTCTTTTGGTCAGCACACCAACACATTGTAAATAGGCTAAGGGGCTTGACGTCTCTAAGCGGTTAACCAATACCTACAGAGCTGGCCAACTAACCAATCAGAGGAGACTGGGCTCTTGTTTCAGATAGAACATTACACAGTGACATGAGACCATGTAAACATGTCACAGTAGAGGCACAAAATACACATATGAACCTTAACATTAGCATAACAGGGCTGTTAATTTCTACAGGGTTGGATATAGAAGTTGTAAATAATTAAAAGTAAGTGGTGTATAGATATAGAGAGCAGAGGATGAAATTATAATATTCACACATTTGTACTAAATATGTAAAAATGTTACTTTCTTAAACTAGATCCATACTTAAATGTAGGGGAATGGGCTCTACCCTGGTTGGATGCAAAGTTTGTTTCAGCGTATTGTGAAGAAATAATGAATTATTCTTTGAGGTCATTACTAAATATTTACATAGAGGGTGCATACTTCTTTATTTTAATTTCCATCTTATTTTTCCCCATGTACATATATACACAATATGTTATATAGTCATTTGCCATTCTGTATGTTTGTCTTTCCATTGTTTGCTTTGCCATAATGTTTAATTGATGTACTTATACACACCATACACTGTATATAACTATATTTATAGAGGAAGAGGAAGAGAATGTTGAACAGATAAAAGGAGACAGAGACACAAACATAGAGAGAAGTAGACAGTGAAGCTTGGGAATACCAACACTTCCAGTTTCAGAGCTTTCAGAGATTTAGTGGCTTCTTAAACAGAGACTGTTATCAAAAAGAAAAGCCACTTTTTCCCCAGTGACCATCACCTTTCTGAGAGCCTTGCCCGGAGAAGTGCATGTTTATTGCTACAGAACTCAAACACTGGTTGCTAGCTACAATATGTTGTTTTCACTTTTTCTGACACAATTGTCAAGATAGCTGTGGAGGGTGGGCTGAAAACACAAATACAGATTTTGTCTGTTAGTAGACTCTGGGAAGAAATATTATTCACAAGATTCCATTATATCCATTTTTATTACAAGATATTGGGAGAAAATAAACACACAGAGCTGCACAGTCACAGTACTCGGTTTTAATTTGCTATGAAGTCTCATACCATCATCCTGCTAGAGGAAGCCAGGCCTGTTTTTTGGACTGCGGACAAAGCAACAACCCACCACACATCCTCCAGTCATATTTTATGGTTAATTATAACGCGTTTGATGAGATTGGCTGTTTTTTAAAGGCCAAATGGATTGGATGGCTGCAAAGCTACAGTGCTCACAGACTAGACATATGGCTGGGTGTAATCGCCACAAGGTTTCGGCAAAGGCTTTAAAAACAGAGGACTGGCGCGAGAACAACACAAACAACACATTGCATTCTTGTTAAACTGTTGCTTTCATTCCGGACACAATCATTCCAGGCTCTATAAACTCACATATTTTAAACAAGGACAAGTTACTATTCTGTGTTTGGTTTGCAACGGTGCATGAGAGCTCAGCTGTTTATCATCTCCTCTGTTTCTGCGAGACTAACATTCATACCAGTGGCAGACAGACTGACATTGTGATGTTGTTGACCTTCTGTGACCCCATTTGTTTCACTGCCATCGTGTGATGTAGCGATATGCCTCTGTCTATTTGATCAGGCCTGGTCTTTGCCTCTCCGACTCTGCCACCTTCACAATGGGCCCTTGAGGCAAACCACACACACACGAATGCTTATATACACCCAGCATGACACATACTCAGAGGTTATCTTCCCTTGACATGCTGGTGGTAATCAGTGTCACATCACACTGTGTGCAGCAAATCCAACAACTCTCCAAATGAGGCTTCTCTCTCCAGCTATATGGCTTTTTGTCTGCTCTTCCGCCTCTTTTCCCATTACGCCGCCCCCATCATCCAGTCAAGCCGAGGAAGTCCGCCTATAAGCAGACACTTAATTTGTCTTGTTTTGTCATTAGCTCTGTGGCCGCGAAGCAACCCACAAATACATGACCCCAGTATTGATTTAATGTCAGCCGCCGCGTGGAAGTGATGCACGGACCGGCCGCCCTTTGTTTTGTTTTTTAAATCAGACGGGACATAGCACTGACAAGATAAGATAGGCAGCCGGGTGACAAGTTAGGACTGATGGTATTTGATATGGTGTTCCATCACTGCTTTGAGAAGTCAACACATGCGGCGGGCTGGCTGTCTGCGATGATGAACTGATGGAGGGCTGCCTCTATATGAGAAGGGAAGGAAATCCTGTCTGCCCTCTGCTCCTGCTTTTCATCTGACACATTTCTTTGACTGTTAGGTCTAAATAATTAATCTCAGACGGAGACTGTTACAACTATTCTGTTTGAAGATAACAAGATGATCTCATAACAAGGTCCTTTAGAATTATACTCCAACATCTGACTAATAACAAAGCAATGCGATCACATGTTTTTTGTCGATACAGATTGCCAATTATAAATTAGCTTTATGGGCCCATACATGTTTTTTTGGATATTGTAGTTGGTAGTCAAGGCTCCAAAGTAACTTTTTTCTAACACCGTCCTACGATCCTTTAAAATAATTGTAATCGTCCTGAACTCGTAGCTATATGCAAAAAAAACACAATTCGAGTTATCTGGAAATAATTTAATTATATCTTACTCTTTGCAACATCCAATAAGATTAAGATTTTACCACCTTTATTTAGCCAAGCAGGACTGTGCTGCCCAATGGCTTATAACAGCTAGCAGCTAACAGCTAACAGCTAACGTTAGTTCAGGTTCTGTTTCAACATTTTTGTTGGTTCAAAATGTAAAAATAAAAATGGGGTGCATTCTCTGGAGGCATCAATGAAAGTAAATTGTGTTGGTTTCTTATAGACAATTGACTCCTAGATAGCATTAATGCCGATCTCCTGGTTGGAAATTATTTTACAAAATATCGGCTGATTAATCTGGGCATTCCTATTGGTTGTTGCACCGGGACTTTTTGACAGCTTTTTTTGTGAACTAAAAGAACATGCAGATCCTTCATCCTCTCTTTCCAACACATTAAAACAATATATTTAAAGTGACTCTTAGCTTCCAGTACCTAAAAATCCATTTATTATTCATCATTCACTCTCTCAGAAAACCAATTAGGCCAATTAGGCAGTAAGTCAGTTTGTGCCACTGCAGCGACTTCAGCTGTCCAGCCCTGTCAGTGTTAGTAGAACATTTTACAGCACACAGGATGGATGAGTGTGCTTGTTCCTGTCAGGCCATTTATCTCCAAGACAAACTGTGTTAATGTTGTGAGCATAACACATTGCATTATGTTTGACAGCGTATTTGTAAATGTTCTGTGTAGATTCTGACTGAGCGAATAAAAGTGATTTGCTGTTCTTAACTGTGTGCATACTTGTACAACGCAGTTTAACTGGGCTGGTGATGTATGGCTCTTGATACATTCTGAAAGTGAGCCATAAATACATAATCAGTCTTAGGCTGATTAAAGCACATGAATGCATATGGTTTATGTTAAATTGGGCCCTCGCAATACCATCTAAACCACCAGCACCTCACAGAAATCATATCCAAATCCATGTTATTATTTGCATTTGTACTGTTGTTATCATATTAAATCACATATTGTAAGGGACAACATACAGCTAGCCCCTAGCTTCACAATCCAAAATGATTGGCCTTTGCTAAATGATCCTGCCAAGACCATGAAAATGGAAAAAAAATGTTCTTGCCTTCTATAGAAAGTAGTTTCACGCCGTCAATAAAGATATACACTAAATTACAGAAAGTAGGTCTGCGTTTTTGTGCCTTCTTTTTGGCTGTGTTTTTCATGGCTTGGTCTTGACTATTCATTTCCAATTAAGAGAAATCTTGATAGTGCACCCACCATGAATAATAAACTAAACTATAGCGTTATCATCCAGCAAATACATTTGTTATTTCGTCCATGTAGTGTATATTATTGTCTACAGCTTCCTCATTTTCATTGAAATATTTTCCTTAGTTGGCTCAGACATCCCAGATATTAACTGTCCAGCCTTTTTATTCTCTAGTCATAAATCCGCTGCAGAACTAACTGCGGAGGACACAGACACACTAATGCTGCATACTAACGAGGACATGTTGATCTTCCCAACAGTTAACTATAATTGCTAAAACTTTCCATACTTCATATAACAAGGTGAGATGTTTACTGTGTCGGAAGGTGATCTTTGCCTCTTCCCATATCTTTGTCGCACTCAGTTTCCAGGCAACTGGAGGGTACGTGATGAGAAGAGCAGAGCATAATACAGGGCTGCACCGGGAACTTGACAAGTTAAATGAAGACAGGCAGGGAAACAAAGAGGGGGAGAAAAAAGGAAACAGAAGCCGCCGATGACTGTAGGTCAAACCAACGCGGAGGGAGTGAAAGAGCAGCACAGCGTCTCACAGATGGCTTCCAAGTCTCCCACAAAATCGAGCAAAAACGAAAGCCTGGCCTTGATATATATGGTAATAAAGTTATTAGGGGCCTTTTAGGCAATTCGCTTCGGGGTGCGATTCAACAAAATTACCTCACTAAGATATGATGCTGCTTTGGAAATGGCTTTGACAGTCGGCCAAGCTGAACCCACAACTCTCCCAGAGCTCCTCTGATACCAATACATGTGGAATGTTTTACTAGGCCCGACTACACGATGCAATGCTTACAATCTATTTAGTTTGGCAATTTGGGTGAAGACTTTTTTTTTTTTGGAGAGGGGCAGTTTGAAGTTCAGCTAAGGTGGGTTTATCCGAGAAATGTAATAAGACATGCATGGAACAATTATTGGATCTTTTATTGCTTGCCTAATCCAGGATTTAAAGGCTTCATTCTTGCTACCCACATTTAGTCACACGGTTGATGTGCCCATAAAAGGTCGTGTTTATTGTGAAGAAATTGTTCATTTTTTCTTCAAACTTTGAATATAAACATGTTAGTCCCCCTATAAATATAGAGGGTAAGATGTCCAACCAGAGGACAATAAATGTTGTAAAAGCTAAACCAAACAGCATGGATTAAGGTTCACCTTCCTCAAACACAGTATCACCACATGAGAGGCGTTTTCAGTTATTTGCCAAGGAAACCCTCTGTCATAACATAAAAACACAGCTCTTCTATTTCAACAAACACTCCAGATGAGAAACAGGCTTAAATAAATACATGCTCTGGTTTGAAGTTCCAAAAGTACAAGTTGCGTGTCGCTGCAGAGCTCCATGGTGACAAATGTAAATACAGTCATGGCCCCTTATAAGATCAACACAGTCTGTCAGAGGAACTCTGGGTAAAGGGGGGACCAATAATTAGATATATGTTGCTTGTGCTTTTCTCTGTAAATAAGCAAAGATGGCAGGAACTTGCACACATAATTGATCAAACAACATCAACATAAATTCAATTTCTGCTGATCATTTGCTCTTGAGGGGGTTTTCCCAGCCTTTACCTCTCGGCCTATAACATTTTTATATTACTTTAAGGCCACCGTAGGTTCTCAGATGAGAGGGGTGAGCAGAGGGTTGTTCAGTTGGTTGTAATCTGAAACCTCATTAGATGCCATTAAATCCTACACACAGCACCCTGGAGTTTGAACATTTGGTGAATCTCGAAGCATAAAATGTTTAATGCAAAGCGAGCCAAGGCGGAGTGCTGTGGGAGTTTGAAAGAAGAAGCCATTTTAAAGACAGGGAAGTTCTAATAAATAGCTAGTTGCATCATTTCGTATCCCACAATTCTTGAACTTGGCCCACATGGATATAAAGACTAGATATCTTCACCTCTTCTGCTTCGATTTTGACCATTGTTTTTCTTTTTCTAAGCTAAATCAGCTATCCTAACTCCAACAGTTTGAGTTTCAGAGCTGTGTTTCTCACAGCGTCTCATTCTTTGCAGCTTCTCACTGTGACATTGTTGCGTTTCACAGTTTACCCTGAATTATGATGTGCTGACATATTTACATTGCACCGAACTCCAATTATTGCTGTGTGAAGTTTCATGTTTCAGGATCTGTAGAAGGATGTGAGACGAATCCTTAGCATGATACTGCTAGTACAATGGAAACGTTGCATGCTCTTCAACACATCTACAACCAGAGATTCCCACGGCTTCCCACATGCTCATTCTGAAACTATTTCTGTAAAAAGTAGTTCATGCTGTCGACACATTCTGCATGTCTCCAGACTCCCTGATTATCAGGGAGGATAGATGTGGAATGTGTGTCTATGTAAGAGTGTGTGTGTGTGTGTGTGTGTGTGTGTGTGTGTGTGTGTGTGTGTGTGTGTGTGTGTGTGTGTGTTGAGTGCACATCAGAAGGGAGCTGCTGGAGCTTTTGTCTGAGTTAATTACTAAAACAGCATCAAACAACAGAACAGAAAGGCTCTCCCTGGATAGCCTCAGCTGGCTGGACAGTTTGTCACAGTTTCAGAAACACCTCCCACTGCTGTGATAAGGTGTGTGTGTCTGCAGGTGTGTACATGTGTGTTAGTTGGAACTTGGATGGCAAAAGGGTCTGTCTGTTTGTCTGTGTTCGTCTGATGTGAGCTGTGTGTTGTCGTGCTGGGTGTCCCACAACAATTTTGACAGTGAGCAGATAAAGAAAAAGTCTCTCTGTGCGTCCAAACATTTCAACAGCAAACAGACCGGCATGGACTCATTTCAGTCAGGTTTGGTGAAATATTTTCCTGACAGCCATGGAAACAGGTTTGCAAAGATAAGCGCTGGGCCCTTCAGGCTCCGTACACAGTGACTTTACTTTGCTGAGGTTAATTCAAAACTACTGCAACTTTCAGACCAAAGAAGTCAGACTCACTGAACGATCTTCACTGCACTGAATGGTCCTAACATTGTCATTTCTACTTGATATATACAACCTTAACTCCATTAGGTGCGATCTGGTGAGATCTTACGCCTCCAAATTGCTTCACAAGGCTTCCTGCACAGTATTGGAGCAAGGTTAATCCAAGAGTAAAATGAATAACTAGCTTTTGCTGTAGCAGACAAATACATGAAAAATTGATCTTTGTCAATGTGCAAATGTGGCACCTTTTGCACATGAACCCCAATCCAACTAAACCAAACACCCCTTCAGTTGGATTTGTAGGTGTGTAATGCTACTAGTGTAACTACAGGCCTCTAGAATCACTTATATTGAGATGCTAAAAATGTGAAAATCTTAGTGCGAACCAATTCCAGCTCTTATTGTTATTGAGGCCAATCCGTTCTTTCTGTTTTGTGTATGGTAAGGTCCTTTTTATTCTTACACTACACTGACAAAGTTGAAAGTCAAAAGAATCAAACTGTTGATAGCAAAACAATTTTTTCAGATAAACACATATTTGACATTGAATCCAAAAGCAATACAGACAAAATACAACTGTGACGGCTGGGAATGGAACACTGGTTGCCTCTACACCCCTACAGAGTGTGGAAAATGGCTGTGATAACATCACAATGCTGACAACAATAGAAAGCAATTGTATTCTGTCACTGAAGGGAAGCCTTTCCTAGCAGTTTTGCACACCACTATATATCGCCATCGCTGCTCAAAAGAGAATAGTGTAGTTTAACTCAAAAGCATAAAACAACTTAATGTAAAATACTCATGCATCCGCTACAGGGAACAGGCCACTCATCTTTCTAGAAACTACTCTGACCTACGCAGGTGAGAACAAACATGAAGTTGATCATTATCATATCACTATCACCTCAGAGTCAAAGATACAGAAATGTTATATTACTATGATAACTAGCGTTTCACAGAGAAATTGCTTTCAACTTCCACAAAAGAGTTCAATGTTGTATTCAAACCTTTGCATAAAAACTTGTTTACAGAGCAAACCAAACAATGTTGTTTTATTAAAAAGGTCAGTAAATAGGTGAGGTTTTTTTTCCACCAAGCCATAAGCAAATGGCCATGACCATGAGTCAAGGCGCAGTCAAAGGAGATGGTTATTTTATTGACAAGCTGATGGGGTGCAGTCTATAACCTGCAGCTCACCATGAGAAGACAAATTCAGTCCTGTGTCCGATGGTGGACTCTTTCACTAACAATAAAAACTACAATGTAGTAAGTTAGAGTGAATACAAAATTCAACTAGTCACTATGGATTCACACCAGTCGCAAAGGCACCTTCCTCACTTCCTAACCCCTGTTTGAGGTGTTGCTTGTTCTGACCACACCCCCTTTGAACTGGAACGTAATTAATTACAACACACCTGTAGTGTTTTAGTCTTTAGCCCCGACCAACGCTGACTCAAGTGACATCACTCAAGGCATTCATCAGACTTCTCGCAGTTCCTTCTGGAAGACCAAACCAGGGGCGCAACCGTTTATGTACGAGGCTGAAATCATGTTTATTTCAGCTGTAAGGTTTAGCATTTTAACAGAGTATCTATGAAAGAGCAATTTTTTTCCCCGTGTTAACCTCAAAGGCATTTGAGGAACTGCAGTTTTCAACACTTATGCATACAGTATGCTTCATTTTCCGCACCGGAGTTTAATGCTTGGTTGGCCAAAACACTGCAAGAAAATATTGTTGCTATTGTGTAACTTATATAAATTGTACATCCTGAAATAAACTGCATTTATAACATTATTTAAATGCTACAACATAATCGTAATGTTACACCATTACAGAAAGCATGATAATATCTATATGCTTTCTGTACATGTAAAACCTGTAATGTATGTGCATGCCTTTAAAAGCTGTCAAATCTAAAAATCAAAATCAAACCTTTGTCAACTGCATGCAACACTACCACCTAGGTAAGGAGGACATTTGCTGCCTTATGGCCCTTTCAGACACACCGGCAACACAAGACAGTTATGCTCACCACAATATCACTGCACAAAAAGGCTTTTACCACTAAGTCGTCAATAATCTTGGCTGAACTCATTGAGTCTCAAAAGATCCCTGCATTTAAAAAACGGCTGCATTGGTCTGGACAAGTTGCTTTAGGTACCTGTGGTCCAGAAAGGTCTAGTTTGAGTAACAGATCCATAAGTTTAAAGACACTGCACAGTGGGTTATAACACTATGAGAGGAAGTTAGAACTCTGCAAGGAAGAAATATTGATCGCTTCATGCAGAGGAATTGAGTGTTTAAGAAAAGCAGATATCAGTTCCAGAATACTATTTTTCTCGCACTGTTGTTATATTTCCTACCCTCTTCAGGTAAAATCATATCTTCAGCTACCTTTATTAAAATCCCTATTTCAATATCTAACGTTCTTATTGGAGTCACGTCTGGGGCCCATTGAATGACACAATAACTTGATATCTTATTCAATTCAAATGCCATGGAGCAATAACGATTTGCTACAGCAAACAGCTTGCAAATAAAGCTTGTCTCCCTGAGCGGTAATAAAAAGCCTCATGTGGAAGAGCTTATATTAGGACTGTGAGAAATCAAATAGATAGGATCTGGAGAGCTCGATTTCACTCGGCGCGCCGAAAAAAGAGAGCCGGGCTGCCTTGTGGGACGGGGCAAATATTGAAACATTTCCCTCATACCAAGTCATGGGAGTGGAGCAATACGCGGAAATGTCAGGATGTCACAGACACACGTGCAAAAACTGCTTACTACCTGTCTGAGGCCACACAATTGGACTTATTGACTGTTAGTGTTTGAGAGATGCGTTTACTTGCACTCAAGTAACCCAGTTACTGCTGGCTTCCCGTGGTAACCTCATTCCTGCAGCACCATTAAAAACATTGAAGTTTAGAGAAAGCTGATTTCCCAAGCCAGATTTTTATTGGATGGAAGTATTCTTTTTCTTTTACCGAGTATCATATAATCATGTTTCTGGGGTTTAACAATGGTGCGTGTGCATGAAAAAGACTTCAGGCAGGAAAACGGCACTGTGTGACAGACTGGATGACTCACATTGCCATATATACCTTGATCACTGCAGCCAGTCCTCTATGTACTGACCATTAAGTCATCAAGCATGAGATATGCAACAAATTCCCTTAATGTACGCCAAATATATCCAGAGCTTGTATCAAGTCTACATCTAAAAGTTTCATGGAATGTCACAAAGTCTAATTCTGTACAGTATAAACATACTGGTTGTCATAGTAGACTGTTGTAGCAGTTAGTTACCAACACTTCAAACAGTAATGTTTATAGAAAATTTGCCTCAAAATTAAAACTTGGTTCGAAATAGTGGTGCCAATTGAACTATAAAAAAAGAAAGCAAACCTCTTTCATAAAATTAAATACAATCTCTCTGGAGCTGTCTCACCACCATCCAGTATTGCTTTCAGTTTTATTGGATGAGAAAATCTCCTTTGTGTAGTATTAGAGTAGTGTTTGAGACTGCATTCTGGTTTCCTGCTTTCATTTAAATGTAGTGAATGTGCTTTGGATACATATCCAGGTGATTGCAATCTGGGCTTTTGTAAAGTGCTACAGGGGTCAAAGACCTGCTGCCAAAGCTTTACTAAAAACAGCGCAGAACAAGCATTTTATTTGAGCCTGTGATTTGCTTGTGGAGTGAAATGTATGCTTTTACATACTCGTACACTTACACGGGTGATGGGCTCCACGCTCCCAGAGGTCAACAACTACAAAAGCCGTTTTATTATATCGAGTGTTAACCTTTAACCAGGGGAAGCTTTGAGGTTTCTACATACACAAAGGCTAACAAGGTCACAAAAGCTTACCATCCTGTCCCTGTGCCTGCAGGGTCCAGACTCCACTTTAAAAGGAGATAACCTTCCTAAACAACAGAGGTCCTGGGACTCAGGGCCAAATGAGTCACCGATTATCTGTGTTTACAAAAGGTCAGCGTTGTTAGGCCTGCACATGGAGCGTCTACCAGCTTATCTGGTGCCTGGCCTCGATGGTCAAAAAGGCTCCTGTGTGAAGAGCTAAGAGCGGAGCTGTCGGAGGATCTGGAGATGGTAAACAAGCCGGGCTGGACCACCTCTAACCCCAGATAGTAAGCAGAAATAGCCCATGTGTTTGTGAGGAAGAAGAAAAAAGTTGGAGATGAGTAGGGAGGGAAGCCCCTTCAGTCCTCAGGACATAATTAGACTTCCCCACTCCAACCAGCAACATGGTGCTGAGTATCTGACTCCAGGGCTCTGCTAAATCTTTTGATTAGGCAGCCGAGGCTCGTGATAGAGAACTCCCTTCATCTCTCCCAACCGTGCGCCTTTTGGCAGAACATGTACAAGAAGTGTTATCAGGGTAGAGGACATAGGCAGTGTATACAATTTGTATTACCTTGTAAAATTGCTATAATGTTAAGTGAATAAAGCCTGTTTTTTTTAAAAACCTCCTGTGAAACATTTTCTTGTCAACACTGAAGCTTTCAGCTGGGCCTGCTAACAAATGCTATTATCATGATTAGTGTGTGTATTTGAGTGTGTGTGTTATCCTCTGAGTGCAATAGAAGAGAAAAGGATTGTCTATGATGCCAACAGTACATGCGTTTGCAGCATAATTATGCACTATTACAGTCGTGGCCGAAAAATACCTTGAATTATCCTTTCCAAGAAAAACAAGCTACTAGCTTATTCTAGAAATCTAAAAATGAACTCAACAATATTAGGCAACTTTGGAGAAGAGGAGGGATTGGCCGGTTATTCACCTTAAACCCTCCTGTCGTGACTCACATGTGCCGGCAATTTGGTAATCACTTGCTTTTTGGTAAAATCCCATAAACTCTATGTTCACGGAAAAAAACAAGGCTTTGTAGAAAATAAGGCCGTACTATGAGTGAAACTGGAGGAGTTTTATTGATATTTTGGGGTTTTGCTGCCTTGGTACAGAGTGTCTTGACTCTGTTGCTTAATAGTTTGGGAGATTACCAAAGTATTGTCCTGATTTAAAACCTTGAATAACTGGAGAGTTCTGAAAAAAGACACCAGTTGTAAGAAAGCACCCATTAGAATCTGAGAAAACTGGAGCAGTCTGCAAAAGAAGAGTGGCCCATCTGCCAGTAGAGAAATGTAAGAATCCCATTGAAGTCAATGGGGAGAGCTTGACAGCAGTGACTTTATCCGAAGGCTGTGCTACCAAATATAACATCTAGGGCGTCAATAATTGTCATCTGTATTTCTGTTTATTTGACTTTTTAAAAAGGGTATGGTAAACACAAACACCTACTCATGCACAACTTGACTGCTGCTGTAGGGGGGGGGGGGGAGGGGAACAAAGCACGCAAATGAGTCAGAGTGCAAGAAAGGCTGTAAATAAAAGGAGGAAGGAAAAAGCCACAATTAAAGGGTGAAATGATGTAGGCACAAATGTGTCTTTGTCTATTTAATCCTGGCAGTTAGTGAGTTTTAAAGTATCCCGGTAATCTTCATGTGCTTAACTTCTATTTCAGTTTGAAATTGGAGCAAATACTTTATCAAAACACTGTGTAGTTAATTGTTGAGTAAATGCAGGAAGTTGGCGCTGGCTAAGGGAACATTAAAGGATAAGGCTGGTGTTATGTTTTCTTATTGTCAACAAATCTCATAAAAAGAACAAAACCAACAATGATTTATGCCAGGATTAAACCACCATAAAGTGATGAATTCTCTCCGTTAGACATGGCAGACTATATGTTACTCCCAGACCAGTCATAGCTTGTCTTTATGGCTTGCATGATGCACACAGGTGATCTTAAGATGTTCCAGGGACCCATTTCTCTGTTCCAGACAGTGACAAAAACATTATTCCACTTTTGTTTTGCCACGTGTATAGTTTTGCACAAAGTAGTCCTCTGTGATCCTACAGTATAGCTGAACTTCCTAAAAGTTGTTGTCAGGCTTTTTTTAAAACTATGACACATTGAGCTTTGTTTTGAGTCATCATGACAGGTCCCATTGGATGTCTTGCATTACGACACACTACACAGGCATAAACAATCCATAAATGCACCTAAAGCTGTTTTTAGTTTCTAATGAACCACATCTGTTGGGTTGAGCATTTATCAGTCTGTGTTGTCTGATTCCTGCATTAGTCATCACTTAATAATTTCTGAATCCCCCTCCCTCCCTGTGACGCTCAGCCCCAAGCTGATTTTTGAAGGGGAACTCTGGCGATTTGACACAATACAGTCTGTGTAGATTTGGGAACTAATACATAGGTACATAAAGAAACGTTTTGTTTCTCCTTATGGAGCTGCGGGAAGTCTGACAATTGCCTTGAGTGATGTCACTTGAGTCAGCTTCGGTTAGGGCTGAAGACTACAATTAAAAAATAAATAAAAGATCTTTGGGTGTGACATTCAAAGGAAGTGAGACTAGGGGTTGGTGGTATATTCTGGTTATGCTAGCATACTTCTAGTGTTAGTCACCAAAATCTCTGAACCGTCAACTCGGTTGTTGGCTTGTGGGTAATGTAAATACTAGGTTTTGACAAAAAAAAAAAAAAATGCATTTTGCTCCTTACAAATTGTCCGACAGTGTTATGGGGGTGCAATGGGAAAATGTAAATGTACACTTTTAAAACAAGCTCTGTAATTTCTTAAAAACCCTGAGCACTGTAGATCTAAAGAAAATCGTATTCAACATGAGTAAAATAAACAAAAATGTGTTCAGAATTTTCACTCGTGAATTAATTCACGTTTAGTGCGCGAGTGAGTATTTAGGGAAGCATATATGCAGTATATGGAATTGAGTCTAATTAGTCTGTAATAAAGGAACATGTCACTCAGTGCAACAGAGAGGCTCATTGATGTGATTCTAATAGTTTTTGGCTGCTGAACAACGGAGCTCTATTGCATATTACAGAGGAATAAGATACACACATTAGTTGTTAGTTAAATATCTTCATTTTGGATTTTGCTCTTTTATCGTATCGGTTGACAATAAGAAAAATATATAATAGCGTAACACTATATTTGAAGCGGAAATTGGTTCCCATTCATTCACACCAGTGGAATTGTCTGAACATTTGAATTGACAAACAGCCTGCCACTCAAAGCATTTCTGTGTTGTGCTGAGATGTTTAATTAAAGAACACGGAATTTTCTCTCTCTCTCTTTCTGTCTCTTTTCCCCATCACTCCCTCTCCCCTGATAGCTGTACACAGACCTCCGTTTAATGAGGCCATTTCATTTGCTGGAACCCCCATACAAAAATAAATATGTCGTTTCAATCAACACAGGCTGGCTGATTGCAATTCCACGGTGAAACTTTGTCTCCTGTATTTGCATCGTGCTGTCATGGTGACCTCGCCGTGGCCTTCTCCGGGATTCACCCTTCAGCGGCCCAATCAGCCCGCCCATTTGTGTGATATCATTCCAGTACAGTGTTGGGACATTGATGTCAGGCGCCTGTCACGCCCACTCGCATAGCTCCGGAATCAGTAATGCCTTTGATGGGAAGAGGAGAAAAAAAATAAAAATATGTTCTTGGTTTGGACCCTTGCTGAGACATGAGGGGAAGAGAGGCGGCCGTGAATCTTCGAGGCGCTGGCTGATGGGTTTCAAACAGCATAATATTTGTGTGTGTAATGCAATGCTGAGAGGGATGGGATCTGTCGGCCGGGGTCCCCGACATGCGTTGATGCATTTATACAGACCCCCAGCTGCCCCCAACATCTCTCTGTTGCTTCATCCTTTCTTTCCTGTATTTTAGTTCCCTTTCATGTGCTCTTTATTCTGATATGTCAAGGAAACGATGCTCTCACCACTGATTCCCTCACCTCTGGTTGAAGGGATAATGTGCATGGGAGGCAGGGACATGCCATCGCTCTCTGTCTTTTCCTTGGCTTTTTAATGCTGTCTGTCTGCTTGACTCTTCCCTCTCTCAGATGGGGGAGTTGTGGTGATGAAGAAACTCATTTCTCCCTCCCCTGGAGGGCCATATTGCAGTGTTGTGCCATTAACCAGAAGTAGCACTCATGCCTCGGCAGCTTATTACCATATTTCATCTGCGCGTGCTCCTCTCCCTTCACAATTCAATCGCACTGCTTATTTTTCTTGCGGTAACACGCGGGCTATAAGTTACAATAATTTATTTTGGTAATTAGAGTAAAAGAAAAATCATTGTTTCAGAGGAAAGCGCTTTAGCATATAATTACACTGTGGAGGACAAAAGAAAAACAGCTGAATTATGAAGCTATCTGTAATGTTTCGGGTAATAAAGAAGCGACTGAGGTTGCAACTCACACGCACAGAGGGAAAACAAATAGTTGGCCACACACTGACATACATGTATAACCACACTACATCCGTCAAACACAGAGGTGAAAGTGTGACAGAATCTGGGAAACTGTAGCGAGGGAGGGAAAAGAGGTTTCTCCTAAGTGACGAACATCTTGACAAGTCTTCCAGAGTTTGTTGACAGGGACTGTACATGCATGGGAACACAACATGCACCTGCCTCTTTTGTCCAATGCTAATGGTCCACGGCAGTCTTCGGTCATCCTGAGAAGCAGGAATGTTTCACGGAGCAGCAGGGAGTGCCTGGAGGGGGGGGTGTCACAAAAACAAACAACACTGGCTTGGATTAAACTTTGACCCAGAGTGTGAAGCTCTAAAAGCTCTTTACTCTCCGTTGCAGATTGAGGAGGTGTGCATAGCTGTTTAATGACTCAGTGTTGAGGCTGTGTTGGGGGGGGGGGGCAAGTGTCAACTCTCAGCTGGACCCAGTAGTTTACCATGAGGCTGAGGATGGCACCTTGTTAAACATGACTCTTAGCGGGGAGCTTTGGCAATTATCTGAAGTGTTTTTTAGCGCTCCCATTATTGCCTTTTATCTCTTTTTTTCACTTGCTTCATGATAGAAGGTATTTTGCACAACAATTTAAAAAAGAGTAAAACTGTTTTCCAAGTGTTTTGTTTAGTGCTACACTTGAGATATAAAGGCAGCTGATAAAATGTGCTTTTATAACATCCAACTGACTGAGAAAATCAGAGATAATACATTTATTTCACTCCATTAATGGGCCTCACTATGCTCCTTGGAAGCTTGTCGACTGTGGCTCTCCAAGTTCCAGCTAATTATTCCTCATCATATCCAGCAGGTAGTAATTAGGCCTTTGTTACAAGCTATCATACTGTTGATACAATAGACAGCTCTCAGGCTGCAATTGTTCTCCGCCGGCGTGAAGAGGTAAAGGAGATTATGCATTTTAATAGGTGAGAATTAAAATACTACGAGGCAAGAAACAGCAAGAGGAGAGACCACCCTCTTTGTGTTTACTACTGATGTTTATTCATGATATCTATGAGTACAATATCATGACTCAAAGTGACTCATTCACCGCGCTCAATCAATTGTTTCTTGACTGCTGCTGATGATAGAAATGGAAAACCAAATTGACTCCTGTCTTAGTTGATACACAACGCAGGCGAAACAAAGAGCTAATTGGCTATTTAAGAGACGGAGCTATAAAAAGCTGATTGCCAAGTGCGTTTTCTGCAGATGTTGTTTGTCGTACAAAGGGATGAAAAGGATTCTAAGTGATAAGCTAACTGATTTTGAGGAACACAACCCTCCAAAGACTCTTAGCTGATTGCTGTTACACCCACAGTCACCCATTGGCAGGGTGCTATGGGCAAACACAATTTCATTTATGATCACTTTTTTTTAACTGAGTACCTCAATCAAAATATGATTGTGACAGCACAAGAGTATCCCGGTCAGGAAATGACCTGTGTTTGTGATGATAAAGACCGTGTTTTGTTGTTGTTGAGTTTCTTCTGGATAGCAGTGTGTACTTTTTGCACATTTCTGAACATTTAGCAGGCTTTTCAGTGGCTTACACAATTTAGTGGGTAATATACGTGTGGTTTCCCTTTGTATGCTACTTTTCTTTGGTTGCACCTGAAAAGGTTTGGTGACATTCTTTGGTCTATAAAGGTGGAACTGTTGTTGATAAAGATCACCAGTGGTTTCTTTAAGGGATCTCATGATATGGGACTAGATGTCGTCCACGTTTTCAGATAAAATCATGTTACTGGATGAACCTAGACTGTGCTAATAATTGCCCTTAACTTTTTCAGTAATTAGAAACACACTACTGATGATTATTTATAAAAAATCTTCACCTATAGTCAACTCTACAATATGGTCCACATCGCGATGTGAAAAGGGATATTGTATTTTCTCTACATTCCCAAGCCATAGTTTCTTTTAACTATGACTACTAAATTTTTCAAACCTTGATTAGGTACTTCTACTTATCTAAATCTAAACGTAGAGGAGGAAGAACAGAACATGCTCTTATGTATCATCATCAATCAAGTTAGACTTTTCTGGAACCTCCAACAATTTCAATCAGACAGAGGCAGATATTGTTTCCCCTGCATCTTGTCAAAGTCTCAGACATTGGGAACAAAATGGCCTCCTTCATTTGTATGTGTTTGATGCGATTGGAATCAATAATATATTCCATATTGTCCCTACTCACATTGTGTTTGTATTATTATTTTTGCACTACCTAATGCTTTTTTTTGGAATTTGAAGCAGTACGCTCCTAAATATGTGAGCTATGTCTGGGGGTGTACAGCGGAGTATACAGAGAGAATATAAATGAGTGTATGAATGGTCATCTGGTCAGTGGTCAGTGTCTCACAGTATTTCACATCTGCAGAGACAGTGTGAAGCCAAAGAAAATGCAGCAGAGAACATGCATCATAAGGGAGTTAAAAGTAGGGAGAAAGAATGTGTGTGTTTTTCCAGTACGCTCTGTATTTCAGGTTATAGCTGTGATAACAAGCTGTACATTTGACATGGCCATAAATCAACTTCCCATCTCCGCTACAATTAAATGTTGTAAATAATTTGAAATCTAGTTGTTTTTAAGTAAAGGCTTACCAAAAAGACACAAAACCAGCGAAATACAAGCTAGTTATATTCTTCTTTTTCAACCTCACACTGCAAATCACACTGTCTATTGTAAAAGTGTGAAAAACACAAGCTCAGATACCTGCTTGAAAAAACAGATATAAACAGATATGAAACTATAATCCTCTCCCGAAGATCACAGAGAGGGATTAAGGTGAGGAGGCACAGGCACACACAAATAAGGAAGACGTTTTCACTCACACACAATCGAGATAATGTGTAGTAATAAGAGCTCCTAGAACAATGTTTTAAGTCTTTGAGATCCACCGCTTCAAACACAAGCCTATCAATAAGCAACACATCAATGGGACTAAGGAATATATGGAATGGTGAAAGAGCCATATTTAAGTTGAACAGCAAAATATATTAAAATGACAATAATTTAAACTGTACTGGAAACTGTAGATCCTGCTCAACAGGATGTATATGTGTATTTCTGTCGAAAGTACTGGCTTGAAACTATATGCCAGTCTTTGTTTCATGCAAAAAGACCCAGTAAACACGGAGATACGATGATATAAAGTTAATACAGATATATTTAAAAAGTATGAATAATGGAAGCACATATTTTAATATCTTCGCCGTATTTTATCATTTTACGAAACGGAAAATACTGGAAACTGTAGATTCTGCTCAACAGGATGTATTTACCAGGGAGGGGGTGAGGTAGACGGAGTGATACGAAGCGAGACGAAAAGAGACGAAGAGGNTAAAGACAGAAAAAACAGATTTTTGTACATAATGTGTATATAGGCCTAAATATATTTGTATTATATTTATAAAAACACTTTTGCCTTATCAGAATGAAATCCCATGTACATTATTTAAGCTTGTAAATGTTTTGTTGTGCCTATTGTTGACAGAACTTGAGAAATGAGGAAAAAAAGGCCTATGGATACACCTGTTATTTGTTCATAAAATGTGTATATAGGTTCATGCTACCTCAATCAAACTTTCACATTATCACAGTGACATCCCATGTATAATTTCCAGCTTTCAAATGGTTTCGTTGTGTATGTTTGTGTTACCTATATGAAAAATAATATCATTTTCAAAATCTGTTTTTACGTTTTTTTGTGATTTTGGGTCCAAAATGTTCATATAGTATCTCAAAATGAAAGAAATAACTATCAGGTTATATAGGTGAGGTTGTCCTTAAAAAAAAGATACCAAACATTGACATGCCAAACATTTCTTAATGGGGTTTAGTAAGACAAATCAAAAGTATGCGAAAACGGCCAAATTAGCCCAGGACTCCAAAGGGTTAAGGCTCAAGGTTCCTCGTCACAGTGAGGTTGCCAGGAAACCAGAAGCGAAGTCACAGGAAGTCACCGCACCTGGACAGGAAATACCACAAAACAAAACTCTCATAAAACCACAAACCAAAAATAAGCATATGCATGTTTTTTCCCCAAAATATCAAACTACTCCTTTTGAATAACACTTGTTGCTCAATTGTATGTTTAGTGACAGATCAATTCATCTGCCACTCTACAATAATGAGATATGAGTCTTATAATATAACAAACAAGAATAATCTTAAACAAGTAATATTTTAAAAGTAGGGATGCATGTGCTGGTGCATATTTTATATTTAAAACAAATTCCCTTAGAGATGAAAGATTTATACATAAGACAGTTTTTCCTCCTCACTTTTCATTAAGACTTGACAGCGTTTAATAAGTTCTACCCGACGCAAACACACAAATCACATCTGATAAGATAATAACTTGGCTGACTTGCAAAAACGTTGCCCTTCAGTGTTTCCTCAACGTAAAAGCTTAACGCTCCATAAACTACACATGGGGGGGGGCTCTGCGTCAGGGTGATTCATGAAGTCTCTCTCCACTACACAAACCTCTGCTTTTTGTTTCTTTTCTTTCCGCTCGTGTTAAGAGCCTTTATTAAGAGAGTTATGAATCAGAGCAAGAGTAATGAACAGAGAAGAACTCCTTTCGCTGCCATCTGAATTTCACAGTGCATAGCTGCTGAACTTCTCCATTAATTCAGATATTTTTTTCTTTCTCACATATGGCCAAAAATGGGGAAAAACTCTTTTACCGTGGTGGTTTTGAGCTGGAACACTGAATCGAAGCATATAATCAGACGCAGATGAATATTTTCCCCAAGTGATGGCAAACTCTTATCAACTTTTCAACACCTCCCACTCTGGCGGCTCAACCTGTCCCGACTTTGAACCATTCCTTGAGCTGCGAAATCCTTAAATCGCCCTGACTGTTCCACATTAGCCAGTTGGGCCGAGTGTTTTCTGAATGATGCAAACGCACGCCAGACTGTAGCAAGATTACATTTTTCCTCCGATTGAAGGGTTCGGAAGCACAGATTGTGCTGGCGTGATGAATCAAGCGGTGTGTTTGTACTCCTTCTGAAGTAATGCATTTTTGCCGTGAATGTACCTCTTGAGCCGTCCTTGTGTCCCTCTATTGTCCTCTTCATGCAGATGCTATCAAACACAACAAATGCGTTGCCCTGTTATATTTTCTTAGGGGCTTTCATCTATGCCTGCCTTTATCTAAGAGGGAGGACAGAGGAAGGGGGCGGTGATTTGACATTTATTGCTGTGTTGGTATGTGTGTGTGCATAAGGTCCCCTTCTCTTTATCTGTGGAGAGCAAGTTAGATACACAGGGTGTTAGAGCAGCAGAAAGATGAAGATATTAATGCGCTGGAATGCTGGTATCTCTATGAGCTTTCTGCTGAGCATGGTGGGGGGAGGCTTCTGCGTCTGTATGCGTGCGTGGTGAAGCCATTGAAGGGCTTTACGATGTTCATCTAGTGAGTTTGAGGCAAAAAAGCATAACCCTTTAATAACGTAATAATAATGCAGCACATGAGTACAATTCCTGAGTTGAAAAAGCTACAACAGTGTCTCATCTGGAGCTTAGATCGCCACTGACCACAAGGACATCACTGGTTTATGATTAAACCCCTGACACTAAAATAGATAGGACCTCTGGAAGTGCTTAGGACTTCTCAGATAAGAGCAGCTGCGGTTTGCAAAACGTGCATAATGGCACGGTTCGGCCCCTTTGAAAACAGCACAAGGAAGCAAGCCCCCCCCCCCCAGCCAGGAAAACTTCTTTGGGATGAGGTATTCTGACACACATTTATCATTTTGTCTTCCTGCTCACCCCTTAAACAAGTCCAGCATTTACATAGCCCAAACAACATCTGTCTTCATGTCAACCTCTTCCCAGCAACCCCAAAACACGCCACCGAGTGTAACAGACAGACTTGGTTTACAATCTGTCCTTAAATTAGTTTGTTTAAAAGTTTTGATGTGGTTGGGAGACTTCTAAGCGAGCGTCTTATTAAGCACAGCAATGAATGACACAAGTAGTACAGTATGCTATCGGCTTTCAAAAGGACCTTTAGAAATGGAAACATGAGTATCTTGTTTGAATCCACAAACTGAACAATTTGAGCCTTTCTATGCAGATCATCCGTCCACATTTGAAGGAGTTTCATTTAGTTTTCTCCACAGCAATCACCAATTTTGTGACAAGCTGCTTTGGTAATGGATGAAGAAGCAACGCGTGTCAAATCTCGAGCAGCGCCTCCTTTCAAGAAGATGGGCAGAGATTACGGCCGCTCTGATGCATTGTCCATGTCAAAGGAAATGTCAGCAAGCAAACAAACAAATAACAGCTGCTTATTTCAGCCGACATCTGAGTTAATGAAATGAAAGACAGAAAAAAAGAGGCTGAAACAAAGTGCTGCCTGTCTATAAGAAGGAGGCGCTCATATTGATGGGCTTTTCCTGAAAGGCGGCTAAAGTGCTAATGTCCACTGAAATGTCATCAGTCAAATCAGCGCCTTCATTTTCTGTTCCCAGCTGCTTCGACCGGGAGATGTCTTTCAGCCCAACATTGATTGACAGAGGAAGGATTGATGAGGCTTTCTACACGAGCTTGTCTGCCCTGGCGACACATCTATTCCTCTTCAACTGTTTGCTCTGAACAGACAAGACAAAATGACTAGTTGCCTGGTAGCGCGTTCCCCCGACATTCCTCTTTGTTTCGAACATGCAAAGTGACAATCTGTCTAAGCGCACATCACTTATTCTGAACATCCTTGTTTTTTTCTGCACGAGCCAAACGACTAGCTCCCAGTTGTGTATGTGGTCTGGATTCTTCAGTGTGTTGGCTCTTTGATGTCCCGTGGCTCAGTTCTGGGCAGGAGATGACTCACTGTTGGCGAAAAGGGAGGTGAGGAGATAGGAGCTGGATCTGTGAAGCTGGTCCGAAGGCCTCAGCGGAGGGCTGTTTCTTGCATGTAGGAAAGCGGGCGGGTGTGATGTGTGACTGGCACCTGCTCTGGAGGCACCAGATGGCCAGGCTGCGGCCCCTGCCAGTGGGGTGAGGGGACCTCGTGTCACTCTATGCATCTGCAGCCGTGTCAGGATCCTGGCAGAACCGTGATGTTCGCCCAGCCGTCGCCACTCAGCAGCCTGCAGTCATGAGGATGAAAACTCAAGTTGGGCAAGGGATGAGACGAAATGCAGCCACACACCTGATGCTGTGTTGACGTGCAGGGAATCAGTGGCAGTCATCCAAATAGGATTTGAGAGTATGGATAGGAGTACAGCGAGATTGGCAATGGCATCTGGGCAGCATAGGTGAAGTAAAAGTTAGAGCTCATCAAAAAGTTCAGAGTAATTATAAGCTCAGCAAGGTGCCAAAGAAGTTGCTCATTCAGCTCCATGGAGCACGACTCTCTACTAAGTTTTAGAATAGCTTAGTGAAAATCCTCAAGGTCATTTTCAGTTTTACGAATGTCTTTGGGTTCTTTTAGTATAACAATGTGTATGTGGCATGCTGTATAACAACACTGAAATCAGACAGAAAGGTCTTGTATGGCTTATCGACCCCTACTGATCAACCATCCACCCCGGGTCCATCCTCAGGGATGAGCCATCAAGCAGAGCTGAGCAGAACGTCAATATGAAGGTGATGCTCTCTCCGAGGACTTCTGCTTTGATAGAAGCGGCATCATCTACCAACGGAATGTGTATCGAGTCAGACAAGCCTGCAAGTTACCTCTCTCTTTGTTGTGTGGCCTTTTCCACCCACCACCGAGTCCCACAGGCGACTGGCTGGCTGAGACTAACCATTTCAAAGACAGCCCCACTGATCAATATTTGAGCAGCTCGGCGCTGCCTGAGCTCCCCATCTATGTCATGGGGGTCCCCATTCCTCTCGCTGGGACAAGTGCCAGGACATGGCGGGCTGTTTGAGGCTCGCTTACCGAGGTGATACTAGCAGCTAGAGCATCCCCTTGATCCATTATAGATGAACTGGGGAATTTGCTGGAAACTTGTACACGTGTAATTGAAAGAAACACAAGGTAAATACATTGGTGCATGAAGGATCAACACATATATATGCTGAACATGTGCCAAACAACACAAATTCCATCTTAGCACATCATTAAAAGATGTCTGAACACAATTGCAGGTGAGCCACCCAGGAGCCACCACAGGAAGAGGTGGAACAATGAAAGAAAGGGACATTTCTTTCATGGTTTAAGGCTAGAAATCTACAGCTGTAAAGCAGAGCCTAGCACTTAAGAAGAGGCGTGTGTTTGCATGCTTGTGTGTTTGAAAGCTCCCCACCTACGCAAAACACTCACAATTACAAAAATGATCCAGCAAAGCTATCATTGGAGCGGAAGATGGAAGGAGTTTCTGCCTTTGATCTCTGTGGAGTTAAAAATAACTTTTCTTCAAAACCAAATGTCGACCAGCAGAAAGAAGTTTTTGACTAGTTTCCAAATACTTTGACGCAACACCAGAGGCCACAAAAACAAACGAAAAAAATTTTCCCCGAGGGTTCATGCTTCGTTTACTTCATCATTTGAAAGTTGCTGGCATTTTTCACATTCTTCCAATTGACTAAGTATAGCCCAGACATGCATTTCTTTTTTAATTTATACAGTAAATCAGTTTTTTGCATCATATCAAATCAAGCAATACTTTGATCAGTGTCTAATTACATGAGGAAGATAGAGGAGAATTGTGTTGCCTGATAAGTACTTTGGAATACATTATCAGTTGCATGTATGCAGAGTGCTGATTTATTTTGTTGCTCTCGTAATGCTCTGTTAATTAGAAGAGGGGAGGGATGTTTAATTAATGCTGGGGGGGGGGGAAGGGACAGGGGGGGCAACGGCTTTCAACTTGTCAATTAGAAACATGGACGTAAAACAACACGTGCCAGATAACTGACAGATACACCGGCTGAACACAAACAAGATGCAAACAAGGCACTGCAGTTTGCAATAGCTGCTACAGGCAACCAATCAGGTGGAGAGGGCGGCTTTTTTTCATAAATAAAAAACATTATTTTGGAAGAATGTCTCACAGCTCCTGTATCTCTATTCTCTATGTGTACAGGTATGGGGAACAGAAATGATTATAGATTTGAATCTTTGCTTTTTAAAGTCCTAGTCTGTTGTCTTTTCCCTCAACCTTCTGACATGAAACTGTATATTTATTTCATTCACTGTTTCCTTGGCAACTCTCTCCGAGAGACCGGCGAGGTTTCGGCAGGAGACAAAGTGCGGCAGTGGAGTCATTATTTACTGCAGGGTTCAAGCTCTGATATTCATTGACATGCTTTACAGCGTCACCCCCTTTCTCTAATGTCTATTTCCACCCCTCATCAGGACATACATCATATATAATATAGTCTCCATGGCAATGCTGTTGGTTGGGTTATTTTGAAATATCGCAATTATCTATTATGAATAAAAAGAGAAAATTCCTTGATTCTTTGTTGTTTATGACAGGTAGCAATGTGTGTTAACACGTACAAGTAACACATTTAATAGGGCTCTGAAACGGAAAGAGCTAGTTGAGGTTAATTTTCCAAATATGTACTTTAAGGCTAATTAGAATAGTTATTCTATGTGCTAATCACTGTTTGTTGGTTCAACGTCCTCACAATGAGGCAAGGCAGGCTGCAAGGCCACCTTTTAGTGGGTGATAAATCTAAATTTGAAACGTGTGAAATTCAATAAGCCGGAGTCTTAATTACCGCCCATATTCACTTTCTCCATTCATCCATGACTATAAACTGTGTGAGTGCTGTGAGAGGCTGTAGCACGCATGGAGAAACAAATGGAGTTCACCTTGTCCTGAAGCCCATACATCATCAGCTGTCAAAACAACGGTAATGTTTGCCTGCTTCATTATTAAACTATTTATGAAATGTAAATACTGCAAGACAATTGTCAACAAATTAGTGGATAAGTGTTGATGTATTTTAAGCATTTAGTTTAGTATTTTAGGGGGTGTTTATCCGCCAAAAATAAATCAGTTCTTTTTGACCCTATTCATCAAAAAGTCCAGCCCAACTGCTCCCGGGTGTCGGGCAGCCCCTGCATGTCTATAGGTCCTGGTAGTGCATGTGTGTGTGTATTTCAGGTCTATGTGTGTTGTTAGGAGGAGTTGTTAGTATATGTTTCACATGCTGTTTTTACACTTTCCAATAAAGCAATTCTGTTCATGTTTTTCCTAGAATAACTCCAGCCAGCACATAAAGAAATGAGACCAAGTTTGGTGTGGAGAAACGTAACTGACCTAGCCCTGACCTCAACCCTTTCTAAAACCTTTGATATGAACTGGAACTGGAGGCCAGCCTTATCATTCAACATCAGCGTGTAGCCTTAGTAAAACCTTTATGGCTGAATAGGAGCAAATCTCTGCAGCAAGGTTTCAAAATATAGAGAAAAATGTTCCCAGAAGAATGACAGACGATATAAAGATTTGAACTCTAGTACAGTTTATTAGATTGTGTCTTTAAAGGTCACCTATTATGCAAAATCCACTTTTTCATGTCTTTCATACATAAACACGTGTCCCTTCTGTGTAAAGAGATTCTGAAAGTCTCAGGAAAAAAGATTTGCTCACTTTATGTCCTGATCTATTTATATATATATATCACCTGAATCTCCTCCTAGAGCACTTTTGTGTTCTTTTAAACCAAATCTCTCTCAGAGGGGCGTGGGGAGTGGCTCCTTATTTTCATCTAAAGTAACAGACAGAGAATCAGCACTTTTGAAACAGGGCTGAAACAGAGGGGATTATGGGTAATGCTACAATGATCTGTTTGGTATTTGGAGCCAAACACTTCAGAAACATCTTTTGTATAGACCTATAATATAATGATGAAAAACAGTACAATAGGGGAACTTTAAATGCTTAATTTAAAGGTGATATTAATATAAAGGAAATACTGCATTTTTCTACAAGGAATGTGTACATTGTTTTCTGATGTCAGTTATTCACTGACTCAAATGAGCTTGAAACTTGTGATTTTAGCAATAAAGCGTTCCTGTCAGGCCCTGCAGAATCCCCGCCTGCTCTTTGTCTTCCTACGGATTCATTAATGACCATTTTCCAAGCAGCCCTTTTCTCCACAAATGGAACACCTTGAAACAAAGAGTTGTGCCTGTCAAAGCAATGTGATTCAAAACACCCACCAACCCTCGACAGACACCCAGGTGTTATTGGAGCCCTTCTCCTTGACTGACCTTCCGGATTGCCTCGCACCAAACAAGTCTTTGTCTCTGAAATGGCAGCAATTAGTGACTGGAGCCAAGCGGAGGGGTTATTTTGAACGTGCGCGGGGGCAACCAGAGCGAGGAGGGAGTGAATGGGCGAGAGCGGAGACCTGAGCGATCCACAGGGGCCCGGAGCGGGAGGCAGGGAGAGGGAGAGCCAGAAGGTCAGGGATAATTAGAAGCCTTTGTGGCCCTCACAAGAGGCTCAGGAGGAAGCCCACAGATGGGCCCTCAGCTCCCAGACACCTTGGAAAGGGTGATAGACACACACTTACACACACTCAAACACCTGAGGGATGCTGTAGGGAACACAGACAAAGAAGTGACAGTGGACACAGGTGTATTTGGAGGAAGGTTCAACCGACAGGAACTATTAAAAATAATTAAATGTTTTGCCTATAGTTCTATTTTCTATCATTGTTAATGATTATGACACAAGATATTTGAGCTTTTTGCCAAGGGGAGGCTCTGAAATCGCTATCACTTTCTCATTCACATCACATCATTCTTATATGTCACACAGTCGCGCTGGCTGAATTAACTTCTTGGCTGTGGAATGTGCCGCCACCAGTGCTTGACTTTTAACTTCAAATGTCAATTATGTCAACCGGGTCCACATCTGCCCTTAAGCCTTCCTTTCTCTGTGACCTGGTGAAAAATCAATTAAAGTAACCGTGACTTGCCGGGCCTCAGGTATAGAACATGCGCAACAGCCGTGATACTGGCAATTAATGGCCTGACATTTCTATCCGGGCTCTAATGCAAATTCACTGCCGGAGTGTTTAACAGTGAGATTTCAGAGGGTCTGAAATGTTGTTGTCTGCAGGCGGAGTAAGTAGCAGTATATGCATAGACAGTGTTGACTGGAATGACATTCATATCCTTGAACTAGTAATACCCATCAGTTAAGGCCTTGACAAGCACTCCAGTCGGCCTCACAAGGGTGTCTGGGAGCTAACCTGCTGATATAAGCGCTTCTGTCGCCGCTAGTTGTCTGACAGTCAGGTACCATCTCCATTAGAGGTGTTGATGGCAGACCTTACCGTCACTGTCATCTGATTAATGTAAAAAGCACTCGCTATCGCCTCACATGTCTGCCTGCCTTTCAACTGACATTTATTGTATCCCTTTCCAGTATGCATCCTTGTTTACTGGCAAATTATTTTTGCTGAGGGGGCATTCATTTCTGAAAAAGTGCGACGTGGACCATACAAATTCTCTTACTGCTTTTATATTCTTTGGCTGTTGTTGCCATAACATCTTTCAGTGTTTTGGAGTCAGTGTTGTGGGTGATGTAAATGGCAAAGAAATGTATTATGACAGAGGGTCAACATTGGGCTGCAGCGCTGCCAAGGCAGTGGGAAGAAATGATTTCTGATTTATATTTCGCCACTTGTCAACTGAGAAATGTAAAACTCAACAGAGAAGAGGATTGAAAGTTCCCCCCTGCAACGATACTGTGTTTTGCTTCACTGCTGTGTAAATAACATGAAACATTTAAACGAACGCTGAACCAGGACTAAGTTGTTGTCTCGGCTAAGCGGGTCACCTGTGGTAAATCTTTGCATGATAGATTGTGTGTCATTACTTAATTTTGTTTAATCTGAATCTTAGTGTCTAGCATGCTAATACAGTGTCATGCATGGCATGTAAATATCAGCTAAATGTCACATTCATTAGAGGATGTGGAGCCGTCTGGATGTGGGACAGCCCTTCTTTCTGTCTTTGTGGATGTGGATGAGTGAACATGCTACTGCCTGGAGGCCACGGGCGGGGGGAGGTGAGGGGGAGACGGGGATACCCAATCTGTGGTCGTCCTTAGAGACCTTAGCCCTCTGTATGTTTCCATGCAGTAATGTAGAAATGTGTGTGCTGGCATCAAAACCATAATGCCGACAGCCTTTTCCTCCTTTTTCCTCCACAGCCTTGTATCGCTAATGAACAATGACTTGATTGTTGACTGCGGTGTGAAATGTCAGCTGTCTGTTTGTCTGAATGTGACATGCCATTTTGACAGGAGCTTTTTTTCTCCATCTTTCGAAGGCCATCTCCATTTGTTTTTGTGAAGATGTTTATACTGTATGTGGCAGCTCTTTCTCAGCGGGGACCATTAAGAAATCTCATAGATCATCCCCATTTCTCATGCTGTGCTTCTGACATGCACAGCATTTGGCCCAATTATTGCTGTTTCCATTGTAATGATGGATTGCATATGTGCATATTCATTTTCTTCAAATGCCCTTTGCACAGTGGAGGGAGAACATTCTAATTGTACATCACTAAATCCGTCCACTTTATGTAAGCTGAATAAAATACATGAGCCATCAATAAATCTGACCTTCCTGTAGTCTGGTAAACTGCAAAACTTAGGTTGGGCTTGGTTCAATACTGTGAACTTTTTGATTATTGATAGCAGTACATAGAAGGTCAACCAGATGGCCAACACCTTCCTACTTCCTGATGACATCATCATCCATCCCGGGGTCCTCTAAGCTCTCTCCAGTGAGGAAGAAGCTCCCTGTGGTGATGTGTTGATTCTGACTGTCAGAGCTGCAGCTTTGGCCTTTTCCCCTCCAGGCACACTGTGCGGCAAAGTAAGGAGTGTGTCTGTTTGGCAATTACCACGAGGCTGTGGTGTAGATGTGGGTGCTGCACTGATAATTAGCTAGATAGCATGCTAATGGTGGGCCACGCCATCTGTCCAATGGGATGGGGCACAGAAAAGGTCTCACAGATGAAGCTTAATATTCAAACAGAGCAATAAAAAGACCAAAAGTCAAACACTAAACAAATAATAATTACTATAAGTCAAGTATGAGAAAAATCCCCAAGCTTTTATGAACTGGAGAACTATTATTAAAACAAAATATATTGCGAAAATATGTTTTATTAATAAATCACCGGTCTAGCCCTTAAATGTGCAAACAAATTCAAAATTGTAAACGTCATTCTTTGCCATCCCTAGCCATACAATCATCCAAATAAATATCCCCAAAACTTTTTTCATAATGCCACCTTTCTTTCTCTTTTAAGTAATCCAACTGACATGCATGATGAAGCCCTACCCCTAAAAGTAGTTTAGATTATGCAATATCCTGTTTCCAAACACAATACATCGAGCATTGGTACCAGTTAAGGGACCTTTTTCCTTACATGCCATTTCCTTCCTAACATGACCCAGTCCTGATCTTATTTCCTGTGATGTAGTGTATACAGCTGGTATCCAGTGTTTCTTCATCAGAACTTGCAAGCACACAACTACCACCAGTGATTTGAGAGGAAAGGCAGAGTGCCGGTGCTGTACCGAGAGTGGCACATCCAACAATTCAGGCACCTGCTGTTCAGGTTGCCGGGTGGCTGACCACTGCCTGAGCATGTCAGTTTGAGGTAACAAAATAATTACAGCTGCCGGTTTGGCTCGACCTGGGTGTTCTGATCCGCATCATGGGAAGCCATTAGCAGGTATATAATATAAAATGGCACATGTATGAAAGCCCTCCATAACTATACCATGGGCTGGTAAGAGACAGCTAATGGGGGTGGCAAGTACAAGGAGTAATGTTTGACAAAAGTAAGCACTTGAAAGGTTGATGCTACATGTTGTAGCACTTTTAATAGAAGAAGAGCAACAATGTCCTTAAAAGGGTCATACAATCAAATCTTTAAAAGTATCCTTTCCTTTTCTAAATACTGTTTTTTTTACTGTGCAACTTTTGTCCTATACAGGCCTCCATACTGTGACTGTTGATTGTGATTGATGGGAACTTCTGTTGACATGAAAGCAATTGAGCAGACAGCCTGAAGCAGAGGGAAATGCTGGCACTGTGCAGCAAGAGGTAGAAGAAAATGCCAACCTCACATAAGCCACTGTGTCAACAAAAACTTAAACCAATTTTGTAAATAATTTGAGGAATGGAAGATGGACTGGAGATAGGGAGCACAGAGTGGCGCCGTTGTCCCCTGTAAGGCCAGCAATCAGTTTGACAGAGTATTTTAACATAATTAAGACAGATTTGTTTGTGGTAACAAGGTATTTCAATGAGTGGCTCTCTTTGAAACACATTCTGTGAGCATATTTATTTTTAGCTTCATATAAATGGAACCAAGTTTCTGCAATCATACCATACACACAGTATGTTTGGGTTACACGTCAATGGCAGCAGCACTTTCTCCACTTGTAGATTGTCTCTTTAAGCACATAAGGCAGCTTATCGATTGTGTATATTGAGGCCGGTCGCGGGCCAGCCATTAGTGAATACAGGCTCAAGCAGAACATGAGGAGATGGGTGGGTGAGCGCTAGCTACTGGCTTTTTAATAATAAACCAGTGGGCTTTCATTTTTAACCACTCTTGGAGGGGCGTTGTTGATTTATTCCATTCTTCAGCTAGAAATATTGATAGGCTTCACGCTCCTTGTTGTGGAAAATCAATGACAGGAGTCATGAATAAAGAGAGACGGAAAAAGAGAAGAAAGGATGGATAGAAGGATGAAAAAGAGGGGTTTGGGTTTATTTAGAAACACACGCTGGACAATGTTATAACTCAAGGTAAGAAAACTGGAGCTGTGATGAAAAGACGAAAGAATAGAAAAAAAATATTTAAATGTATATGTATGTAAAATGGAAAGGAATTGGAAGAAAAAAGGGTATAAAGAAAGAGCAACGATGAAAAAGAACTTTCAAAAATGAAGAAAGAAAGGTCCAAAGAAAGAGAGACAACGTTAAAGAGAGCAAGGGAGAAACAGGAGAGAGAGGGAAAAAGGAATAGTCAGAAAGGTACAGTAGAGTAGAGAGAAAAAAAAAGCTAAAAGAGGAGAGAGAAAAGAAAAGGAAGGAATTGAAATATGGAATATACAACAAAGGCACTTGAAAACATCACTGGGGAGTAGGAAACACAAAGAGTGCTGCCCGATTATTTGAGTGACCCCTCAGGCTCCACAGAAGGGGGTCCATTTCATGTTGTTTTTCCTCACAGACAGAGCTCCACAGCTCTGATGACCCAACCAGCCGAGTCCCGGGACCGAGGAGGCCTTCAGAGCAACGACAGGCCACGCCAGAGCTAATTACCCCTCGGAGACATGAGGAGAATCACTCAGCTGTATCTCTCACACACACATACACACAGCAAAGATTAATCCAATTCCCCCTCGTCTCTGGTGACAGAGACTTTTTAATGAATCAAGAGAGGTTTTTAAAGCATCTTGCGTCGCTCACTCTTCCTACTTAATTTCATTTTTAGAGTAAAATCTCCATTTCGTCCCTGGGTCAATCAATGACAAAAGCTTATTTGGATTGACCCAAGTGGTTTCAGTGCGACTGTTCTGATTCAAACATTTCGATGCACAGACACATTTCATCATCTCATCTGTATGCACGCTATGCCGATGTTTGTCTGAATTGATATCTGCAAGAGAACCGAGGCGATCAATGCAGTCACTGGTAATGGCACCTGCTCATACTTGGCAGAATAATTGGTCTGACAATTTTCCTCTCTAATTTGTTGAACACTCCTTCCGACTGAGAGACAACATACGTTAGCCTTGACAAGTGTTGTATTGTCAGACGCAGCTCGAATAAGAGCATATCCACATTATTGATGCAGACTACTGCAGCTGTCAGTGGCCCTAATGTCTTAGAACAACAGTTGTGGTAATAAAAAGTTACAAAAAACACTTACAAAAAGTCGCAGTCATCCCAAACACTACCTGGAAATTGTGTAGCATTCAATGCTAACAGAAAGCTGAAGCCTGAGTTTATGCTTTGAACAATCTGATAAAAGATTCAGAAGTTACAATAAATTAACTTTTGAGCATTAAGGTCCATTTTGGATGTATTCAGAAATTATAGTGCAGTATTGAAGTTCTACATTTGCATGATGTTTGCAAACATGGCATTTTCTGCATTTCAAAAGCAACCAAACCTAAAATGGGCATGTTGAAATACCTCCTTATTTATAATAAAATACATTACATTTGCTTTGCGTTATTTTGGGCTTCCAAAAACTAACGGTGAACCATATGCATCGAATTGAAGTTATTTTGATAAATGATATTTTTTGTTAACAATCCCAAAATCCAATAAATCACATTTAGGTAGATGCATAAATGATGATTATGTGACACTGTGTCAGTGATAACACAAAATGATGAAGATTCATCAGTTTCTAAATCCCTCTTTACTGCTCCGATAGATTCAATGATTGAGTATCTTGATTTATTGTAAATGAGGGAATGGAGGAGCTTGTTAATTCAAGTCATTTTTTGTTTATTCATTTGACATTAGTTTTTTGTGGAATTGCTTAAACAGTGATACTTAGGTTGAACCCCTGACCCATTTAATTAAAAGAATTACAGTTCAGTACTAAGTAGAAATCCCCCCATGTGGACAAGACGGGTTGCCAGTGACAACATTGTTGGTGCAACATTAGGAAGTTACGGGCCCCAAGAGGGTGTGCCTGAATGATGAGCACCGTGTGTGTCATCATCATGCTTTCTCCCAAGGCTCCCCTGGGTGTCCTTCCCCAAAGGCAACACTCTCCCTGATGAGCCAGCACCACAACAATAACTAGCTAGCAGCCGGTTGTGACAGTAAAGGCTTTTATGTGGCAATGTGTTAATTGTGTAAGCCTGCCTATCTTTCAGACAGTGTTGACTTTTCACATTACGTTTTTTTTTCTCCATATTCCCTGTTGCGCAGGCTATCACTATTCATCTGTCATTTCAGAATGCTGGAAATGTCAATGACATGCAGCAGCTGGAGTGAAGACTTCACAAACTGTGGCATATTAGAGCTCCAAACTGGCACAACATGGCACACAGCAGAAATGTAACCTCATATCTACTCTGAGCCAGAAACAAATAAATGTGGATGTGTATGCAGGGGAGGGGGGGGGACTCTGATATACTTTGATTTTCCTGTTCTGCAACCCCCACAACCTTTCCTCTCAGCTCTATTTTCTCCAAAAGTCACTTTTAAACAATGTCATTAAAGTGGCAAATAACACCTGAGTGTTCAATCATGCCATGCACAAGCCAAGTGTGTGTGTGTGTGTGTGTGTGTGTGTGTGTGTGTGTGTGTACCAGCTACTTTCCAGAGCCCCAATGGGCCATCTATCTGTGGCCGCCACACCACGGGAGATAATGTGCCTCCGTTTCCTCCCCAGCTGCCCCACCAGGACCACAGAGGTGTGAATGAATTCCTGCCTTTATTTCATTTAACACTCAGGTCCTCTGTGGCGTAGGAAAAATAAAGAAAGATGACAAAAGGTGGGAGTGATACTTTCTTTCCATTGCCAATCCCGAAATGGCGATCGCGCGATAAATGGCTAACCGTGCAATACCCCTGACAACACAGGGGATTTCAAATGCAACTAAACATGGCTGCATCTCAACACTTTTTTTCATTTTTCATTTATTTGAACCGGGACAATGCACATTGATGAACACTTTAAACAAATAATGCTTCAAATGTAAATATGCCGGATTTTAACTTTGAGCTAGTTTCCATCCGTAGTCCCGTCACATACAACATTTAAGAACATGACATTTATATACATAGCAAAAATAAATACATGATATGCAGGAAGAGCAAGAGCAGCATACTGTATACACGTATTTACCACATGCAGTGCAATGTAGCAGCTACGACATATAAAGTGCAGGAGAAGATAAAAGATCTACATAAAGTGCAAGAGGAGATACACCTGTTTTAAAGTGCATTTAGCGGTGATTGCACGTCTGTTTGTTTCTCAACCATTCTCTGAGTTGACCTTTAAAACTATTGAGAGTGAGACAATCCCGTATCTCAGTTGGGAGGCTATTCCACAATGAGAGGACATGGAGACATGGAGAGGACATTTTGTCCAAAAGTGGTCCGTGGCCTTCACAGTCTGCTCTGGTTTCTGACCTAGTGCAGCGTCCAGTGTGTTTTTTGTGGATGAATTTCCCTAAGGGAGGGAGGGGGGGCCAGTCCATGTAAACATTTATAAAAAAAACACATACTTTTAAAAGACTTAAAGTTGTCAAAACTCAAGAAATTGCGTTTTTCAAGGATGGTACAGTGGTGGTATGCATTTGGCTTTCTGTCAAAAACCTTGATAGCTCTCTTGTACAGCTGTTCTATTGGTTTCAGGTTTGTGGCACAAGCAAACGACCAGTTTGTCAAACAGTATTCAATGTGGGATAGAGTCATACAGTGGAGGTATGACGTTGCAGCATTGACAGTAAAGAAAGGTCTGATTTGTTTAAAATGTTGCAAGTTGAATTTAACGGTATTGGATACTTTCTTAATATGTTCCTTAAAAGTCAAGTTCGAATCCAATATGACTCCAAGATACTTGAACTGGAAGACTACCGTAGTTCTAATTCTGCTTCGTTTAAAAACATATTGGATCCTTCGATTTTGACTGGTCGTTTACTGAAC
>NW_011369947.1:3642222-3653963 GCF_000735185.1 Notothenia coriiceps
CAGCAGAGTTCTTTATCATAAAGAAAATATTTTTATCTAAGGTGGATTTTAGGCAGAATTTGTATGTAAACATTTATAAATAAAACAGATACTTTTAAAAGACTCAAAATTGTCAAAACTCAAGAAATTGTGTTTTTCAAGGATGGTACAGTGGTGGTATGAATATGGCTTTCTGTCAAACACCTTGATAGCTCTCTTGTACAGCTGTTCTATTGGTTTCAGGTTTGTGGCACAAGCAAACGACCAGTTTGTCAAACAGTATTCAATGTGGGATAGAGTCATACAGTGGAGGTATGACTTTGAACCATTGATAGTTAAGAAGGGTCTAATTGTTTAACATTTTGCAAGTTGAATATAATGGTATTGTATACTTTCTTAATATGTTTCTTAAAAGTCAAGTTCGAGTCCAATATGACTCCAAGATACTTGAACTGGGAGACTAGTTCTATTTCTGCTCCGTCTAAAAACACACTTCCCTTTTGTCCTCCCCGTCTCTATGGATGTGTAATTTAACACCACCATATTTCAATATTCCTCGAATGAGGCAAAGCCTGCAGTGAGAAACACTTCATTTTACATTTAGCCTTTTTTAATAACATACCTGAGAGTTCGAAGCGCGAAATCTTAATTGGAAAACAAAAATATGATGTGGGTGCACATTTAGGGGCTAATGAGACCCTTGTAAACCAGGGAGCGTGAAAGGCTTTGGAGAGGTCAATCCCTGCCCCCCGATGCCCTCCCAACACCTGCGTGTGGCGCCTTCTTCTGCAATTACACCCCTTGCCCAGTCATTTCTCTTCCGGCACTTTGATTGCATCTGCTGCCCAAGACAAACAGCAATAAAGCCAAGGTAACCATGGATACAAGAGGGCCACATCTCTTTTTTTTTCTTCCCTGCCAATGCTATTGAAACATCTCTCTTTTGATTTTAAGTGGTAGAAGTCTCTTATTTCTCCCTGGCTCCTCAAGGTTATGAATGATGTGTTGCAAGGAAACAACGTTGCAATCAGGCGCCAAGGTGATGTTGGAGAAGTTAAAGGACAACTGGGATTTTTATCCTTGATTTTACATTTATTGCAACAGAATGTGTTGTCGTGACAGGAAGAAGAGTTAAAAGACACGTTTCATTCCACCGCCATGATTGACTGAACGTCTAATCTCTTGATGGAGCTAATGAACACATCAGCTAATTAGAAACACAGGGTCGTGTGCTTTTACATGCACGCACACATTCACACCTCAAGGCTCCCAAACACAGCCATCTATCTGTCAGCCTGTCTTCCTCTTCCTCCTCCCCCTTTGGTTGTAGAGTCTGCAGACCTAGGCTAAGTGAACTAAATGTTCTCTTGTTGCTATTGTCCTCCTCCCTCACAGTAATCGTCACAATGGCAAGTTGTAAAGTGAATAGGGCCTTACTGGGCTGAATCCCATTTCTAAAAAGATAATTTGATTTTTGTCAGACACCTTACACCAGCAGAGGAAAGGTGACAGAAAAGAAAAAAAGAGGGACTCGTGGGAGCAAGGAGAAGAGTAGGAAGTGAGGGAACAAAAGTATGAGCATGGGAATAAAAAGAGAAAAATATAAAAAAGGTGAGCAAAGCCAGGAGATGGGGATAGGGGAAAAAGGTAGTTCACAGCCGGACAGCGTGAGAGAAGGAGTCTATGGTTGTCCCTGAGAAAGGAACTTGACAGTTGCTTTAATAGATTTTCCTCACACCTACCTTAAGCTGACCGGCCTGTGGGAGAAAGCCTCTTCTCTAATGACAGGCGAGAATGCACGGAAGGAGGCCTTCAGAGGCTTATCTTATGCCGAGATCGCATCTTCATCGTGTCCTCTGGCACCAGGGAGCTACGGCGACAATAGATATTTTCGTTACACACTCGCTTGTCATTTGTCTCTGAAGCAATCAATCAAAAAACCTGACAGCGTGCTAAAGCAGTGACACTTTTATGGTAATTGCAGAGGGGCCAGTGGGAACAATTCCCCTTTCCTTCAAGTATAATGTCCTGTGCTATTATTCCCTAACAAAGTAAAAGGCGTTATTAAGTGAGCTGTAATCCAAAAGGCTACAATGAACTGGAGTGTTAGCTTTGTCCCCCACCCCACTCTTCTGTTTGTACTGTAGCCTGGAGAGTTGGAACAGCAAGAGATTTCATTATCCTATTGTATCGCCAGTGCGGCTAGCAACGAGAGTCACCAGGCAACAAGGCCCCACGCTCCCTGTTCTGAGTCTTGTTCTAACGATTCAAAGTGTTGGCTTCACACTTTCACAGCAACAGTTGTTTATGTAGACATGCACAAACACACACACTCTTCCAAATCCCTCTTTTCAGTCACTAAATCAGCCCTAATCCTTTTGGGGCTGACCAAAGTCCTCCAAACAAACATAATGGACGATAATCAGCTCTGAGGCACTCAGTGTATTAGCTTGTTTTGTTAAGCTCAGATGACCAAACACAATAATACTGTTTTCTTAATAAAAGAGCAGGTTATTAATCAGATGGTCTGCAGTCCCTGGGTGCCCCCCCCATTCCACTGTGTGTGTGTTTTGGGTTGGTTGAGACATAATCGCAAACAGGCTGAGTGATGAGTAGCGCTTAATCACAACAGTGATACACATCAGCTGAATACCACTACAAGAGCCACTTGTTCTGTGAGATTGCAATTGAGGCATTTTAATAGTTTTTACAAGAGATTGCCTTGGAGTTTTTCCAAATCATTTCTGTGTCTATGTGTAAACGTATCCAAGGAGCACCTTAAATCAGACAAGGAAGACCACAGAAGGACATTTAATGTTAGGCATCCTTATGCAAGGACTACTCTAAAGCAAATGTGTATTTCGGTGATTGGAGTAACAATGTGGAATTCTCAACAGAAGGATCTAAAGAATTGTGTATGTATTTTTCAGTTAAAGAAATTGCATAAATTAAGAAAAATGGGACTATATGAAGCAGAATGTGAATAAATGTACTCTGGTCCTGCATTGGTAAATATTTTTGTTGTCTTTGATGTGATGTCTGTTCTTTAATTGCAGGTCCCATTGTTATTGTTATTGTTATTGTTATTGTTATTATTATTATTATTATTATTATTATTATTATTATTATCCCCGGCTTTCCACCTTCTTCTCCAGTAGGACTCAGATGAGGGTGTTGCACTTTTCCTTTTCCTTATACATGTGATATGTTGGTGTTGTTGTTTTTTATTGGTTTGTTTCCGTTAACCGTTAAGTGGGAAATAAGTATTTTTTGTGTTTCTCTTAGTATCCTAAGATACTGTTATGTTTGGCTGTGAATAAGTTTGGCTGTGAATAAGAAAATATGAAGGACAGACCATCTATTTCTATTTTTTTTTTAGAAAGGGGCAGGTAATGTAAGATTTTTTTCTTCTACCTGCTCCTTTTCGCTCAATGGTGTGCTTGTAGAGACATGTTTTGTTGGCAATTATTGTACATTGGGTTTTGCGTACCATGAAAGGAACAAATAAAAAATGAAATGAAACAAACTCTACTTAAGTTCAAGAAGTGCTCTTACAGAAATATTTCCATTAAGTTAAGCTTACTTTGCCATGTCTGCTCATGTCTGCCATGACTGTATGCTTCTTGCCCTGTTTGAGCTATATTGTTGTAACCCACAGATATGATAGTCAATGGTCTCCATGTCCTTCCTGTTATTTATTTTCTATAGTCCCACTCTTTGTCCTTGGGGGCATTTGCAAACAGTGGGGCCCAAAGGCAGAACCCCATACGAGTGCAGGCCAAACAATAAAGGGTTCATCCGATTCAGCCAGGCATGTGGCCCTGCCTTTCCGAATTGAGATGGTAACAGCACCTGGTATCTCTCGTGCCTCCATTACGCGCTGCCAAGATTGGAGAAGATTGCTCTGCCAGAACAATAATATGGACATCCACCATGAGCGTCCATCAGCCCAACACCCAATCGTCTCTCTCTTTGAACTACTTGCCCAATTCAATCTGTGTGTATGTGTGTGTGTGTGTGTGTGTGTGTGTGTGTGTGTGTGTGTGTGTGTGTGTGTGTGTGTGTGTGTGTGTGTGTGTGTGTGTGTGTGTGTGTGTGTGTGTGTGTGTGTGTGTGTGTGTGTGTTCATGGATTCTCCCTCCTCCCAGTCTTTCTTTATGGAATAAGTCATCACAGGTCTTTATCTCTGTTGTACTCTCTGTCTCTCTCCTACAGTATTGGCTTTTCTTATCGTCTCTGAACCAACTGCTTGCCCCCCTCCCCCCTATTCCCTACCCCTTTCTCGCCCTGAAAGTCCCAACAAACCCCCATCTTCTTTGGCTTTCATTGTGGAGGTTTTGAGAATCTCCCCTATATCCTATGGTCCAGTGTAAGATGTCTAGGACATCATGTATAAGTTAGAATAGGATTGAACCTATTGTAGCACCCCCACAGCGCTGGGTGCCTTATGACTCAGTCACATCGGCATGGTGGAACATTCATCGCAGCTTCATCGCTATCAGTCCTATGTTCAGGCTTCATTTTCACCCCACGTTCTCCAGATAGTGCCACGAGCTACAGGCCAACACACCCTCTGACCCTCTATCCCTGACGTCCATGCCTTGAAGACCACCCAGTACACACCCATCCACCCATTCACCGGCACTTCCCCCATGTTTATCTGTCAAACCCTGGAAAAGATGTTGCTGGGCAGATTGTTTGGCGAGCTGCAAGGCATGACCAGAGCCTGTTTGGTTTGCTGTGCAGCCACCGAGGTGTAATGCAGGGTGACACTCACGCATGGGAAGAGGATGTGAGGTTGTATCACTCGGCTCTGCATGGGAATCAGCTAAAGGATTGCATTATGCACTGCTCATTGTAGTGTATCTTTTTTTGTTGTGGCAGGATATCGTTTTTCATATTTCATGGCAAGAGAAAAAGTAAGTGCTGAAACATAACTCATTCATAAAGGGATATATTGTGTACCCATGTATACATAAATCAATGTGACATATGCAGAGACTAGATATTTAACCTGTAAATATGAAAACTTTATTGCTAATGCATCTCCATGTACAGTGGTAAGCTGTCCACCGCATTAGGTCATTATATTAACAGTAAAATGCAGTGGAGGCGATAATGTGGTGCAAATTACAGCACACTTGATTTCCTACACTGGCACTAATGGCCGTGAGTACAGTCTTTTCATTGCACAGTAAAGTTTAATAGCATTATTAAATGGAGCGAAATACTGTATATCATCTCACGCGTGTGATGTAAGATTGTATCTATTTGCATAGGCAAAGCAAACCATGTGTTTTATGGATTATTGGCATGCCAAGGGGATAATCAACAGGTTTGTCAATGAAACAAGAGATCCTGCATTGTATCACTGATAGCTTCAATGCTAGCAGTTACTTATCAGAACACACAGAGGGCAGGAAACACTGTCCAAGGGAAGAGATACTAATTGGGAAATGGAAAATCCAGACAGGCTTATCAAGAACAGATCAATACTGAAGAAGCTTGTGTTGTTTAAAGTAATAATTCAATCTTCTATGAAACCTTCATAAAAACACACTGGTTTTGTTGCAAAGCAATGCCCCTTGCTTTAATCCGAGGATCAGAGAATTCTGCAGTCCCGAAAAGGTATTGAGCTGAATCTTTTAAAAGGCCAGAGATTGAGAGATTTCATCAACTAAAAGGACAGTGCGAGTTCCTCTAGAAAATAGGAACGGCACCATGACTCAAAGGAAGACTCAACGCCTCAGAAGAGACACAAAGGTTCAGAGACAGTTCACTCACGGACACCCAATAATCAATGTGCTTTAGCTTGACAGCATCAGATGAGTTTCTGGGGCACTGCACATAAGGCCCACCCGGTCAATAAAAACAGCTCTACTTGGTCCACACAACTTCTGTCAAAGGTCAATAAACTAAGAACAGTACATCAAAGGTTTTATTTTGGTTGACTGATTGATAATCTTGTGAGAGTGCATCCTGTTTTAACAATCATTTAGGTAAATGCTCTGTCTCAAGAGTGCTGCTTTATTGCAGGAATTCACTCTAAAAAAAAAGCTATTCCTTATAAAGTGCATTTGTAATCAAGCTGTCAAGATGCCCTTTATTTGTTTCATCATTGCACAAAATGGATATTGGGAAGCAATTTGCATCTTCCCATTTTTGTTGGATGTTTTCTAATCTTGTTCTCAATGGAGTTAGTGAGGAAAGCGCAGAAAGTCAATGCAGCACTACCACAACTTGTCAGTATAAATGTAGTTTAATGTCATTGGATTAAGATTCTTTGGAAATGGGAAGGTAAATAAGTGGTCCGTGTTTTGCATTTTATTGTCCAAAAAGTAGTGCGTCATTTCAAAACACTCTGCTGACCTCGTCCCAGCATTCATACACAGGAAGCTCAGCACACAATCGCAACAATGTTACAGTGGAACTGACAATGGTATCCTGAAGGCTCTACTGCAAGTAAGAGACATTCCTTTATGTATTTTTACACCCACACACAATATTTCACACAAACATCGCAGAAAGTACTTCTGTATGTTTTCATACAGTTGACCTTGACTTCAAAAAGCATCTTGTGTGTGCTGACGGTGCTGCCTGTCAGTGAGTGACTTGACTGTTGAGTTGTGTTTTTACAGGCTTCGCAGATGTACATGCTCAGCAGCCGAGAGACTTAAAGACAAGAGAGAGGGGGTGGTATTGAAGGGAGGGTGTGGGTGAGTTACCTATCATTTGATGCTGCCTCTCTTGCATAATCCCACGCTCTCAAATGGAGGGAAACTGCTGATGAAGCCAGTGAGCAGAACAATTGGAGACAGAAAGAGAAAGGGAGAGAAAGGGGAAGAGCAGAGACTGCCCTCTTCTTTGGTATATCAATGCAAAATCCTGACAAGGCAAGCCTCTCCTTGTTCACCAAGTTTGTGTTTTCCAGGCTGGCATTTTGACTGCGTCAGCATTCTGATGAAAGACTGTGATGCCCTAAAGCTCTGTTTGAATCCTTCAAGAAACAGTCAGCAATTGTCTCTTTTGTTAATATACAACTTCTGCTTTGCACCTGTAGGGAAACTCATAAATAATCATTCTTTTAAGACAGATATGCTGCTTGTTCACCTCTAGTTTTAAAGCATAAAAGGGAAACTTTTAAATCAAAAACGTTTTGGATTTGACAAGAAAACTAGTATGCCTGTAATGTCCATTAAATTCATTACTCCTTAGCTTTCCTCTCTGTATACTTCTAGTGCTTCACTTCATCCTCAGGGATGCATGAGCTCCAGAATCCTTTGGATCAGGTACAGAATCATCCTGGAAGGAATTAGCATTTCAAACCTGCACAACTTCAAAACTGCTCCCCCTGGTCTGAATGTATTGAAACAGCCTCTGGCTGGGGCTTTCAGTATGTGTAGCATGAAAGCATTTTCTATTTGCAAATTACTTCTGTGGAAATGGGTGCTGACCAGCTGGTACCTTATGTTTATCATGGCCTTGGCTCGTTCCGAAATGAACAGCAGGAAACTCTGGCAAGTGTGCTGTTTTACATTACCAAACAACAATAGGGAGCCAACATTCTTCTCTGTTCACATTCTAGCTGCCATTAAGATTGGAGACCATATGAATCAACAACAAAAAATATATAAATAAGCCATATTTAGATTACTTTTGTGTCTTTGCAAGGCAGGCTAAAGAACCATTTCCTAGCTAAAGGTCATCACGCACTGCTCAACTGACCTATACTTCTACTGTAACACAAAACCAACATGTTCCCTTTAATACTTGATCTGTTGACAAAATAGAGCCAAATATATCACTATTTAAATGTTACTTTTTATGGAATAGTATCATGGCTAAGTCCACCTAACTCACTGAATTGTCTACAGGTGCTTTAAAACAAAACTTTCACTGGTGGGAACACTTGTTCATGCAGCAGCAGCAGAAAAGTTGTAGCATTAGCATGAACTAGACAGCTCAAATCTAGCTTTCCAATAGCTGTGATGGCAATACCTGACCAAAATTAGGGCTCATAGAACATTCTAACAGGAACACAGTCCTGTAACTAAACTCCACTTAGATTCAGTCACAAGATGCAGTTACAAGCTGTAAGACAAAGACATGGCTTTGGTTCCACAACAGACAATACAAAATGTACAGCAACTCCACGCCTATGGAAAAGAAAGGAACAACTATGTATACTTTTGATTTCTGACAAAGTTAAGCAACACATCTATTCGAGTACAACCCTGTCGTCCCTTCAAATGATTATTGATCAATACAATGATTCTACAACCCCTAAATAACTATTCCTCTGTTTACAAAGCACTTTCTCACTGGTAGACACCCCTTCTTAAAGCTGAATCTGCTAAATCTGACTGTGCTAATCACTGCATTAAATATGCTGTGAGAAACATCCGCTGTCTCCCTAATGATATGATTGAACAAACTAGGACAGAGAATGCTGCCGCCTGGCTATTTAGAAGTTAGGCAAGCAGCCCATGAAATCAAACTTTTGCGTACTCACCAGTCTGGGAACCACTTGGCGAGAGATTTAAGTATATTGAAGGATAAGACAGTGCCCTGATAAGCAATGCTGGCATTTGTTTGAACATTTGCCCATTGCCTCCCTATTGTGGAATGAAACACTGGGTTGGAAGCGACCAAAGCCACATACAGAGAACAGTCCCCCACCTGTTCCCTTCAATGAATACATGCATTTTTTCAAAAGAATGCAAATCAAAGTGACTGTCTCCAAATAAAATGATCTTATCAAAGGATAAAGCCAATGCGGTAGCTGAAGGGAACTGGGAGAAATTGTTGTTTGTGTTTCTTCCTCATGAAAAACCCAGAATAAACGGAATGATTGCGCTGGAAGATCAGCCCCTTCAACTTGTATATTCTGTCAGATGAAAGACTCGTACCTGTTTTATCACAAACACACACACATTTGGCTCTCTACCTTCACAGTCCAAGTGTATATCAAACACTCCTCTGCTTTACTGCAATTTCTTTCACATGATTTCCTTCTCTCTTTTCCATTTTCCTTTCTTCTGTATGGCGGGGAAACGAAAACAGAGGTGGTACCTGGTGATTGAATTGTTCTTTATTCATGCCGTCTTCCTGTGTAAATATGGAACCGTCAAGTATAAACTGAGTGCCGCAGCTGGTCGTCACAGAGAGCTGTGGGAAAACACTGGGAAACACACAATCCAACACTCATTCCTGTCACATTGTCCTGCCATTCAAACCCACACACCTCCTCTAAACAGCACTAAACAGGAACTCAAAATAAAAGAACAAAAATCCCCCAGCTTTCAACCTGTTGACTTTAACACGTTCGTATTTGTGTGTTTTTCATGTTATAGACTGATTCAAATATAGATCTAGGTTAAATGCTGAAAGACGTAATCAGCAATGCATATGTTAATTACAGATATGAAGATAGCAAACAGTTCCTTCATAATGACCTCCCTTGGGCTCCTGCATGGTTATCCAGCAGTGTGCTAATGGGGTTACTCCCAGTCCTCTGTGGATTTCCTACCACCATCTATGGAAGCACATAAGCATTACCAGAGTAAACACTGAGCTTTTACATATTCATCATTACAAACATGACCTAAAAATAGTATTATTAAAACGCAGAGATGAAAGTTTTAGGAGCCTTGAACATCAGAGAGTTTATAAAAAGACAAAAGAGGAGTCTAGAAGAAGGAAACAAAGAAAGTGGGCGGAGCTTATACTTCCAGTTATGGTAAGTTGTCTGTTGTATTTTATATTATTAATAGGCAATGCTATTTTTGTGCAACCACCACCCTTCCTCATTAACTGTTAGAAATGGAACAGTGTAATGGAAACTACGGCTGGTCCATACACGTCGTACCTTTAGCAAATTCATATTGATATTGTTTTTTTCCTGCAGCTAAAAATGTTTTACGTTTTTACTTCATCATAAGTGGTGCGGGTTTGAAAGACGGAAAGGTACAATAAAGTCATTCTTCATTCTAATATGTTTTTTGTTTGTTTCGCCTTCATTTATTGGGTGTCCATTTTGGTTTCAGAATAAATGGGCCCTCGCTCAAATGGACAGTGCACCTAGTCAATGAAATAATTTCCATTATTGGCTGGATTCAACTACAACTACTGTGTTGTAAATGAGCTATCAAATGTTACACAATGATATCCATTAATCTGAAGAAACATAATAAAACTTAGTAGAAATATCTCTTTACAGTGTATCTAACGGCTGCCCTGAATAACATATTGGAGGTCATCCCTATCTGTGAGTTCAGCACTATGTGTGGCTTCTTTTGATTTGCTTCACAGTCACCTCTTTAGGACATTCAGATGCCTACATGTTTACTCCCCTGCCCCTCCTGCATTAACCCAGACCTCTGTGCTCTTCCCTTTGTTCCCTCTACATGGAGAAAGCTATCTTGACAGTAGGAGATAAGCATCGACCAGACGCTCCGAAAACACAAGAGCTAAGCGAGCGAGAGACTTTTTGCAGAACACACTCTTCCCTTGCAGCCATGTTTTGTTTGTACACTGGGGAGGTGGCAGGATCTCATGTTTCAGCAGCTCTTGTCGCGTAGCCTCACTGCTACACCGTCTGCTGCTGTCAGCCCTGTATACCCAGTTGTTAAGAACAGCATGCATTGTGCAGTTGGACTGCTTTTCATCCTTCAGGTGGAGGTTTGTGCTGCTATAACAAGGGGAAGAGCTGCACAGTGAGGTGAAGGATCTGCTTCTCTTGGCTTCTTTTTAACCTGATTCCTTTTCACAGGGCTGCTTCTCTCTCTCATCCTCTTAACTGATGTAACATGACTCCTACTTGATGTCTATCATGATCCTCATTACACCTCTGTTGTCCGTTCCCAGAACCACACAAGAGATCCTCTCTCTCAGGTGGTCCTATATTCCCTCCTTCTGCCCTTTCATTATTTTTTTAACCATCTTCATTTTTAACAAGAAGGTTATTCTTATACATTAGAGAGGCAGCTCTGAATTAAGAAAGGTCAAGATTTTAAGTATTGTAGCATGGAAGTAGATTTACCCCAGCTGGGTTGTAATGACATTCGTGTCGCAAGATGGTGTTGGGAAGGAATAAAGGAAGTCTCAAGTTATACAGTAGATAATATAGTTCAGAAGACAAAAGGGAGATAAGTATATCAGATGAACTTTAAAGGAAGTACTGCCACTTGACGTAAAAGTACAGTCGTTGTGTGTGATGCACAAACACAACAGCAGTGAATGGTTAAGATGCTAGAATCAACAGGCTTGTAAATTAAAGAAATAAGTTAAATTCACTCAATTCTTCATCAATGCTACAGAAAAACGTCAACATTCAGACAACTTAGTCTTTAAGATGTTCATCAAACTCTGCTAATTTGATGGCATTGTTTTGCAATTGAAGGCGTGCTCTCCACAGCAATCAAAGTCCTCTCTCAGAAGTTTGAATGGTTTGTGATGATGATTAGTTGACCATGTTGTGAAGACGAGGAGTGGATGCAGATGTGTCTAATTCCAATGGCGCGTTGAATGCTGATTGTGTGGCGCAAAGTGCTAGCAGCTAATCAATACAGTTAGCATTGCTAGCCCTGGTTTCTGCAGCTGGGAGCTCGGCACCTGTGACTGCAGCCCTGCACTAATTTCAGCTTGATTATCACGGCTCATGTTTTTTCCATGGATTCTAAACAATTTCCAGTTTGAGGACGTGGGCGCTGTTTAATTAAAGTATACAGCAGTGTATCTTACAAAGCAGGGACAATTACTCA
>NW_011369947.1:3654000-3712363 GCF_000735185.1 Notothenia coriiceps
AGATGTTACTGCTGGGTTTGTAAAGCAATGAGCGATTTTACCAGAGTCCGCGACACGGATTTGTTAGTTTTGGTATTGCTGGTCCCTGAAACAGTTCTCGAAAAAAAGACAGAAAGCAGCTGTCCAGGGAAGCCTGGCGCGATGTCCCGACTTGCTAGCTGCTCTCTACAAAGCGCGCAGCTTCGGCTGTAAATCGCTCATCCTTTGCTGTAGTGAGTGTGTTGGGGTGAATTGCACTCAAACCATGTTCACGAGTGGCACTTAAGATGGTGAATCTTGGACACAGTGTGGATGATTATAGGTCGAGACAATGGCATTGAAGCAACGGCGTCACCCGAGAGTTGCTCTCTGCGGCAGCAGGTGAGGGCGGCTGTCTTGCAGAAAGTTCCATCAAAGTGGTCTCTTAACTTTCTCCTGGCCCGTGCTTGTTTTCCAAACGTGTGTTTGACTTCCGCCATTGTGAGTGAGGCCAGGGCAGCAGAGTGGCGGACACTGTCGGCTCGATGCGAAGAGTGTCCCCGAGTACTCCACGCACAAACACTGACTCGGCATTTTGCAGTATGAGGGAGATGGGCTTTGAGAATATCCGCGTCTTTCTTGCTTCAGTAAATGTGATAGCACAATTTGATGCTTTCCAAAATCTTTGGTCTGCATGTTACCAAAAATAGAAAGCTAAATTTGCTTATGGCCGATTCTTGCGATGCACAGGTGTTTTTTTCTGGGTTGCTCATTCGCTCATGCCTTTTGTTCACTGGTAAGGGATAATTTCTGACGCGAGGCGTTTTATAATGTCTCCAATCTGTGCCGTTAACGCAAGCAAGCACATCATGGGAGAGATGGACCAGCGAGTGGGGACATAAGCGCTTTAAATGTGGATCAGTTGTCTAGCTCGTCCTGGCGTCATTAACCACTGACCAATGCCCATTCGTTTGATACTAGTGACCAAAAAAGTTGTAGACGCGTCGTCTACAGTGTCTAGAACTGTTACTCAGGGACAGTTTTTAACGAGTACGTGAGTGCTAGGTTGAGATATGAGCAGCGCAATGAACATAGTCGGGCTCCAAGGGGCTCATTCTCGGCTATTCTTGCTTGCACGCCGACTCATATTTACCCCCATCATAGCCCTGTCCGCGCGACAGGCTTTCCGACAGATCTAATCCGTTTTTCTCTATAGAACCAAGGAATTTTGTTTTCAAGCTCTGAAGCTGAATGAACATTCAGTCACTTCAAAACCCAAAAAGACTTCATTGAATCTGTATACCTCTGTTCTGCAATATCCATGTCGTTCTTAACACAGTTATGTAGTCGGTAAACCTGACCTCCACTGTGGTCTATCTTTGACACATCTGCGTTGTGTCCATGATGACGGAATAAAATGGGCTTGCGTTTATTTCATCAAATGATGGCAGCTTTCACGACGTTGAGATAATATTAAATAATCTCATCTTGAATCCTGTGACTGGTGTATTCACTGACCTTTCTGTTCGGGGCGTTGAGCTTGGAGCTTTTCCAAACAGGGTCGTAGCGATGCCAATAATTCTAATTATTGACAAGAAAGGTTGCCAGCTTTCCCTGTACCTAGAACCTCTCGAATGGCCCTGAATGCCAAGCTTTGCTTGCAAGCTAGGAGTTGAGATGGTTACATTAACCAATGCCTCCCACGGACCTGTCTCCAAAAATTGGGCCATTACGCACATTCTCCATCCATGTCAGACGTCTTATTGTGCCGTGTTTTCCACTTCTCATTATACTACGCAATCCGCAACCAAGGTGGTATTGAGTGGATTCATAGCCTCTCAATTTTAGTAGAAAGATGTTTCCAGTTCTTTTACTGCCCGTTACCCATGATTGTTGTAAACGGTGCCTTCGGGGTTGCGCAAAAAACCAGCAAGGCTCACAGTAGCAGTCAGTGCAATTTGGGAAATCAGCACATCAGCTGCGTGGGAAACTTTCATCCAACTTAGTGGTGAGGTTAATAGCTTTCTGAAAAGCAACGGTCCCTTGCCTTTGGGAAACTGGACTTTCGGGTTTGCATGGCCCATTTTAAGGATAATACTCGGTTTTGAGTATTGGCCGTCCTCCAATGTTCTTCAAAATAATTTGCCCCGATCAGTCGTAAAACGCTCCAGAGGAATAATTGCAGGACACATGCAGTGATCCGTGGTCTGAGTTTCACCCGTAGCGAGTAGCGTGAGGAGGAGAACCTGTTGCGTGCTTCTTCCACGTGTCGGGTACTTCTTCCGCTTTGGGGCGGCGCAGCAGGTCGAGCCGGAGGGAGGGGTGCGGCTGGTCAAGCGTCAGGCTGGCTCTCTCTATGACGAGCAGGCTAGCACGCTGAAGTCGTCCCTATTATGATTATTACTTATTACTTATTATTATTATTATTATTATATTATTACTTATTAATCATCCCCATCCACTAAGCGAGAGACAGCAAAAGGAATAAGCATAAAGCGCGGCCGAGCACACAACAAGTAAAACACCATGAAAACATTTAACACAAACTCCATTTTCTTGCTGAACAGACGTGTGTGTCCGTCGATTGCTAGCCTACACACCGCTCGGTAAACCTGGCTAACGCCTCACTAAACGTTGTTTGCGGGACTGAGGGCTCGGGACTTGAACACACGGCTGGGCAGTGGGCAAACAACTTCAGGTTTCATCCCCGGCAGGAGCAGGATGGGCGATCAAAAATACTCCAGTGCGTAGCTCTTGGAAAAATTTGGCTTTTCCTTGGCCTTTTTATCTTTTGCTTTGGTTTTGTAGCTCCACTTTTGTGTTTATAACTGCTCATGCTTAGGCAGTGCTCTGTTGAATGACAAGTGATTGATGATGACGTTGACGTTCAATTACGTATGATGTTGATGGACGGCTGTTGATAACGATTTTACCCAAAATACATTTGGAGACAATAGAAGGGATTCACTTGCAATTTTTCATGTTTTAATGTTAAATGTGAGTGTGAAAATAGCAGCACAAGTTCAACTCATATTATAGGCTACAATGCTTTATACCTAATATGACCACGAACGTCAGTGCACTCAGTGGCGCGAGGCAGCAGGGCCCGCCAGCGAATATCTCGGGGGCGGAGCCTGCTGCCCCGGTGACGGGCCCCCATTGGGTCCTGACCGTTCCGGGCCCGGGGAGCCCTGCCCCTACAGCCCCCCCTGAAGCTCCGCCCCTGTGTGTTTGTGTTAATTAATTTGAGATGATCAATTTGGTGGGATGCAAGTTAACTACAGTGTTGTTGCGAAACATCTCATGCCTGCTGCTGTTTATCTCTAGAAGGGCAGAGATGCTGCCAAGCTCCCAGCTAGATTACATGTGTGTCTTCATCAGAAATACCCTGCAGTCTATCTAAAGCAGGGTTTGTTATTCTCATTTGATTTAGGCTTTACAAGGGTTTTAAAGTATCCTCAACGAAATAAGAGGGTACAGATGATCATAGCAATGCCTGGTTAATCGTAAACATTGTTGAATATGAAGACCTCCAGTTTGTATGTTTTTGTCATTTATAGCCACTTTATGTAAAGTATCTGATATGTGTATATATTTTGACATTTTAACACCTGTTGACTTCTGTGATTAGAAAGTAAGACAAAAAAAGGAAAGACTTCATTTTTTGTGGACCATCAACGATTGGCTTTCACAAACATGTTGATAGCAAAACACTACTGAAACAGTACAGTGGAGCTCAAGTTTGATGTCCTGGGAAGAGGATGAAGCCTAAAGTTCAGGTCCTTCAAAACAGATATATTCTTGACATATAATTCAATATTCTTGCTGTGATATCATCATTTGGGTAGGGAGTATTGGGGAAATTGTCAGAAACCTTGCATGCTTCAAAACACGTTTAGTTTTTTTTACCCAAAACCAATTAGCTCACTCATTGGTCCCAAAGTATATCAGATTTATAAGGTTACATTGGGGGATTATACCATAAACAGATATGATTTAATATATATTGTATATGTATTTTCTCATTTGATGAAGGTTTTTTTGGGCAAGATTAACATACTAGTTTCAAGTAAATATATAGAAACAAATACATTTTTCAAGCTATACACTGACTACTTGCATTCACACATTGATTTAACTGAGTTTCTTGATTGATATGCTTGTGATTGCCTTAGATGTGACTATATATCTCAGATAAACGTTTGCCATATCATCCCCCACATTGGACAAAGAGACACGTCGATAGATACACTCACTGAGATATAGTTAAAGCTTAGATACATTACAAATGAGCTCATTTTGATGATGAATGTGTTTTTAAGGATAGAGATCTGTCTAATTGTTTACTCAGGGTAATTTAAGCTTGTGCAAGCAGTCAGTCAGGTTCTGTTAAACTAATTATTTCATTTATTGAGGGTAAAGTGAGTTGATTATTCCATCAGGATAGATAAGCTATTGAAGTTTTTTTTTTATGACTATTTTTTATTGATTCTTTTTATTTTGTCTGTTTTTATACTATTTTTACTCTAATTTTGCACATGTACATTATAATATTATCTGTCAGGTCTTTATCTGAATGGAGATGTACCTGTTGTGTTATCTGTGTTATTCATTATCTGAAGCTAGTTCTGGTCCACAGTAGTTTGACCTGTCAGTTAGGTGTGTCAGTTTTTACCATAGACTGTATATATAAATGGACGTAGTGTCCGTGACGTCACCCATAGGATTCTGCAGAGTTGCCGAGAAGCCCTTAGTAGGCGGAGTCGGCCAGTAACGGCTTGACAGCGACGTCAGACTCTAATCCCGCCTGCTCCAAATAAGGGCAAAGAGGCGGAGCCGAGGCGGGACCTGCTGCCTCCGAACTGGAAGTAAACAGAGCTAGCTCAGGCTAAGAAGCTAAGCTAACATGAAATACATGCATACCAAGTTACTGCTAACAGTGTAGTTCCCCTATATAAACGTTACATTCATAATCAAATGAGACAATCTGCAAGATAATTAGCTATATTTTGTTATTCTTAATGCTTGTCATTCCCTCGTTAAGAAAATAAGTACTGATACATAGCAGAACAATTGTGGCGATGTTCAGTTTAATAAGCCTTGTTCAACATAATTTATTTAGCTAAGACTACAGCAGGCGAACCAAGTCTGCGTTTCGCTGCATTCCTTGATCTCCAATTATTACGCCGGACTCCGCCGCCCGGACCTAACGGAGCCGCAGTGGGCTATTAACATTTGCTCCCGTTTAGCATTATGGGCGTCATAGCCAGACTATAAAAGTCTTACCCAAGGCTGAATCATAAACTAAAATGTATATGTATGTATTGGGTTACGTCCTTAGCTGGCTAATAAGTAACAATCTAAGCTACCAAGGACACAAACACCTGCGAACGGGATTAACATGTATAATATTATCATTTTAGACTTCTTGGAAGTTCTGTTAGTAAATTCAAGCGCACAGCACAACATTTTAATTGTCTGGTATTTGTAACAATATTCCCTAAAAGGCACAATCACCACGAACACGGCTAAAGCTAAAGGGTCAAGTACAGTTCTATGACTAACTAACGTTGTAGCCTCTATGGTTGTAGCCTAGCAGAGTGGACAAGTTGCTGTTAGCTGACAGTGAGGCATGTACATGTCCATCAAAGTGACCACGCCCTAATTTATGCAAAAACTTTAAGACCTAATATGAATAAAAGGGTTGTGTTAGAAAACAATTCATGTATGAACTGCAGTGTGTTGCACTTCCGTATTGGCGTCCCGGCTGTTCCCCAGAGTTTGCCACTTAGGTTTGACATAATGAATTGTGCTACTTTTAAAGCAAGCAACGATGTTTTCAAATGTGTAATCAAAGAGGTCCGCAAAAACGCTATCGACCAATCAGATTGCTTGATTTGACTTGTCAGTTTTATAAATATATTTAAATTTCTTCCGTTACGAAACAAACTTACAAAGCATAAGGAGATGGAAACATTTAAGATTAATTTCGACCTCCGGGGGGGTCTTACTATGGAGGAGTGGATTGAGCAGTGCCTATATCTCCAAAAGAAAAGTACCTAAACGACGACATGCAGAGCTACGTGAAGAGCAGGTAGACCAACTGGAAAAGTACTACCATTCAAAAGCTTTATGATGCGGGTCTTGAAACAAAGCAGAGAAATTATGACCGTTAGTGGCCACAGGTGCGAAAGCTCTCTCCAGAGCTACTGGAAGCCGAATCTCGGGGACCGGAGAAAGTGGAGCAATATTCTCGCCACGCCAAGCAACAGCCTAGAACAACCTCAACCTATACAAGTAACCTCGTAAGCCATTCTACTGATGCTGGACAGTTTTTCAGTGGGTGCACAATGCAACATACAAATGAATGTAAATAAATAGCCAAATAATGGATCAACGCTCTCTGTCTAATATGTTCGCTAGCTGTTAGTGTTGTTGCATAGCAACCACCTCGCACTATGTTTCGTGCAGAAGGCAACGGAGGGACTATTTTATTTTGAACATCATTATTTACTAATAAAAACTATTTAAATTAGAGTATGTATTTTTCTTTCATATTGCCACACTTGGAAACCGTTTTATAAAAGCAATAGCTCACTTCTTCGCGTCGGGCCGAACCACGCTCCTTAGCTGTGATATAATGAGCATATACCACGGCCTGTCGTGAGCTATTGTTTAAATATGTCACTCAAATGGATAAAATGTTTTTCTCTCTGACATTGGGAGGGCCACTCAACAGGCCTTCAGGGTTATATTCATAACTCAATCATGTCTTTCTGCCAACATTGAGCAGTTCGTTATTTTTCCTGTCATTAACTGTGAGGTTATTTAAGTGAATAAAAATGTTGTGAATACGAAAATGGATGACTATATTTTACTAACATATTATCTTAAATGAATGAAAACTTTACATGAGCATACCCTGCTATGCAACCTCAACCCGCATTCAGTGTCTATCCATGGTCACCTGTTGTGGGAGTCTGAGCTCAAACCAATGATGGTTAGTTGCTGCGGCTGGAGCCCTAATTAAGCCAGGGTGGAAACATTGTTGGCTAGCATCATAATGATGCTAATTGTTTGCGTCGACACAGGAAAAGTGCATCATGGGCATAATGAGATAATAAGAAGCTCTTATGCCTCCCCCAACGGGTTAGCACCTGCTTATTACACACTGAAAGCTATATTTAGTCACTGTAGGCACTAATATACATATAAGTTAACCATACACACACATTTGATGTCATTCAAGCTCTGTTGGATTTCAGTTCTGGCTATTAGTTTGTATGCAATGTTTAGGCTTTGTAGAAGGCAGGAGAGGGGAGAGAAGAAGAGAGAGGTTCTGGAGGAGGGAATGGCCGGGTCGCCTTTCATATTCTCAGCATGAATCCTGCAGAATGTCATTACCCGCAACAATACAATTTCTGCTCCATTTGCCTGGCACATTTTCCATCTGGCCTCTGAAGTGTGCCACCCTTTAGTCCGGAGACTAAATAAATGCCCCCGCCGAACAAGTCTTTCAGCCCGTGTTTCAAACAGGTCATAGCCTCTGTCAGAGGATGTGTTGGGAATTCTCGACTGCCATGTTTCCTCATGTTTACAATTCTTATGCAACAATAGGATAAGGTCAACTAAAGGCTAGAACCCCCTCTGGCATGATTGCAATAAATGTCTGCCGGCCCATTGATTTTAGAATAGAGGTATATTGGTCTGAAATCTTCTCCTATGCATTTGAAAATAAGGGAAACATCAGTATTCAGTCTTGCCTGGTTGGAAACTATTGGCTGCAGCCTGTCATTTAGAAACCGAACAATGCAGTGTATCATTAACATGGAACAGAAGCTTCCCGTGGTACCTGGTGAATTGTTTTCCCTTTGAGTCTGAATTGAACTCACTGTAATTAAGTATCATTGCTCTCCAACAATCAAACAGCTTTGGGAAAACTGAGATGCAATAATAGACGCAAACAAAATACTTGTAATGAAAACTACTGTTTACAGTGTATGGGAACTATTCTGAATGGGTGGGAGCGCTCTCATCTTTCCCCTCAGCTCTCCTTCCATGGCTTACTTTGCCTTTCACTCTGTCTCTTATTAGCAGTACATGAGAGTGGGAGGGAGAAGGAATGCTTTCTGGCACGGGGGTCCTTTTGTTGTCTTGGTGACCGCTATTCAGCCATCTCAGAAAAATGCAGGGCCCTAATACATCATCACCCGGGCTCCACAGGCAGTCGTGGCGAGGCCCAGATCTGATTCTCTATCAGACGTCATCCTGTTCCACAAACACAAGCCAGAAGCAGTAACCACAGTCGCTGTAGAAAATCTGCTTCCTGGCAATAATCCAGTACCTTAACATGCACCACAAATGTTCCTGTGCTGCATTCATCTGCAGTTATTTAAGTGAAGATTGATTTTCTATGCATGCCCATTGGCTTTGAAGTGCTTGTATGCTTTAAATATGTCTGTGTTTTCCTGCAAGACAAATCCCCCTTCTAATTTCTGCGGCTGTGTGTAATTTTGGCGGACAGCCGTCAGATTTACATAGCGAAGTGGCCCACCTGCTCTGTGTTTGTCAGGCGGAGGGAGATGGATACAGAGTCTTTGTTTAAGATCGTAGGTTTGATTAGAAGATTACCAATTCATCCTTACAAAGCTTGGGTTACCAGAGTGCTTTATGTTTTGGGATTTAGTAAGATCTTGAATTTCTATTCCCGCGCTGATGTAAGTAGATAGCCTTATGTAAATAAAGCTATCTGCAAAAGCTACAGTAGACTACTTGGGATAATGCTTCAAGGAAGCACAAGACAAACACAGTAATAACTTTCCAATAAACATGCCTGGAGTTATTGAAAGGTCTCCATTAACTGAGGAATGTGCCCCTCCAGTGTCTGGCTCCCCAGCTTTGGAGAGCTGTTATTGCAACAAAAGTGAGGTCTTTATTCATAGTTCTTCATCTTAATTGCTGTTAGCATTTCCTGCTAAGAAAATACACCAACACAGGCTGATGTGTGTGCATGTGAAAAGCGCACACTCAAACAATCGCACACACTGAGCTCCTCTGGCTTTATGAAATCTTTCCCTGGAGGCTTAGTGACTGACAAAGTGTCATGTAGATCATTTTCTCATTTCTTCTTTTGAAAGAAGCTTATATTGAGATCCCCCCCCCCCCCATTCTCTCTGAACGCTGAAACTAAAATGACTGGAGTGAATGAAGACGCTCAACAGGATATCATAGCTGTCAAGGCGATATTACATTTTCTGAATTGTTTCTTGGACCATTGTTAAATTGAATTACACTGCTACCGAATGATCAACATCATCTGCATAAAAATATGTATTCATATTATGCAGGGATTTCATATCTAAAGTTGCACCATTTCCTCGCTGGTAAAGTTTGAACGCAAATGTATACAGATGTCATTATTGATAGCGTCTACTGCCCCTAAAGCACTGTTTGAACTATATTCAAAGTCATAGCATTGAGATAATCATCCCAACTGTGAGCTGACCTATTCTCAATGAGGAAACCAATTCAGTCCTGCTTCTCAGATGTGTCATGTGAGTCCAGTATGGCAGGGGATGGACAGGAATGAACGGAGCGATAAGGACGTCCAGACCCAGACGCCCACTGCCCGTCGCAGAAAGGCAGACGTGTGACAGATCATGAAATTAACAGGCTGCTCTCTTTTTTTGACACACACAGAGAGACTGCACAAACAGACCTGCTGGCCAGAGATAGCCGGCAAGGCAATCACCACGAGAAACCGGGGGGATGGGAGTAGAGGAGATGAGGCAAGAGCAGGATGGGAAGACGAGCTACATGTCCTGCTTAGGAAGAAGTCCAGTTTCCTGACATCTTTCTCAAAAAAAAATGTTGTTTTAGGCCATTCCAAAATAAGTACAAAACAAATGTTCTTTTTCCAATCCAGCTACAGCAGCATTGAACAACGGACCGCATGTTCAAACACAGTGTACAAGCAAACGCGTAAGAGTGCCAATTTTATTAGCACTAAACTCAAAGAACATGTCAGTATTTTACAGGATTTTGATCGCAAAAAAAGAGAGCATAGGGTACATTTGAAATTTGACCTGATTATGGTCGTAGATTAAACATTGGGGGATCAGCAAAGTTAGTAGGATTTATCTTCTGGGGACCATGATTGTCTGTATACATTTCATGGCAGAAAATATATCATTCTGGCCCAAAGTGATGCAATGACAAACCAACTGACTGACCCCACCATGCTGGCCTGATGAATAAAAAGTGCGGACACGTGTTAACTGTAAAGGATCTGTGAGGGATCGGAGCGGTGAAGATCGCTCGGGGTAACTGGACAGCAGCAGGGAGGTTTGTTAATATTCATCGAGGCAGCCAGAGGTGTCGTCTCCCAGATATAATTTAAAGATATCCATCAGCCACATCTACTCCACCTCTGAGCTGCTCCCCAGGCTGACCAACAGGCCTCAACCATGGCCATCTCTGCTCCGGCTGATAACCTCTCACAAAGCAGAGCCCCATCGTCACTGCTGGCCAGAGCCGGGCAGTGTTTGGAGCAAATTTTTTGCTTGGATGGATCCAATGTTTTTGCAATTCTATTGACTCTTGCTGCTGATCTGAGTAAGGAGAATAAAATGAAATGAGGTGGCAGAGGGGAGATGTATAAACCTGCTTTCTGTGATGGAAGGTGAGATTGTGAGGACTTGGGAAGCAGGCAGGTTTAGGCTCCAGGGTGTACAACCTGCGCTTGTACTTTTGCCCTTACACCGCTGAAATGTCAAATGTGCTCTGTTCAAATGTTATTATTTTTATCACACAGTACAAGCCCCAGTTGGTTGTCTGTCACTCACCTCCCTCAATCACATCCAATCATACAGTTTCTTATCTAGCTCCTGGCTTAAAGAATATCCCATTTGTATATACTTTAATGTCATTCTATATGCCGTAGTGCATTTGTTTCTTTTTTTGCGTTGATAGGAAATGACGTAACAGTGAAATCTGCTTACTCCAAATACATTTTTATAAGTATTTTATTAACAATGTAAAGGTGCTAACTGCTTAGTGTCTGACCATACCATGATTATGTTTGTATGCCCACAGATTGTATGTGCTGCACATATTTTGTTACTGTAGCTGGTACACCAACAAATTGTCTCACAGCCGAGCATCGCTTTTGGGAATTTGAAAATAGCTCTCTTAGCTAGCTTTCATGCCTGTCTGCTTAGTTGCTAACAGGACCAATATTTTCATTAGCTTAGCACTAATAAGTGGTTTGCTATTGGTCAGCGTGTGTTCACTTGTCAAAGTTGAACTAGAAGCAAAAGATATGGATGGATTCCTCTCAAGGGAATAGATTTAGCTCCAAACCTTTTCTTTCCGTGCAGATTTAAAGGACTATGTGGCTGGAAATTGGTTTTGAAATGACAACATTAATGTTGACATTCCAACAAAAGGTTGTTTACAATGCTGCAATGCCTGCATATTATTCGGAAAATATCCTCTCCAAAGCACTGATTAATATGTATAACTTCTCAACCTCCCATACAGAGGGCTGCTCTCTCCATCAGAACCAGCACAGTTACAGTACCGTGAAGAGAGCCCGGTTATGAAATGCCACATTGAATTTGGGCATTATATTGAGACACTGACGTATCCAGGCTCTGTGGGATTTAAAACGTAATGAAAAAAACATCTCCTCTCCATGGCCTGTCTCATTTGGCCCCCAAGTCCGTTTCCCATAATGCCAAGCTACAGGGAGTCAAGTGCACTGAATGGTCCCTATCCCTTGGATCTAATATGTGCCCCACGCTGTTGTCAGAATGACTTAGCCATTACCTGGTGAGAGGTGCTAAGCGTCACTTAGGCTCACAACAGAAGGTGAGTGTGGTGGCTAAGCAAGCTGCTGTGCAGGGAAACGTCATGCCGAAGATGACACTTACAAAAACCAGTGCTTACTTTTTGGGTTGTGCAACGAAAAACACTTCATACATGCAGCCTTCCATCTGTTTTTCTTCTCCAAACCTTCTTCCATTTCTTGCCAGACATGCTCTCATACCCACATGCTTCGCTCTTGTTCCTGGGCCCGCTTCAGCCTTGCACCATCCTGACTGATGGCTCCCTCAGCAGCACTCTGAATGACTGTTCCCATAACCATTAGAAAATATGGAACATGAGCACTAAGCTAGCATTGAGAAACATACACTGTCGATTAATCAGAGAGGGGGTCTTTCCCCTCTGATAGTGGCTGCTGTATTACATGGGCACAAGGGACAACTCAACACTGAGGAGGCCAATAAAACAGCACATTCTCTTGGAGAACTGAATGCTACCAAGCCATCTACCGTCGCGGGAGCCTGGTGATGTAGTACTGGGTCATAAAAACACAGCGACACCCGATACCAGATGCCTGCAGGGGGCCACGGGTCTGGTCTCATCTCCGCTTTTCACAATCTCTCTCATTTCTAGGGAGGCTATCTATGTGCAGAGTTCAATTCTAATGAAGTCAGGAACATTTGCGTGAATACTCTGGAGATATGTAACTCTATATCCATATGGGTTTTTGTGGAACGCTGCAGCGAGCTAATTGCTTGAGGTAAAATGACATAGATTCAAATACATTTAGAGAACTTTTTGCAGCTGTCAGCGCTACCCATCATGCATTGTGATGACCTGTTGTTGTGGGAATGGGCAGCCTGATTCACGGATAAAGTAAGCAACGTGGCCTTTTGCCTAACTAGGAGTTTGGGGGGATAATATGTAGAGCAAGTAGAGTTGTGAACTAGAGTCTTGCACTGTTGAATTGATGTTTATTGCCAACAAATAGCCAGGCACAGGCTATACCTTATCCTGCACATGAAAGCTTGGCCTGATTTCAAAGTTTCCAAAGAGTGCACAGTCTGAAAAACACCTGCGAGATAACACTCAGGCAGGATTAAACTGCCATTTGACTCTCTCGCTCCTTTTCTCAATCCACCTTATTCTCCCTCTCTCTTTTTTCATGTGTTGAGTCTCTTAAAGACTGCGACTGTGGCATTCCTGCTAGCTCCAAAGGCCGACTCGCCGATATCATTCAGAAGAGAGCCCCTCGGATTTCTTTACTTGATCCAATATTTATGCTCTGTGTGTGTTAGCGAATGCAAAACAGTGTGTGCCTCCAACAAACAAGATACACGGTCCCCAGATAAATGCAAGAAAATACAGGAATGGTTGGAGGGGAAGAAAAAAAAAAGGAAATGGGGAAAATAAGAGCATTACGGGAAATTCTGCGGGTAATGTTTGAGGCTCACGATAAAGCAGATTGCCGGCCAAGGGTGGAATAATCAAGACCAGGACGTTAACCACACATCTTCGCTGTTCATTTGTTCCACTGCTTGTTGACAGAGTAATGCACAGGTCTGTTAAGAGCTTATTCAAATTGCAGTAGGAGTGTGTAAAATCACATTTAGCAAGCGTGAACTGATATGTCAACATCACATGACCAGATTTATATTTAAAAAGTAGTCCTGAAATTCCTCAAAGGAGGTTCATTATAAAAATATTCATTATTATGATATAGCTGAGGATTGAGCGCACAAACTACTCTAGCATTCAAAGGGTGAAGCTGGAACCCTTTGAGGAAACTGTCCATCTGTAATATTCTGCATCCCTTTGATCTCATCAGATGTTCTCAGAGGGAGCTGTGTGTCTGATTGTCCCGGCTCTGGCATATCCACGGCTAGCCATGATGTTCTCCCAGAGGGGGAGCATTGGGTTGTCTCCTGTCTGCCCCCTCCTTGTACAGATCAATTGGTCAAAGGCCTCATCTTCAGCTAATCTCCCCCCGGCCCACGCCGAGAAGACATTTATGGTCACGCTGCCTGGTGGGAAGCCTTGCGTGGCTCCAGAGAGGAAGAAGGACCCCTGCTATGGCTGTCAGTGATTCACCCCAGTATAGCTAACAAATTACTATTACCATTTGTTCCAAGCAAGAAAGCTTTTACTGGATTACTCCAGACTGTCCACAAAATATTGTTGCATATTGCAACATTTCTTTAATAAAAACAACTCATCACATTTAACTAAGACAGTTTTTCTATAGATTCCACCGATGCTCCATACGTGTGAGTCTTTTCAGCAGCCATATACAGCAACAACAGATGAAGCTTGTCCTATACGGCACCACCCACTATGAACACAGATAAAACACATGCACATAAACACAGATCTGTTTGCAACATGTTGCATTTCTATTTATGTTATGCCCTGCATCACTTTAAGAAAAATATGCACGTAAATGTGAAACTTAAGGACCTATAATATAGTGTAGTGACGTTTTCTTTTAATTTGGGTTAAGCAATCCTTTACACATCCCTGCTCATTACCTTATATAAATACAAAAAAGAGAAAATCCCTTAAACAGCTCTCCCACTTTTCCATGACCTCAGGCATGATGATGTGCACAATGAGGTAGAACGTCATGTAGACTTAAGCTAAATGAGTTGTGAGGGCATTATTTATCATCAAAGGGCTTTCTAATTACACTTGATAGTTTAACATGTTGAAGAGAACACTAAGAATATGAACTTTAGCAGTTATCGCCAATCTGTAGCAGAGGCAGAATTAAGGATTGGCCCTGCACATAATCACATGGCACAGGCAATTATCAAAATAATTAGAATATTAATTAGAATTTCTCATTAGTGCACCCAGTTGTTTCAGGAAATGAGTTGAAACCAAGGGAAAGCTTCAGGTCTTTATCCTCCCTAGCGGGGGCACAGTTTGCCCTGAGAGCAGGAGTCATGGCCTGGGGAAAGTGACAGAGCACATGGGGAATATCATCAAGAGGAAGAAGAAAAGAGAAAATCAAACAGAGATTAGGTGGAGTCAATGTAGGATCAGGCAAAAAGAAGGCTATGATTGGGGAGTGGTAAGTGTGAGCTAGGGGGGGTATTTACATGTGTAACCTACATTTGTAAGCACGAAACTACGCCCACACCCTTTTCCCAGGCGACATAATGAAAAGACACATCATCTGGTGTCCATCTAAATCAGGGGATGATAATGCTTTTGTGAACTTCCCGCCAATAGCGACGCTTTCAGTGTCCTGCTCCAAAGCTTCTTTCTGCATGCTTTCTTTAATTTGGTTCTGTACTCTTATCTACCATATTTCATTTAGTCTGAGACCATTCTGCATCCCTTAAGACATGGTGTTGTAAATTCAGTTGGAGCTGGATCTTTCAATTAGCTTTGGCCTGTGATTGTCTATAGAATATTAATGCTACCCTCTATTCCCACCACCAGTTGCAGCGTGTTGTTTTTCACCCCACAGCGTAGTGTGGAAGCGGTAGACCCAATTCATTTGAAGGGAAGGTTAGTGAATAATCACCAAAGGCCTTCCATGACACTGGATTCCACTGGAGACTGGGCCAGGTGCTGCAGTTCACAAAGTTATTTATTAACCGAGATCAGCATTCAAATTTATTCTGCTGCCACAGCTGCCATTCCCACGGTCATCTCGCAGCCGCCGCATAGGCACCGTGCATGTTTATCCCTCAGTCTTTATCTCTCGTCGTCTCGCTTGTTCTCATTTGTTATTTTTTTTCTGCCTCTGACTCCTCCGTCTTCATTTGCGCAGATTGAAAGTCCCAAATAAACAAAAGTAGAGAAGTCTTGAATTCAAACAACAGTTCTGACACCGGATGACTTCACGAGACGCCATACATATTAAAAAGCTGTGTTGACAGCCACAGTCATGGGACGTGAAGTCCTAGTTTTTAGGCAGCATGTCTCAATAAATAATTTGCCACCTAACCCTCAATTGTATTGTTAATTTAAAAATAAAGTCCCTGCCACAAGTCTCATGATGTGCATGCAGGCTGTCACTGCATTCGATAAGGCAAACTCCAAATGCAACACCCCAGAATCCATATGGGTTATACTGTATATATTCACACCTGTCAGACTGCGCCTCTGGAACAGCTTTCTGTAACCTACATACAGTAACAAGCAGCACAATAACATGTCAGGCATCAAAGCAATCCCACTGGCTATCCAAGGAAACCCATTTCCCTTCAAATCAGCAGGCTCACAAACATTTTACAAACCCTTCCATTTGACTCCCTTTGAAAAATATATCATCATGTTTGACAAATAAACCCACATGGGTAAAAAAGCTGCACCCGTCCTATTGAGTGTGGTGATTGGCAATTTGCATGAGTGACTTGAGGTGTCTAAACAGTGAGGAAATAGAGCGCTGCCTATTATAGCATGCTATTGATACCGCTGCCTTGTGTGCCTCCTGTGAGTGCAAAGAAACGCATTTCATCTTTTGTTAGGGCACACAATGCTGCTTGTATTGTGTTGTGGGGTTTTTTTTGCAGCAGGAAAGCTGAAATGATGAGATGTTCCAATGTGCCATTGTATGTGTTCCTATCAAGTTTCCATATGGTACAGACAAATGACTGAGGCCTACACAGCTGGAACAGGCCATTCTGTCGGTGCCACAATTGCTAGAAACGCATACTGATGCAAGAAACAATGATAATGCTCTTGCCTTGGGGCAGTGCGCTCTGCAGTATCACAGTGCACATCCCCGTCTATTCAGCAGCTTCCATTGGGGAAACAAAGAGGCTGCAGCCAAAGAGAGGAGTGTCCATTTGCCTTTCACCACCTCTCCCTCTAAAGGACAGTTGAGATGGAACCATGGAAAATGGCAGGTACACAGTGATTATGGAGAATGGAGTCTCTGATGTGTCACGCTAACACTACCTATTTGTCTACACAGGCATTTATGCAAACTGAAGTTTATCACACAGCTATGTATTCCACTTTAATTACTCTATATTGAGAGACATGGGACATTTACGCAAGGAGATATTTCATTGGAAAATAAATGTTGAATGTATGATTTCAAGGATAAATATTTGTAATATTACTGTTATTTTGGCTTGTCGTTATGATGACTTTGTCACACCAGTTTACATTTTGTTGTATGTCTGGCTAAACTGGAGGCTTATTAAAAACCTGTATGAATTCTCATGCATCTTGTATGACCAAAACTACATTGTAGTAGAAACCAAAACGTCCTTTTTAAGACCAACACAATTAGCACATTCCCTAAAGATTATTATGGTCAAAATCAATATCCAGGCCTCCCTTGTAGACACAGAAGTTGTCCACTTGAAAGCAACCTTAGAACTCTTTTGTTTGAATAATGCAGTACTTGACCGACCTCATGGTATCACATCACGCTGACCCTGTACATCTAGGTGCTAACAGGTAACGTGAAGGCTGTAAGCCCCCCACCCCCCCTCCAGTCGCTCATAAACCACTTCCTCCAGTTTGTAACTGAAATTAGCTGTCTGCATGTCGACCTTGCCATGCTCCATTGATTTGGATACTCAAAGCTCAGGTTGTCTGCATTTATTAAGACAGGAAGCGGATTGGGGGGGTCGGTTAGAGTTGACGGGTCTGACACATGACACTAGGTACCTTCCCTCGGTGCTTTCAGGTCTTCTGACAAAGGTCTAATAGGCTGTGACAGGCTATCTGAATGGAAAATGTTAATGATTGAGTATGTTAGCGAGATGTTACTGGGGCTAGCTGATAGAATCAAAGGGTGTGGGGGGTGGGTGAGATTGGAGAATGTGACTGGATAGTCAATGTCCATGATAGCTCAGGATGTGAAAAATGGAGCAGAAAAAAGGAAACACAATATGTGGGAGAAGAAAAGAGAATGGCGAACATGTTTGTTTATTTGAAGCGGGTTTAACAATATGCAATTACCGGCTTTCAATGGGGGCATTTAGTCCATTTTAGATGGATTTTTATGTGAAGTAGCAATCAGGACATCAAATTCAGCAAAAACAGTGCAAGTTTGAAAAGGAAAAAAGGCTGATATTTCTGTTATTTTTGGTAGTAGAAAGAAATTCTTTAGCTGCATTTCTAATAGCGTTCAGGCATTCGTCATGAAGCTGGAGATCAATTTTGCCAACAAAGAGGAGTTGCATTTAATGATTTCCTTAAGTGACACACCTTGTATATTTAGAACATTCAACCTTGAAATGACAATGGTAAAAGCTCTAGCTTCATAAAAACTAAAAATGTAACAAAAAAATATAGAAACCAGATGACCCTTCTGTCGGCTGTCAGTCAAAAAAGGTACAAAAAAGTCAATAAATTATATTTTTATACAAAATCACTCCACCTCACACACACACTACAGACTGCATGAGGTTTTATTCTGTGCTTTCCACCTCACACTTCATTTATCCCTGTGCATAGTTTCAAGAATTTCCAAATGACCTATGCACACAAAAAAGGGAGGACATTACTTGAGTGTCTTTCTCATTTACAGCAGCATTATAGTCAAATTGAATTTTGTTCAAATGTGCGGTGAGGACTCTGAAATTGCCCTTGCTCTTGGCTTCTAATCAGAAGGTACAATGGAACATAGCAGGGACGCTGCTTTCTCCAGCCCTCAAAAGACCTTAACATATCTAACTGTAATTACTGCAACAGCATTCACAGCATTAGCTGCCATATTCAGCACATGCAGGGTCATTTAAATCCATTTTCTAAAAGGCAGCTCCCCGCTGAGTAAGTAAGGTATAAGAGCTATATTTTTGTATGTAGACGCAGGAAGGAGTCCACTTCTTCGGGCTATGAATATTTGAAAATTAGTCTCAATTTATAAATGGTCAAAAGCTGGGGGGAAGATGAATGACTTTCAGAAGGTCTCTTTTCAGTGATGACGTGTAGACATTTTAGATTTTGCGTGTGCACTCTTATACTTGAGCCATCACAGAGGAGACACCATTTCATTCCAAACAATTACCGCTTCCTAAGCCCAAAGCAGTAAATCTTAAGCAGTATCCTTTCCCATTTTCTATGCTGATGTAAGGCAAAGGCACCTGTTGAATCAGACGCTGCATGATTTGGACTTTTGAGCCACATAGGGCATGTTAACAGACAATATTGATGGTCCACAGAAACCAATTCTTTAAATCATACTCACCTAAATATATTTGTATTAATTAAACTCTTGCATAAGAAATGATGACTATAGACTTTTAGAAGTTTGACACAGTTGGAGGGGATAAAACATGAAAGGTCAAGGAAATGAACAGCTGCTGGAGTAAGAGATAGAGTAAAAACACATATTTAAAACCTTTGAAGTAAAAACATCTTGATCAGACTGGTTCTATGCACTCTTGCTATGCTATTTCAGGCATTGTGTGTCCTTTTATCCATCTTACTCCAAATAATGAAGCCCTATTGATTTTCCCTTCAAACCTCTGTCCTATTAGAATGTTCTCATCAAATCTCTGATGGGGCCTATTTCCAAGATGAGATGGAGCAAACCATGCAACCATAACAACAGAACCCCTTTAATATAACCCTGAAAAGGTACCTACAAATAGATGGAAAAGGATGGAGGAAGTAAACAGGGGCCACAGGCTGAATGGAATTTACCATTACATTGAGGGTTTTAATCATAACCAATGTTACTTCTAAACGCAATCAGTCTTATTTTTTCTAGGGGTTGTACCAAATCAGGACGGGCCCCATATTGCCACGGTATCTGATTTCTATTAGCTTCAAACAGCTGAGAGAACCAATAGAAGAGTTGGGGGGTTGATATGCAAGCCATCTTGACTACAATGGTACACCACAGGCTTTATTGAGCATAGATTTCTTAAAGGTAAAGACAAAGGGCCTTTTGTTGTTTTTGTTACGTCCTGTACATTATTATGGATGCCATCCAATAAGAAGTCTTACTCATTTTCGTATTTGAATCCTTTCTAAGGTTTGAGAGCAGACAATGACCAATTTCCATTTATGGAACCGTGAATATGAACCAGCCTGAATGCTAAGGCACTTTAATTATATTTTTCTAAGAAGGCATATTGGACAATAGGTTGGATAACATACTCAGGAGCTAGGTAGGGTTAGGACATTAAAAAGCTCTGGTAACAATTGCTTTTTTAAACCTTTACAAACCAACGTCCTCTAAGCATTTCAAATGTAGTTTTTTTTTTGTGTCACCACTCTTGTAAGTGCTTTACTTTAATAGTTTTAATATTTAATATTGCTCCTCTCCTCCCCCTGGAAAAGAATATGAAGGTGTTCATCTAAATATAGATCATAATGTCACCAAGCTGAGGAGACAATTATCCTCGCCTTCCCGAAGGTTCTGGGAGTCAGACTGTCAGACTGCGCTAACCACAGTTCCACCTCTCACCTAGTCGTGTCCTACATGTGAACATGACTCCGCTAACTCAGCGACTGCAGGTTGAGAATGTCACCCAAAGCCATTTTGCATAAGGGAGGAAAAGACCTCACAGAGAATGAGGTCTATATCTGGGTGGTGCAAAGTGAAGGTTTTTAAGTATTTGATTCCCTTTAAAAGGCTATGGTAGAACTTCTGTTAAAGTAAAGGGGATCGCTGATAAAAAGAGGAGGAGGGATGATGTGTGTGTGTGTGTGTGTGTGTGTGTGTGTGTGTGTGTGTGTGTGTGTGTGTGTGTGTGTGTGTTGGAACCTCTCAAACAGCTGTGCTGCGCCTCATAAACGCACCAGAGAGACAGGTGCTCCTAACATGGAAATATAGCCACCATGCCAAAAGGAGAGGCCCCATTTCATGCAGAGCTGTGGGACGGGGTGGAGGAGATTCACGGTTCATCTCCGCTGACCCTTCTGTCCTTCAAAAAGATTAGCCAGAGCACGTCAACCCGGAGCCAAAATGGAGGATGGCCGTGGCTGTCTGGGTTCATCCCTTTTCTGACGTTTGGAGGAGAACATGTAATCAGGGCTAAAAAAACGGCGGAGGGAAGCAATACAAAAAGCACTGATGCGTAAAAGCGGCCTGCATGCTAAATGCTGAAGCCTTAAGCATTCTTAACAGCTCTTCAATCAAATTGATGCAATTGCCCTTTTAACAAACAGCTTGTGACAGGCCCCCGATCCCATGCCCTCCCCGCTTGCTCAAAGTGAAGTCTGATTTCAATATGAAAGTGAGGTTTGCACATAATCAAGCAGGAGGGGGTCCAGAATTGGACACAGCCGAGTGGTTTGGATGGAGAGCTTTCTTTCATCAGGATGTCCCAGATCAGTTTTTTTCGCTTGACTTCCTGTTTACCATAAATTACAAACAGGAGCTGAGATAATGAGGTTTCAAACTAGTGTCAGCTAGACAGATACATACATGCTAATGCTGTAGCTAATGTAAATCTAGCGCGCTACAAAGGAAAACAGGTTTGGGAGTTTCACATGATTTGAATACAATTCGATATGAAGTGTAATACCAGGACGGGCATGTCTGCACTGATGGGGCTTTCTGACACCTACACAGTGTTATAAAGCAATTTCATTTTGGCACAACAAGAAAAAAGGGAGGAATGTTCTCTAAATATACACCACAAAACATGCTAAATCACAGCCTCTCTCCTTCTGTGTGATCTTATATTAGACGGAAGAGAGAAGATGGAGGACACTCAAAGGCGGAGTCAGGCCAAGGCTTCAGAGATCTCTCAGCATCATGCTGCTGGGTTAGGGGGTTAGCAGGTTGGTACATGACATACATACCCTGCAAACTGATGCTATTCTGGCCTGGACACCTGTTTGGTGGCTGGTTGGAGTGGCAGACCCACAACACTTCAGTGCACCTGAGCTCTTCACAGGCGACAGTGGCTGGCATGCTAAAGTGGATTTTTAAGAGGGAACGTTGACGTGCCCTCTGCTTGTCCCTATATGACTTGGAGTTCCTGTTTTGAGTGTCTCAATGCTTCAGCTTTACAAAACAGACTTATCAAAAATGATCATCTTGGTATAATTGGAATTTAAGTGGCAATGACACAATTATGGACAAAACAGCCTTAATAGAGTATATTGGCAGGGTCTGATAGGGTTGTTGATCAATACCAATGACGTAATAAAGACTTCTGGCCTTCAAAATATACTTTTTGGCCCATGCTGCTTTTAGAGGAAAAATGTCACTGAGGCCAAAAAACAAATCACCAATCAATTCTCTCTCCAAGTGTGCGCAGCATGTAGATGCCACCCAGCACTAATAAGCTAGTGGATTCCTTTTTGTAATGAAGACAGTCACTTTCATTTGATCCTAATTGCCTATTTCACAACGCTTCAAAGGTCCAAATGATCAGAGTTTACTCAATACACCTTAAATGGTGTAGAAATCAGGAATAATTGGTAACAAAAGCAAAGTTTAAATGAAAAGGGATTCCTGACTTTGTTAATATGTTTGAATTACTTTCCTACTTTTGTCAGGCAAAAGACCATTGTTACACTGTGTTGTGATGAATAAAGCATGATGACATTTAATCTTATAGCTTTTGAACGAATGCTTACTTTTTAAATTGGAACTGATTAAGCGGCAAATTGGCTGAAAATATGTTTTTTAAATAAAGCAGTGTGAAAAATGGCATGTAATTCGCTATTAGAGTGAGGTGTGATCTCAAAAGTCATGAAAGTATTCCTGTGAAAAAACACAGTGTAATGACAACAGCCAATTTTCCATAAAAGCACTTAGAAATGTTTATGCATTTGCTCACATATACTTAAGCACAGGGAGCTCTCTCAGCTAAGCCATAGAGATGGTGCCATAAGGATGTCCTAATGGCGTCTGACTGACGTCTTCAGCACGTCACATAAACCTTCATTAGCAGTCCCGCAGTCTACATCCTGACACTACGCTCAGCAGGTCAAAGCCATTACAACAAAGCACTGCCAAAGACAATAGCATGTGTAGAGGTAGCTTTGGCTAAAACCGCCCCTCTATTAGATTAGGAAGCCAATGAGAGGGAAAGGGGATACCTCATAATGATGTGTCGCTGCTGCCTGAAAAGGCATGGTCTGTGATGAATTGGAAGGTTTGGCCTCATAAATTATAATTATTTTGTGCCAGCACGGTTTGAGTAAGCCACTTAGCATCGCAGCATCTATCAGTCCCCCCATATGGCACAGAGATTAACGCTGGACATTCTTTCCTCAGAAAAATGTCATTAGGTAGAGGAAAGAAAACAGAGTGATGTGGTTCATGGAGGAGCAAAGAGCCTGCAGTGCCCGTATAAAATCAGACCAATTGTAAAATTGTCTTTGAAATGCAAGCACTTCCTTCGGACTACTGTAGACAGTATTTGTACCTCCCTGCAACTACTCCACATTCCAACCTGAGACAGCCATGATTGGTGAGTCCCTTAAATAAATATGTTCCTAAACTCAGTGGCGTCTGGTGGAAATTATTTTAGGTGGGGCTATTGTAATGGTGAATAAACCACACAGGGAACATTTTGAGAAATGACCCCGTGAATTATTACTTCTGGTGATGTTAGAGATATGAGAAGACTGATCAATACCTCCATAATCTTCAGTGTGGTTAGCTATGAATCTTCCAAAACTTCGAAATACCTTGTCCTGGACCTAGTTTCTACAGTAAACTGTGCAACAGTACAGTAGGCCCACACAAACTGCAGAACACAGGTCCTTTGGGAATACTCAAATGATTTAATTCCCATTTAAAATCAGGAGACTAATATGAACATATATGCAGACACAGACGTGGTTCAGAAACAAAGAAATATTGAGAAAACAGACCATTAAGGCAAAAAATCTAGTTTGATGGATGCTGTCAAAACTCAACTATATACATAATATGTGTGTGTGTGTTTATTTATCACGGGCACATAGTATCTGTCCCCGGCTGTTTGAAGAGCAAGCATGGGAAACAAAAGACAGTGTTTACCTGTTTGCATCCAGCTAGTCACACACACAGTCAAAATCACACTCCCTGTAATTGACGTCATTAATAGATAGTTTAGCTTCTCACCATCATTTGCTGTGGCCCACTGATATTAACGATCGTAACTGAAAGGCTGCCTGTCAAACGTAAACATTCAGCCACGTGACTCGCAAACTCTCGCTAGAGTTTTACTCAAGATGGATCCTTTCTAGCCATAACCAGCGCGTTGGCCATAACCAACTCACAGACTGCATCGGGCGCTGAATTTGCCGCCCTTTGAGCATCAGGTCTGACGACGCTGATTCGCTGAAATTATGTTTCGGCGGCATAGTTTACAGATAGCAACAGTCAGCAATATGTTGGATGCTGCTGGGGCTGAGTGAGGGCTCCTTTCTTAACGCCCAGACGAGAGAGGGTAATGATACACGCTGCGGCCAGGCAGGAAACATGTGACTTATCAGTAACTTTAGACATCGTAACACAATTTTAAACNGCACCAATTTATTTCACTTTGAACAGAACCAGACTAAGTTGTTCCTGTTGCTTGCAATCAGTCACAAATTGTGAGAAATTATCAATAATAAGTGCTGACATTTTGTTTTCAAGATATCCTTTGAAAGACAAAAACAATAGGCGCTTTCACACCAAGTACTTTTCCCAGGAATAGCTCCCGGAACTTTTCAGCGGAACTTTTATTTCCTGGAACTATCTAGTAAATCGCGTTCACACCGGAATAAGTCCCTGAGGGAACCGCTGACGTCACTTCTTCTTCTTCTGCTCCCACAGCTTCTATTGAAGCCTTCCGAGTAAATCACCAGAAGCGCAGACACCTCCTCATCTCCACGGCTCCCATGTTTTCTTTTGTGTTGCCATAAGTTAGACTCTCTCCGTTGGTGCGCTGTGCTAATGCTAATAATGCTAATGCGAGGAAATAAAATTTGCGGCTTCACAAAAACTTTTCAGAGTTTTACGGGGCGTGATTTAAAATCCGCCCAGCCAATCAGAAATTGGAACCTTTTTCTCCCCAGGAAAGTCCCTGCTCTCTAGCAGGGACTAAAAAGCGGTCTAGTTCCAGTAATTTTTGGTGTGAACGCAAAATCGCAAAATCCCAGGAACTATCGGAACTATTCCTGGGAAAAGTACTCCGGTGTGAAAGCGCCTATAATGTGTTAGTCCATTTTTAAGTTGGCTACATCCTGCTTCCCTACCTTATCTGACACTCAAACTCAACCCCCTTAGTTCCTACTTAGAATGTTAATATTTTGGAAGGGCTAACTGCAGTGTAGTTTCAATTCTTATAGGGGCCAAAGAGGAGCATTTATCTGGAGCTATTTTCAGCAGCAAATTTGGAACACTGGGAGGATTTGCTAGGAGCAGGAGAGTCTATGAGTAATTGACCCCCAATTTAACTACAGTCCCCACTCATGCTCAAGCACATCTCAAATTGTATAAATTGTTTGTGTGTATGTGTATTAGCCTATATGTTCATTGAACTACAAGCTATACATGAACTTTGACCTTACAAAAAAACGGAAACGCTACAAATGCTTTGCTGTTCTAGTGGAAGGTAATACATTACCTTTACAGTAAGTGCCTTACCAAATTAAAATTGCCCAAAAACGTAATGATTTGCAGTCTAAAGATCGGAATCCAACTGCAACCATGTCTTTCATATCCTGGGGAAGTCCAATGACCAACCCGGCCTTTGTTTGTTTTCTCTCAGAGATCTCGGCAAACAGGGCTTTATAAGATGATGGTGCAGTACCTCTAGACATTGAAAGGTGCATTTATTGTCTGGCATAGATACGTTTGAGGTGTAGCGACTGATTAGTGATGCCCCGTAAATAGAATCCCTGGTTAAATATATCTGCTGAGGCCTCTCCCTTATGAATGGGCTACTGTAAACAACTAGACAGTCTGTCCATGCATAATTGTGTCATGTGAGTATTGGTGCTAGGTAGAAGGTAAACAAGTTTTGCCCTGAAAATCCTGCAATATATAAGTGAGTTTCCTCTCTTCACGAGTGCACTTGCCGTGCGTCCTTGATGTAGAGAGGAATAATCAAACTGCTGTATCACATTCCACCGGGATATGAAATTAACATTACAAACAGTACATCCACAACACCTCCTCCCAACGCAGCATCTCTGCGGAGTTGGGAAGAAAAATAAGAACAGGCAACGACTAGAAACTCATTTTTCACCTTTGGGCTGTATGCTAATTTGAATGATCTAACTAGTATCTGATTTGAAAGTGCCTGCTGAAAGTGAGGAGAATGAAAGGGAGCTCTGGATTAGAGACGATGTGAGAATGACTGGCTGAGACAGACCTGATACGGACTCTAATTATCATAAGCCATATGCCTGCAGCCTGTGGAGTCGCTGCAAGGTAAATAAAGATGATGACAAATAACACTGCACATAGTACCAACACCGCCCCCTAACTCCTCTCCTTTCTCATCAGAACACGCAGGCTGCCAACCGAATTAGCATCAGCTGGCTGATACATTTGTAATCTATTCTGAGCATGGCAAACAATACAAATTGGATTTCTAATTTATCCTGACTCATTAATGCAAAGCAAGAGGAATGGAGTGCTGCCATAGTAACGGCTTTGATATAAGGAAACTTTCATCGCAGAGCTCAAAAGTACCTCTATCTTCAGTGCTCAACAGGAATTGGTATCAAAGTGAGGGCTTTTTGTGAAATGAGTTTCAACATGTTTAAATTTCAACAAACTCTCTGCTCCTTTTATATTGTACACACATCCACAGTCACACAGGTTTGAGTCATGGCTGCAAATACTCACACCTTCTCTTACAAACACCCAATAAAAACGACATGACTAGAAAGACAACAAGTGATTCAGAGTTTTTGAACGCGCCTGAAGCATCACCCATTGATTGGCCAGATTAATTACAGGATAGTTGGCAGACACTACCTTTCTGCAGCCAGGAAAATGAAAACAAAAATCTGCTCCTGAAGCAAATTCAGAACAGTGAAAAAAAAGAAAAAGAGAACAGAAATCGATGGCGAGGCCTCTCAATGCAAGCACAACCTGAACCCTCACTCTTTTGATTATCTAACTCCCAAGAACAACAAACCCAATTAATGATATCGCTTTCTGGCTCCACTGAACCATTTTTTCCCGTCCGAGATAACCTAGAGACACCAAACATGCTGATAAATGGGCCGTAAACTCCTATCCGCTAAAATAACAACACTGCCTAATGTGTCCACTAGAATGCTTATCACAATGTCATCATTATTGTGTTTGCACTGAGATTACGATGTTGGCCAAAGCTGTGTGTGGAGTATTATGTTCATTATTTAGCTTCGACTTGACATTGAAATATTTTATGTATTTTCCCTAAAGCATTGTTCCAGCAGAATGAGTTCAGCAATGAATGAGGTGTAGGATCAGATTACTTTTGACAAAATAAATCTTATCCACTCAAGTGGTGCTCCAGTGAGGCATGAGTCAAACGTCCAAAGATAATGGTATATATATTTGAAATCATAATATATAATGTGTCTAGAGAGGGGAAGAAATGTGTTGGGGGTATTTCTGACAAGTATGACTTACAGTATATCTAAAAGTGGTAGTGTTCGAGTATGTGCTTTCAAGGTTATCAATTTGACTGTGATGTCTTTCATCATATCAAAATGGCTACACTTTAAGAGGGATGTACATGATTAGCATAAACACACAGTAATACTTGAGAGCAAACAATGAAAGTGTGACTTTTTTTTACCAAAAATTGGTGTTGGGGGGGGGGTTTGCTAAATGTATCAAGCTGGTTTGTATACTAAAACAGTAAGGGATTTGGAACCCAGCCTTGAAGAGTTCAGTTTGCATTCAATTGCAATAAACTGCATAATGTTGTGCCTTAAACGTTGAAGTCATCATCCCCAAAAGCTAATGAACTTTAGTGGTGTATGCTTAAGTCATGAACAGGCATTTTTCCAACGTAACCTGTAAAATGAAATAGAAATCAAATTAGGCAGATGACACAGCCCTTGCTCTAACTTTAGAGCAGATACACACACAGTTTAACAATAAGATTTGTATTTTTGGCTTTAGAAAGGTAACAAAAAAACAGTACGCTTCAAACTCTTCAGATACAGAGTATTGCTTTGAATAGAGCTGCATGTTCCTTTGTTGCAGCATGTTGAGACACCCAAAGCTCAACAGGTCTGCCATGCAGAGTTACAGTTGCTAAGCTGTGATTTAAAACGCAATCCTACAAATACTTTTATTCAAACACAATGAGCCATGTGATTTCAGTGTGATACAGATTAGAAACCTCACACGTCGGCAATGTTTACATGGAGTAAACACGCGGGTTAGAGATAAAAGGCACAATAGAAGTCACCAGTCATTTTCCACTTCACCAAACATCTGAAATTGTCTAAACCTTCACACCTGATTCAGACAAGTCAGGCAATTTACTCAGTTCCGTCTTTCCCCTTATCTCCTTTCCTCTGTCAACAAGACAAGATGAACGAAAATAAAGTGTAATTTTTGTAGCCTCTGACACTCCGCCATGATTTTTCATTAAAGCTGAAGCAGGGTAAATAACCGTAAAAGGAAATAAAAAGGTGAGTGTTTCCCCTGTTTGGAATTTGGGGAGATTATATTTAATTGTGAGGACATCCCATTCTCTGGTATTGAGCTGATGTGGTGATAAACACTGGTTGCCATGTTTCCTCCTGTACCTTCAATGTGTTATTGCTTCCACCTGTGGGACATACTGACATTGTCCTTCATGGTTCAGCGGGTTTAAGTAGATCTTTCACCCAGGCAGTGGTAAGCCCACTGTTTCCATTCAGGTTTTAGCTCGCCACAGATTGGTACTGTATGGTACAATAAACTGCACTGCCCCAGGATATCAAACACACATCATATTTTTCTCTGTACCAATTATTCATCTCCGACCCCATGAAATCATGGGAGTTTCATAACTGACAAGAACATAGCAACCTTTCTGCAAATCCTCTTATAGGTTTCTTTCGGGTTTCCCTCTCTGACCTGATCTCACTGAAATACAGCAAACACTCAGAATTGCATAAAGAGACTAAAGGAATTTGCCTCACGTGAAGCTTCGCAATAAAAAGTTTGTGTTAGTCAAAGGCAATAGCTAAAAACAGTTTTTAAAACGTTCAAATGTGAAGTTCAATAGAGCACTTTGTAAAATAGAGCCAATATGCAACTTCCTTAATGCAGCTCTAGAAGTGAAAGTGTTGGTTTGAAAAAAGACAAGGCTGACTACAGAAATGAAACCATAACCGACCTTGTTAAAGAAATAATCGTAATCCAAAAATCCTAATTTACATAACTTTATTTTTTTTACTTCTTATTTTCACTTTTCCCTTTTTTTACACTGGCTTTAAGCAAACAGTTGTGTAGCTACATGTACCTATCAATGTAATTAACTGCACACAACGAGAGACAACCGTCAAATATCTTCCCTCCACTTGACTATTGGCTCATTTTCAAAGCTTCATCCTTGAAAATACTACATGGTTTGTGTGTTTGATGACAGTTTGCCTTTACAGATATACGGTATATCAAGCACCTATTGCCGTGAGCTTCTTGTGGCAAAGGTCATGGCTGACGCTCAGCGCAGTGCTTATTCATGGCATTTATCCTTTTTACTGTCAGTTAGGATCACACACACAATGCCATGATAGGTTATCCATACCATTAACGGAAGACACAGAGACGACAGGCGACAAAGACCAGGCTGTCTGAATTGTGAGATGGTAATGTGTTTACGAGGAAAAGAAGAAGAAATGGAGGGAGGGGATCATGAGAAGACAGCAGGAGAATTGAAGCTCAGCCCTGGGATTTGTCTTACATTTTCCTGATCTTGTCCCCAAGCGCTCCCCATAATCACCCTATGTATTTCATTTTTATTTGGGCTCTAGCTGAATATGTATATATTCATTCGTGCCGCCACTGGTGTTTGAAAGGGTAGCCGTGAAGTGCATCACATTAACTGTATTGACATAAACAGCTCTTTGGGCGCATTGCCTCTGCCTTTGATGAGGGTTTAAGTAGGAAGCCATTGAGAGACTTATTGAGAAACGTTCCCATGGGATCAATAGATTACAGACCTTACTAATCTTAGTGAGCTAGATAGCAGAGCTCATAAGGAAAAATGACAGTCATATCAGCAACACATGGTGCAACATCACTCCTCTCTGCCCTCAAACTGTAATTATTCTTCACTTTATAGGTCATGAACGAGCAAGCACAAGCAATAGTGTCTGTTGTTTTCCATGTGTTCAGTACTGTATTGCTCTGAGGCCCACATGTAGTAAAAGCATATGTAATGTGTCGTCATGGCTTCATTTTGACATCTCATTAGGTCTTTACTCAATTATTTTTGGTGCAGCTCATATAGAACAATATTGTTAGGCTATGGTATTAACTCCACACCATGGCTTTATGAAAAAAGCTTTTTTGAATGAATGACACCATGACACCTTCCAAAAAAAGGGTCTGAAACTGACTGTAGAACAAAGCAGCAGAAATGATACATTCATAATCTTTGTCTGTAGTCTACACATTTCAAGGTTCATTTTTGAAAGGGAAGCTCCTCACAATGTCCAAACCTGATTCTCTTGATAGTGGCCTGCAGTCATGGGAAAACGAGTGTTGGATACAGAAACTACACAATAAAACATTCGACCATCCAGGAGTCTCAGGTCTTCTGGGTCGGGTCTGCTCTCTGTTCCGAGAATAACCACTAAACATGGAAAAGCAGCTTTTAGTTATTATGCCCCAACAATTTGGAACAAACTGCCTTAATCGTGCACGTCTGCCGAAACACTTCCTATTTTTAAATCCCGACTAAAAACGCACCTATTTGCTGCTGCTTTTAATTGAGCTGCCCATACTCACACTACAGTATGCCTTTTTAGTCATGTATTCTGTACCTGCTGTGTTTATTTATTTATTTTATTTCATTACCTTTGCTTATTATGCCTGTTTTTAAATGCCTTTTAATAATTTATTTATGCTGAATTTGTTCTTAAATGTCTTTTGCTTTTAATCTGTAAAGCACTTTGAATCGCCACGTGCTGAAAAGTGCTATATAAATAAAATTGCCTTGCCTTGTCTTGCCTTACCAAAACGACTATCTTTCCCTGACCGAATGTGCTTGTCACCTAAATGTTCCCAAACTCCCAACACGTTAGCGCTCCGAGTTGTAGTGGTGAAGTTTCAGGTTTTGATAGCAGCAATTAGGTATCAAAATATGTCATTTGCAGGAGAAAGGGTCGGTAGAATCTGTGTCGGTTTTATTATTTCACAATATACAGTATGCACTCTGAATGGGTCTGAGCTAACCCTCTACCAGGTAGTCTAAGAATGTAATTGTGTCCCTATTTCCCTTGCCCTACCCAAGCTCTGTCCTATCTTGTCCCTCAGAGTGAAGTGAACAGTGGTTGTCAGATCAAGGTGAAGCACCCAGGACAGAGTCCCAATTAGAGCTCTCTGTGGGGGGAGAACCCCTTCACCATTCATCACACAATTTCAATTAAAGCCATCTAAGAAATGATTAAATAATCAGCTGCAGACTAATGGAGCCATATATCCTTGTTAAGGGAAGACATTGGTCATCGGCTTGGGAATGTCTGGCCAGAGCCAGATGTCATGCAGCTATGCCAAACGAGTAGCACAGATGACAGAAAGCAGGAGGAGAGTAATGAGAAACAAAGAAAAAGGACGCCTGTGAGGCCGGGGATGGAATACAGATGTGAAATCATCGCAGGGCAAACTTCTCCATGGTCACATTGTGGAATGCGTCATGCCCATAAGCTCACTCTCATGTGAGCTTGTGGGCGAAACGATGGGGTCAACTGTCCCCAACATACATCAGCTGACAGCGAGGGGTGACACAGGAAATGTCATGATTGATTGTTTGTTCGCAGCAATGCAGAATCCTGTTCCTGTCAGTCTGCTAGCTACAGCTTCAGTGTACATTCATCTGGACAGCAGGGTGGTGCTGGGAGATGGAGTCGTGGATGGTGACAGACAGACTTTTTCCCCTCTCTGCACACAGGCTTTAAAATATCCATTTCAATAGGTTTCATATTTTCCATCAGCATGGCTTTACTCTGAAAATAATTACAATTTCTCTTTGGGAGCACATGATTCTCACAAGAGCCAAATATTCCACGATTAATCTTCACATGCAGACAGTTGATCGCAGAAACATTGCACACTAAACCCCAGACAGTTAGACGGGTTGGGTTAAAAAGCCGTCTTTATCAGGCAGCGCGCTGGCTGCAGAATGGAGGTGACCCTGAGCAGCGCTCCATCTTCCTGTTGTACGGCTGCACATTAATGGTTAATTGATGTCACAGGGGACTGCTGATCAAAGGCTTTCTAACCAGCCCCCTATTCAAGCATGCTCCACTGCTATTCTATTAGCAAGGCAGGCTTGTCAGACGGAGCTGGGAGCGTGGGAGGGCGGGGTGGGTTGTTGTTCACGTCCCTCGCTTCTCTTCTCACTCATCTCCGTACAAAACAGATCACCCCTCCCCTCCCTCCACACACCCAACCCTGCCCTCCTTCCTCCATGATAATTAGCCCCTGCCATATTCAGTCCATAGCACACAAATATGCACACACACACACACACACACTGAGCTGCCACCGTATCTGGAGCTTAAAGTGCTAGTGTTCTGTCAGCCATCAGCAGAAATAGAGGCAAATCTTATTTACCTCGCTGGGTTTTGAATCTTTTCTCCCCCTTATCCCCCCCCCATTTCCATATTTATGCAATTTTTATGATTTCTCTCCTCACTATTGTCTGTTTAACCAGATTTCCTGTCAGCAATCATGCTAATGCAGTTAGCAGTGGCCTTTTAGGTGCTTGGGTGCAATGATTGTTGTACATTTTGGAGTGATGGAGATTTGTCGGCAGTTCTCTGTCAATCAAAAGGGGTACAGCGAAGATGACATGTCATATTCCCGTCAGAGGAAAGAGGTAAGAATCCTGGTATTACAAACCACAATACCTCATCACTATGTAACGCTGCATTTCGGTTGCAGCCTTCATGTTAAGGTGCACTTGTGATTTTGTTTTTGAGTAGTACAATTAGTCCTATGTCAAGCTAATTATATGCGGTTGAGTTTAGAAGTTAGGTTTTTTGTGTGTGTGTTTATTTGGACATATACTGTATCTCTTTGCAGCTCCATAGTCATAGTGAATAATAGGGAAGACAGGCCTAAAACTCTGCTGAAACAACTTCACCAACAAGAGGAACATCTGTGCACCTGGTACCCTGGGCAGACCGTCTCCTCCTGGACATTTCACCCCCAAAGCAGAGCCGCTGCCACAACACGCAACACAGAGCAAGCACATGCACTAAGTAGGCTTTGTGAGGCTGTAATATTGTGAATTTGGCGGGCGGCCTGGAATAATTAGTGTTGCCCTGGGTCTGAGTTACTGTTTGCTGGGCTCGCAGAACATTCCCTCTTAGGCTCTTTGGCTGCCAATTAACTCACACACGCACAAATGATCTCGCATGAGCCCTGAGCTGTAATCTCATTACAGTCTGGAGCGTACATGCCTCATTTCTGTGCATCTTTAATGGCTCGCCTTCTGATTTCCATGATATTCCACAAACACAGATTTATCTCTGATTGTAGTGGTGGCAGGAGAAAGTGTAATGTCACTCCTAAGGCAGATAATGGTAACTTTATTAAGTGAAGGGGAACCTTATAACACATCTGCAAAACCATGCTTTGCCAGTGGATACAATCTACTCACACACTTGTATTCGCTTTAACCAAACACAAAACTCCTGCAACATGTCAAGTGAATAAAAGGCATCTAATGTTTGATGCATCCGGGCCGCTGGTTTGAAGGCGTACTGCGCGCTGTGAGAGCGGGGCCAGCACAGCCAGTTATGCATCACAGAGGAAGCTGGATAAACGCATCATCCTCATCGCTCTCGCACAGCCATTTCCCAGTAGTAGGTCTACTTGATGAAGTGCCAGATCCCCTCCCTGTTATTCTCTGTGCGCCAGCCAAGTGTCCACATGCATGAGTGTATTCATCAGTCAGGTGGCACTCGCCTGGCTTTTTTTCTCTTCTACTCTCTCTCGCTGTGCCCAGGTGTGAATGGGTATTGGGCTGATTTATCTCTTTTGTTCTGCTTATCAGTGAATTGTTGCGATAACCAAATGAACTCAGGTAATACAAAAACGTAAACTCTGATTAAATATGTTGTTGGCATGCAATTATGTTCTGTATCACGTTTGCAGGGCATACTACAGAAAATAATACAGAGCATGCAAATATTTACATGATCAATGAGTCATCCAGGAAATCCTGGCCTATAATTGGTTATAGCTTGGGGGGGGGGGGAAGGATAGAAAAACATTCATGGCATAAACTACAAGAGGATAAAAAATAATTGCAGTAATCAAAACAAAGCCTGGAGCCATTGGCAGATTAGCCCGACTTTTCTCCCTCTCTGACACCTGCAAAAGCCTCGCTGCTGCTTTGTTTCTTTTATTTGGGGGCCAAAATGATTAATGGCAACAAAATCAGGTCTTCACATGCAGCATTCCATGATGATCATTTTGAACGCTCGTTTTTTTTATCCATACACATTACACATATATACCTGTAATTACACACAATCCCCCAAACTGCAGAGGGGAGAGGGTAGAAAACATGACATCCTGTCTCCACCCTGCCATTACAATACCTCACCTAACCTTACATCAACCCACAACACATTCATCTTGCCCCACTGTGAACCCAAAACACTGTTGAGTTCTCACATCACAACTCCTTTCATTCAACGGTTACTCACTAAGCCATCAAGGGTCGAAGTAATGAAAATGCCAGGATGAAGGGGCCCTCTGATGAGCAACCTTGGAGTTCTTCTCACAGCACTTCAAAGAAGAAATTAATAGAATTAGCTGGTCAATAGAGGGGGACTGACTTCAAATGGCAGATGGAGCTAATCATCTGCTAGAATAACATTTGCAGAGACAATGAGTCATTGCAAAAACTTTGGACTCGAAAGTTTTTGTCTGCCGGTGTGCCTTCACAGCCAAGACGGCCTGACATCATCACTGGATGTTTTCATGATCACATGAGAATGTATTCTTTCGCAAAACTCCACTTATACAGCACTGTTTGGCAATGTCCAGCATTTAACATATAATAGTACAAAATAACAACAACAAAATATTACAGTACGCTAACCTGATTTGTGTGGCATTGAACACTTTAAGTCTACATTAACCATTAACAACTCCTATTGGATGTAAGAAATCTTGGCTCCATGAAGTATACACTGGCCCATATTTCTTGGATTTCTGCATTAAACCAACGTAGCTAGCCAATCACAGGCCACCCAACAAATAAAGAGTAGTCTGGATAGAGTTACTGTTCGACTTAATGTTCATTTTGCCCGGAGGTAGGGTTGGGAATCTTGGGATTGTCCCGCTTTGATTCCTATAGTTGCTGTGCTGTTATTACAGTTATGTCTCCAGCTGTTAGGGAACTCCCTCTGTGCTGAAGCAACAATACTTCCATTATTCATGAATCAGTATGTAGTCTTACAGATTTTGGTGGGTTATTTACAGAAAAGAAAAAAAGATTCTTCCACAGGTCACAGAGTGGCACCACTCTGAAAGGCAATCAGGGTCACAGAGCAGCATTCAGACCCTATAATTATTCATTCAAATTCCTACGTCGACATCAACACCAACACTGTGGATCTGCTGTTTCACCTATGTGCATTACATCTAGGGTAAGCAGTATTTTGTGTGTCATAAGACAGGAATTCCATAACATATTTTCAGCATATTCAAGTTCAAGTTCAGGTTCAGGTTCAGGTTATGTATTTGTACCCGTAGGTAGATTCTGTTTGCAGAGAAAAAGACAAAGGTTCCATTCTGACACTAAAAACAAACACAAACAACAGACACATCTCTAATAAAAGGACTAGTAAAAGTACAAGTATACCCTGCTCAACCAAATCTCAAAATATTTAAAAAAAAACATTTTAAGAAGGAAAACACTAGTACAAACATGGACATTCAAAATTCACAATTAAATAAATAAATATAAAAAAAATAAAAAATGAAGAAGTGGTCGGAGAGAAAACTAGACTTCTGCTTCAGAAAATCTAGAATGTGACTGCAGACTGTTGCAAATCAGAGGTCATTTCGGGCATGCACATACCATTATAAAAGGTGAAAGACTTCCAGTGTTGGCAACAAATGAAGTGAAACTCTTTGCCTGTATTGTAGCTAGAGCTTTGAATCCCAGAAATGCCATTTGAAAAGTTTTTGAAGGCCCCAAGGTTGGCAACGAATAACACTTAATGAAGCAATTGCCCATGTCAGTCTGGTTGGAATGGCTTCAGACTGAGATAGGAACGATTTATGGATTTTAAAATGATATATTTTTTTGGCCTACCATTGAGAATTTTTTCCCAAGAAGAAATTATTGAGTGTTATTCGTGCTCCTCAACAAATAGACACATTGTCCGAACACAAATATCTCACATTTTGTTTGTTGTTAACTGGTCACCCTACATAGAGAAGTAATGAGGATAATATCAGAGCAGGGAATGTAAGCTTATGTAGTTAGGAGGCCATATTACCAACTCTTGTACTGTAATGTCTGCCTCTTGCAAGGCTTAATTAAACGTGATATCTTAATTTGCAAACAGCTGTACCACAAAGTCATTATAGAGTATTTTCCAAAGACTAAGCAGAACATAGTGAAATCCCCCAACTGCCTGTTGACTGCTAGGGTAAAAATAGCTCATTTAAAAGCCAGTGGAAGGCTGTCTTCTTTGAGTAAGACTTCTAGTCTGGCCTCTTGGGATGAGGCTCACTGCAATTTATCACAGTCACTAATTATTCCTGTTATAAGCCACCCTCTCTTGCAGGATGGAAAAAAAAACAGTAAAATACAACAATGAAATCTCCACTTGCATGAGCGCTGACACAAGAGCAGAGCAATGAAAGCGCCATATGTCTGGATTGTGTGCTGCTGGCTGATTATAAGACATGTGTCTCCTCCAGAGGGAAATGAAGACTTGTGCTATTTAAGTGGAATGTCTGCTTCCAAGTCTCGTGTTGGAGAAAAGAAACGTGTGACTGTGTGATAACTGGTCCCTTTTAACCCATCATACTGTCCTTATTTGGAAATATCGGAAATTGTTTGCTTTACAAATGTTAAATCATTTCTTCAGATGACCCCAAATGTCTGATTAACAAAGAACACAATGATAAAAGAGCCAGACACACACAGAAAACATGATGTTATGCTCTTTTCTGTTCAACTCAGACATAAAAGAAGTTAGAACCTTAGAACCTACTTGAAATTCAGTGTTTTGGTAGTCTTTGAATGTGTTTTCGCCTTCATTATGTCGCAGCACATTCACATTATTCTAGGTCAATGGCTCCATTGAAGATCTATCTAGCAGAGAGATCAGCACAGGAGCTAATTACACTAATAGGCTCTGGCAAAATGTTAGATACCAAACTACGAGCTACAATCTAAGAGCTGATAGCAGACCACAAGCATTCATGTGTTTTCTTTTGCTTTCATCTTTAACAATGTTTCCACTCGCTGCAGCGGCACATAGACTGGGAATCCCAAGTGTCATTTTATGCAGATGTAGCACTTGGGAGGCACAGTTCTAGCTTTGAATAAAAGCTGCCTCTGTTTAGGTTTACGTATCTACCTTATCAGTAAACAACAACACCGATATCTACTTATGAGCTTTCTATTGACAACCAGGCTAAGTGGTAATGTAAACATTTCATCATGACAAAAAACTGTTGTTGACAAAAGGTAACACTATACAACAAAAGACTGGGTGTGGGATACAGGATGATTACATTTTAAGTTTTGCTTCATTTATTTCAGAGGTGGGCTATGTGTATGGTTTGCCAGTTTGGGTGTTTGTATAAGGTATGCAAGTCAACACTGTATGACAGGGACACAGGCTACAAAGTGCGTCAAATACATCATCGTGTTCTTTTCTCAATAAAATAAAATATAATTGATGTACAATAATTAATAACGTGTTTAAAAAATAATTGGACATATTAACTAAATACTGTACGCAAAGTCCTATTCGACAACCAGCCTTACTATGGAGCTATTTCAGGGTCATAAGTTTTGATCATTCAAAAAAAGTTCAAGTTTTTATCCTGAACTTTGAAAAATACAATGATTATTCAAAACAAAAAAAAGTATTTGAAATAATTTTTCAGGTTGAATATTATTTTTGATTCAGTTCAGAACTTTTTTTGAATAATAGCCTATATTTATTTTCAGATTTCACTTTTATACATATTTTGATATTTGAATCCTTCTTTTTTTCAGCAAAGATTTTTCGTTTTCAGATTCAAAACAATTATTTTTTCAGTTTCAAATCTTGTTTTTTCAGGTTTCACATTGCTTTTCACCTTCAGATCGTTTTTCACTTTCAGATCTTTTTTTTTCGCTTTCAGATCTTTTTTTTTCGCTTTCAAACTTTTGGCCCTGATATTGCTTGGGGGGCGGGGCTTACCAAAGAGTAGTTTGGCATCCTGAGTGACAGGCCTCCCTCTGTCATGTTGCTTTCATGGATGTTAGAAAACTGAGACCAGCGTCAAAGTTCCGTTAAGCGAGCTGTTGAGCATCGTAGTTGGCAACAATCAAGTACAAATAAACTGTGTTAGAATGTGAAATTACGTATCCGCAACGAGCCAGCAGGTTGTTCTGGTGGACCTGACGCCATCCCCCGCTGTCTCACGGAGAGATACCGCAGGTCCTTCCTTCCTGCAGCGGTCAGACTATACAACCAGCACAGCCCCTCGTAGACCCCGCACAAAACAACACAGACTATAACACCTCTTGTTGATAAATACCAACTATGTGCAATATTTGCAGTATGTGCAATATATATGCCGTTAAAAACTGTGCAATATATACCTGGCTGCTAAATCCGCAGAACTGTCACAGGGTGTGTATTATGTAAAATGTGTAACTTTAAAAATATATATAATTTCTTTTTTTAATCTTTAATATTTTTTGTATGCATGCTTTAGGTAACATTAAGCTGTCTTTGGCTCTTGTCTGCTGTAACAATGTAAATGTATCCCCTGTGGGACTAATAAAGGTACTCTGATTCTGATCGCAAAAACCAAGCCAATACTATGCTGCGTTCATGGAGCTACGTGGAAGTGGGGAAGGACAACCCTTGATTGCGGATACGTGATTTCAGATTCTAGCACAGTTTATTGCTCTTATACCTTGATTGTTGCCAACTACGATGCTCAACAGCTCGCTTAACGGAACTTTGATGCTGGTATCAGTTTTGTTTACCACCACGGGAGTATTGTGTATAGAAAGTGTGTAGTTGTATTTCTTGCGCTACCTAACATCCATGAAGGCATCATGACAGAGGGAGGGCTGTCACTCAGGGTGCCAAACTACTCTTTGGTAAGCCCCGCCCCCCGAAGCAATATCAGGGTCAAAAGTCTGAAAGCGAAAAAAAAAGATCTGGAAGCGGAAAGATCTGAAAGTGAAAAACGATGTGAAGGCGAAAAAAAGATTGAAACCTGAAAAAAAAAGATTTGAAACTGAAAAAAAGATTGTTTTGAATCTGAAATCTGAAACTGAAAAAAACAAGTATTCAAATATCAAAATATGTATAAAAGTGAAATATGAAAATAAATATTTTATTTAAAAAAATTGCTGAACTGAATCAAAATAATATTCAACCTGAAAAATTATTTCAAATATATATATTTTTTTTTAATACAACATTGTATTTTTCAAAGTTCAGGATGAAAACTTGGACTTTCAAATAAATTGTATTTTTTTGAATGATCAAAACTTATGACCCTGAAATAGCTCCATACCTTACGGCCCGTCCACACAGCAGTGTTAAAAAAAATCTTTGTACAAAACTCTTCATATCTCATTGGTTTGAACCATGTTCTGCCCATTCACTTTGAATGGGGACGGGGTGACGTCACTTTGCTTCACTTTTCGCCGAACTGCATTGTGGGAAGCAAAGCGGAGATTTCCAGGCATTTCAAGATTCAAAAGTTGAGCAATGTTCAACTTTTGAAGCTGAGGTGGAAGCATCAGCCAATCAAATCCCGTTTATGCAAATCTGACAGTCCAAGCTCGCAAAAAGATCCCCAAGCTTCAGATACGCCCACCTCCAAGATTTTTTTCCGCTGCTGTGTGGACGTACCGTTAGTCTGTGGAATCACTGTGTCCTTTTAACTAAAGTAATACATATATCAAATCTTTTGATGGCAAAGCAATCCCTTCAGACGTTGCTTTATCTTCCTTAATGTGTTGCACTAATAGGCAGCATGTTGCACTTCAGTAACGTTATGTTTCCTGAATTTGAAGGAGTGTTGCGTTACCAAAATCTAAGCTGCTTTTCTAAAACATGTCAACATGAATGTGTTGGCTTTTGATTGAGAATGCTATTATGTGCAATGTCCAGTAGAAATAAATAAAGAATGAACATTAAAAAATACAATTATGTACAAACAAAGATGGCTACTGCTCTCACCACAGAGAACTGGGAAGATATAAAATAAAAACTGCATTACAATGAAGAGCATTACAGTGACAAAACATTGTTATGGTTTCTGCACTTAAAGTGTGGCCTACGGTGTTATCGTGACAAAAAAACAATAAGCGTATTGTTTTGTTCCTGTTGAACAATATGCCTAATAGCTGTGTTTCTTTCAGGTCATTTCAAGTGTTCAAATATTGCAGAATATGTATTATGAATGTTTATGGGATGTCCCAGGCCAATGTAATTATTTCATATGCTTGGCCATTTTTGTATAGATACATTCAGTTATCTATTTAACTTTTGGATTTTTTAAGACTCGAGCAGAGCTGGAAAGGTAATCCATTTGACATGTTTTGTGACCTACCCTGTTTCAACCTAAAGCTGTGTCTGGATCTATTTAAAAAGAAGGTGACATTAGAGAATCATCCATTTCAGAATTATATTGAAAATTATTCCACATGCCAAATTACATTAGCAGCATTCCAATAAAAGAAGGATTGGGATGGCATTTTTTTTCAAGAAATCTGGCACTGGCTGCACATTGACAATTTTACCCCAAATATTACCTCCTTGAACGAAAAATACAACCTGCAGGTTCGGTTTCGTCAAAGCAATATGCAATATAACATTGTATTTAAAAAGAGAGTTGGGCCATAGCAGTGTAAGGAACTCTTTGAACCGGGTAGCACATGCTCTACATGCAAAATGCTATCCTTACATGTTTTCTCAACATTCTTGGAACAATATCTACACTGGATTGGATATTGTTTTTCCACGCTACTTCCCTCATGCCCAACAGTCAATAAATAAATGTCGCAGCACGTAGAAAAAGGCTTTATCCATCCCCTCTGTGCAGCATGCGTGGGAGTCCATCTGTTCATTTCAATAGCAGACATGAACGATTGCAGTGCTGGGATTATTGTGCACAGTGACATAGGAACTGCATTTCAAGCTTATCTTCCCAGTAGCCATTCATATTGCACTTGGCCAAGTATCCTGCTTCACACCCAAGTAAATGATTAACCAAGAGAGGCTCAATGATTACCAGCCAGCTTTAAGCCCAATCTCACAGCTTGCAAACACACATCCAGTAAAATGTTGTCCACGAAGCTACTGTATCACGAGCATGGCTCCGAATTAAAATTCAGCAGTATCAACAACATTCATTCATCGAGTTTAACAATAAGTCAACAATGACAATGTGGGATGATTCTGCTTGATAGTGCAGTATTCAATTATGATGGATTGAATGACGGCTTAGTGTGCATAATGCTGTCGCTCTTCCCTATTGGCTTGTATATTTTTGGCTTATTGTTTGCTGCCTGCAAGTAAATTGTTAAAGTGGTGTAATAAGAAAGTTGCTATTCTTCCCTAAGCTTCGAAAACACTCAAACGCTGTGTCTTCATACAGTTGAAATGTATCCAAGTGGGTGGATAATGGCTGAGAAACCCTTTCCTCACATATACTGTATGTTGAATCAACTTTCTTTCTCTTTCTATTGGACATGCAACCTAAGAAGCACATCCCTTGAGCCTTCGCGTATTGGTATGCCAAAGCAGGATTGAGAACTAGAAAAACTGTCCATCAGGAAAGTGAGAAGGAAGTTGTTTAATGGAGGAGAGACATGAGGGAGTGGAGGGGTGAAATTGCATGCTAATGGCCTCTCTACCCCAGCTGTGAGAGTTGCAGCTGTCTGGGGGTCCTGAGACAAATACAGGTGGCTCATGTGGGGACAGCAGCATCCAAAAAACAGCTCACATGTTTTCCTTGCACACTATTTGGCCAAAACAAATTAATTTGGGAGCGCTTGGGAAGGAACGAGATACAGCTGGGTGCTGGCTAACAAACATGTAATGTATTTTCAGTGTGCCAAAGCCTGCTCTGCTCTATCAAGGAGGTTTTGATTGAAAAAGTTGGGCGAGTTGAGTATACATTTGCTCCGGTTACAAGTGATTTGACGCAATGTGACCTAGAAATTATGGCTTTGAGGGACAAAGGAGAGTGTGTGTGGATGATTGGAATGAAAATGATAACCAGTATCCGCGCTGGTTGAAAATCACTGCAAGATTATCAAGAGAAAAAATCTGTAAATATCGCTATCAGTAGTGTGGCCAACTCATACTTAAAGCCACAGTGACTGGATTGAATTGAAAAAGACAGTGGAATAGGGCTCACTGGCATGCAGATTAAATAATAGATGAATAGAGAGAAATCAACTTGGCAGACACTCCAGAGCCATTTCCAATTGAAGATTTACATTTAGTACCAGTGTGAAGTGATCATGAGCCAAGTTTTTTTTTTTCTTCTCACAGTAACTCTGGTCTTTCCCTAACCATAATGCGCCAAACTAACTTTGTAACTACGTCGCAACACTTCACGTCAACACCGCTAAGCTAAAGGCAGATTTAGACGTGTAGTTGTTTTATTTTGTCACAACCACCTTTTTAAAAGACACGTTAAAGATTCAGACATTCACGAGTGGGGTATTTATTGATGTATTTTATAGTGGTGCACCGAATGGGAAATTCTTGGCCGAAACCGATACCGAAAATAGGAAACAGTTGGCCGAAAACCGAATGCCGAAAGGCCGAAAATGATTAATAGAAATATATATATATATATAATGTATACATTTTTTACCAATGTTGTTCAGCTGCCTGATTATGGAAAAAGACATGAATATGGCAAAACTTAACTTAAATAATAATCACTATTATGGGTCCATAAAACATTTATTCAGCACTTTTGAATGCATACAGTAAATTATTTCCAAGTCAAGTGTATTTTCTTTTCTCTGTTGGATAACTACAACAAAGTGCATTCAGAACAAAGCCAAGGTGCTTTAAAACTGCATAAACATCTAGACCAGTAGGCCTACAACAAAATAGTGTAAATAAATTTTAAAGCACCTTGGCTTTGTTCTGAATGCACTTTGTTGTAGTTATCCANGCCTGAGGCCACCGGTGGTGAGCCTTTACCCAGGGGAAAATGTTAAACGAAGGCAAACGTAACTACCCGCAGTATCGGTATCCTGGCACACATCAGTTCAGTGGTTTAAGTGCTCCAGATTTAGTGAGAGCTCAGTGGTGAAAGCTCAGGCTCAGTTCAGGCTCAGGGTTCCCTCTAGCATCAGCTCACTTAGTAAAAATAAAACAACAAAAGGATAAAAAAAAGGGGAAAAAAACTGGTAATAGGCTCACGGACCCCAGTCGAGTCTTTGTGCCTCGAGCCTCGACGCAGCTGGCACCGGCCAGATTCGATATGTGACACATGGACCGACTACCTCGAGATCGACCGGGAGACACTGCCCGACAGCAATCGGACAGCAGCCACCGGCGCGTCTCAGCTGAGGCCCCAACAATGACCCCAAGTTCTCTAATACGTGCCTCTTGGCGAGCTCCACATCGCAAACGGACTCGGGCGCTAATAGATCGATTTACAGCTTACTAGGGGCAACCTAGGGCGTTCCCAGGAACATAAGCTACGCGATTCTTACCCGTTCAAGCGATCTCACCGCCAGAGTAACAATCAGCAACATGGGATACACAACTCCAAGGCTCACAGGGCGACCAGATACTTCCGTACCATGCGTCGAGTTCTGGCGACAGACGAGGGTAAGATCTCCATGGCCAAGCGCGCGATAGGACCGAGGGCAGGATGACACAAGCGCAGACCAAACCCAGAGTCTCCAGACCTCTTCACGAGCCAGCGCGACATCTCCAAAGAGACTCAGGCTATGTTGCAGGCTCACGAAGTCAAGTGACCAAATACACACCAGGGCCCAGAGGTGCACGCTATGATATCCCTGCTATGTAGCGTCGCGCTGTGTACGAGCGTGCAGACTCTTAGCGAGTTCAGAATACTATACATGGAAGCACCTATATACACAACTTTACATCAACGAGGAGAAGTAACCGAAAATAAGAGCAGTACAACCACTGCAGTGACTGAATTAGGTTATTAGAAAAGAATAACTTGACGACACTTAAGAATGTACTTAGATTCTCATACCATAAGAAGTATAAGTCAAAGGATTCTGACAGTTGGCCATTTGACAATATAGGAACTGGTAACTTTAATCAAAATTACCACATATACACAATAACCATCACTAAGATGATGCGTAATACAGACGAGTTTCACGTGACCAGTAGATTGGATGTGTAAACTTATACAATTATACACCTTTTTATCACTTTCATAATTGATTCCCTATCGCTTTGCATCGCATCAAGATATACTATAACATCGTAATTCACGAGGTTTTTACGTTCCACATACAGTTATGTATAAACGTGAGTAACTTCTCTTTCAAAAAGTAAGACGCTCCAATAATAAGATCGACCAATCTACTCACCTTATTCTACTACGTACTCCCCATACCACTCCAGATAAACTTCTGATACATAATCTCCGTCCACTTGTCCCCCACTATCTCCTTCTTGTCGGATGGAACTACTAGGCGGATCTTGTAATTGGAGCGATTGACTGTATTATACACGTGGAGAAAAATTAAAATCGTGAAGAGAGAGTTAATGGACCTCTACTCTCTCTGATCAAAAAGAGCATCACCTAGCACTAATGTATAGATCGGACTGGTGAGTGCTAAAGGAAAGGGGAAGGCGAGGGACGGCTACGTAGACTAGACTCACACAAACTCATTCCGTCGTGTATAACATATCTCAGAACGCTCCGCTGACAAAAACTAGTAGTAATAGCGCGGAGTACACAAAAGACTTTATCACTAAGTGAGGCGACGAACCGAAAAGTCCCAAAGTTAAACAGCATTAGTAATCATTAGACAGCGGTCTTCGTTTTACGATTGCACATAACGGATATCTGCTTGATGCTTCGGTCATGCGTCGTCCGTCCCAGCGTGCGAAGTTCTAGCAAAAGTTGAACTGAACGTCGAACTTGACGTTAAACTTAAATTTATATAATGTAAATTGAACATATGTGGCCAATTAATTGGAAACAAATTACCTATGTAGCACGAGAGCACACAAGAAATAGTAGTGGAGACACTGCTAAAAAGCTAATAACCTACAATAGTGTACATCGCTAGGTTATTACGACTGACTTAGAAGCGCCGCGAACATCGATCGAAAAGAAAAATCGTGTGACTAAATTGATTCATTTTCAGATACGCCGTTAGGCACTAACAAATGTTTCACTGTTCTCCCTCCTCGCCACTGTCACGTCGCTCCTACACTTCCAATACACGCAATGGCCACAACAGTCCCGACGTACCCCTGTCCCAAATATCACAGCCACTCATCACTATCGATCTCATGGCAATTGATCTAATTAAAAAGCAAATTAAGCGCGATAAGTAGTGTAGTCAAATACCACAGCGTATTAGACAATAATCGTTCCTTCAATAACGGAGCCGCAGGGAGCTAGCTAGCCCTCTGCGGCTCCGTTAGCTCCGGCGGCGGAGTCCGGCGTTATAACTGGAGATCAAGGAATGCAGCGAAACGCGGACTGGGTTTTGCCTGCAGCCCGCTGTAGTATTAGCTAAAGAAATGATCTTGAACAAGGCTTATTAAGTGAGCATGAGCATGTGAGCATGTTAGCCTAGCTTGGTAGGTCCAGCTAGTTTGGGAGCTTGGAGCCCCGCCTTGTCCTTCAGCAGCAGGTCCCGCCTCGGCTCCGCCTCTTTGCCCTTATTTGGATCAGGCTGGAGCAGGCGGGAGTTAGACTCTGACGTCACTGTCCAGCCGTTAGTGGCCGACTCCGCCTACTATGGGCTTCTCGGCAACTCTGCAGAATCCTATGGGTGACGTCACGGACCCTACATCCATTTATATATACAGTCTATGGTTTCAATTCAGGCCAGACTTCACGGAAACTGTTCCGACATGAAATAAGTTTTAGATGGAGGAAGGTGGAGTGTCACTAACGCACTGTCACCATGCCACTGGTCAATAAAACACATAGAGGACAATAATAAATAAGGAAAACAAACAGTGTTCAAAGTTGTAAGCATGAGGCTAAAAAATGCAAGGTGTATGTCAAACATATTGCACGGCTCATAAAAGCTCATTCCAGAGGTTAACAGCTGGAAGGTGGATGAAGCATGAGGTAAGGTGAGGATGAGAGGCAGGTGGAACAGGGAGGAAAAGCGACTAACCTTAATCCCCTAAACTTTCTCCTGAAGGAAGCACTTTTTTAATTCCAGACTCATCCTTCCCTGGGGAGGGGCTGTTATCAGCTGATTCTTTCTTCACACCCTCCCCTCCCGTTTCCCTTTTCCCCTTCCCTCCCTGCGATGCATCTGCAAGGTGTGATAAGGCAGACAAACGTTACCTTTACAGGGCTATTAAAACCATTTCCCCCTGCAGTTTTGAAATGATTATCGCCTTAGGCCCACGGTTACAGGTTAGCTGATAGCTCACCTCCATCTGTCCATATCTGGGTGACTCTTTGAGGCTTAGGGCTGGCTGGGTGGTTGAAGATTATATGCATTGCTCAAACCGCTTGAATACCAGGGGGAAACGGCAAAAGGTGGGAGGGAGGAAAATAAAAAAGGGGTGGAAGAAATGAAAAGAGCAGGAGTCCTGACATCCACAATGCTGTGGCGGATGATAAGGGATCCAGTGACAGCTCTTCCTCCCTACGTCTGGGGCTTGGACTCACTTTATGTGGGACTCATTGTCAGGTAAAGGGCAGTCGCAGTCACTCTTGAAGAAAGGCTGGGTGATATTTCTTGGCTTTCTAGAATCTTCTGCATTGTTATTTGTTATAAATTGGATTGTGGTAAGATCGTTTGCATTCAAAACACTTAAGGCAGCAATTGTTAAGTGGAAAAAGACAACTTAGAATGAAATTGCTCAAAAGGCTGAAGCAGTCTCATTTACAAACACTTATAAACTGCTTCCAATAGACATTTGTTAGCCGCTGAGACAGCTACAGTATCTATCTTCCTGTGAGGACGCTTCCTGCCAGCCAGCATCCCAAATCCTCTCAAGCATCGCGTCTGCTCCATAGAGATATCTCCACCAACGCCAGCTGCCGCTGGCTCCTTCCCATTACCTGCTCCTCACTTATCTGTCTGTGGCTGACTGATGCTCTTCTTTATTTCTGCCCATTTCCTGCTTCCCATTAGAATCTGTCCCTTATTGGCAGTAAATCTAGGTCAAATTTGATCTTCTTTTATATTAAAAGGCTAAAAATGCAGCCACAAAGACAACGTCAGCTCAGATTGTGAAGGGAACAGTTTTCTTTTTGAGCAATTAAGAGAAAATGCTAAGTGACTGATGCTGAGCTGAAGTGTTCATTAACTCTGTAAAGGTGGAAGGAGCCCTGCTTTAGCCACGCTGACACCTCCCTAACAGAATAATCTGACAGCTGAGGCACTTAATTAAGGTAGCGACAAATGTATATTAACATTAATTTAATTGCACTCAGAGAATTTCCTCTCTAATTGACCTTGGCCCCTTTACAGAATAATTACTAAGAGCGTCACTTTTGCTCACCGCAGCCACACACATCCTGTAGGGTCACTGACCCCGCAATCTGCATAAAGAATTAAACGGGTGATAAAGCAGGGCTTACAACAGCCTAATGACGAATTATCAGCTAGTAGAACCTGCAAATTCATTTTTAATGCAAACCCTGATAACAAGTCATGTGGGAACCTGTAAGTATGTGGTTAATAAGACCAACTGGGAGGCATAAAGGTTACTGAAATAAAACCCAGCTGTCTTTTGTCTTGGTGCGTTTGCACACACGCATTATGCCAGATAGAAACTACCGGGAGCAGAAGTGAACATGAGTTATGGATAAATGTTTTTACAATGGATGCTAAATGCCAAATGTACTTATATATTATTATTATTTTGGCATTTTAAGACAAGAATAATAACTCCTTTTGGGGCCCTAAAGGAGACATTTCAGACGTCTACATAGAGGCTTGACTTATAATCGAGACTCTAATTTAAGAAATCAGTCCACCAGTATTAAGCTAGGAGTAGATCAAGACAAAGGGTTCTTTCCAAGCTTAGTGAAGACAATGATTTGTCATTAGAGATGTCCACTGCTGTTTCCCCTGACCCGGGGGCAGGTGCTAACTTATTATTCTACACAATAACATAACAAAACACCTTTGACTGGAGTAGCTCCTTTAACCAGAGCTTCATGCCAGTGGCTCACTGGAGGTGATTGGAAGTGCTCAGCCATGCAGTCGAGAGGCTGCCGAGAGCTTTTCACGCCAGCGTTTAATGAGCTATGTTCAGGTCCACTCCACATCCATCCCAGTCCATTATTGGCTCCAAAAAGCTTTCCAAATGTCCTTTGAGCACTTTACTTAACCAATAGCCTATTCATAAGAGTGCCAATAGTCCTTCTCAAAAAGAGCTATTTAAATTGTGATGCAGATTAAACAATTGAAATAAACATATGTTGGCTAGTTCACTTGGTGATAGGGTTTAAATGGCTGAAATTATGAATACTGGAATGAGTGAACACCAGTCAAAAGTTAAAGGGGACCTATCATGCAAAATGCACTTTTGTACGTCTTTTATACATGAATATGTGTCCCCGGTGTGTCAGGGAACTCACCAAGTGTCAGAAAACACAACCCTCTCTCTTTTCCTCCGTACCCAAATCTCTAAAAACGGGGCTGCAACGGAGCTGATTATTATTTGAATATTTCTGACGTCGGAAAAGGGGTGCTCCGCATATATGGGCAACTCTCCACCTATCAGGGGAATGAGAGACTACTCGAAAGCGCTGGAGACGCTGTAGTACATATGCCAGGCCTGTAAGTGGCGCTGTAGTCTGCCACAAAAGCAGAATCAACCCTTGCAAAAACAGGGCATGGAAAAGAGCAAATAGAGCGAAATGAGGCATGGCTAAAATGCATGATCTGTTTGGTATTTTGAAAAAAAAACTTCACAGACATGTTTTATATAGGTATGGCTCTACAATATATGTTTCAAATATAGCATGATAGGTCCACTTTAAGTCAAGTCCATTTATAGAAAACATTTAAAAACAACAAACATTTACCAAACTGCTACAAAGAATGAGAATCAAATAAAGACCTAAATAAGAAAATACATTCATACTGCAAAGAATATCTGGATAAATTATAGCACAACAGTATTAATCAAACAATAAATTTCTTGTACACAAAAATGTATGTTCGCACTAGCTGCTGGTGAAATAGGTCTGACTGGCTGACTGACCCACAAAGAGAGAGAATTTCAGCACAATGATGCACTCCAATACGTAAAGTCTGTCATTGTGCCTGACCGGCTTTGTAAACCTGAAGGACCAGGGCAACGACTTGGCCAATTAACTTTCATCGCGATTCTCAGTGCCCGACTTTTAGGCCAGAAACGCTTTGTTGAGTGAACAAAAACAGAATCAGTAACATGCTCTCAGGATTAATTGCAGGCCTCATAGGTGTTTTAGAGAGCATCCGTTTTCCTGCGTTGAGGCCCCCAGGGGTGTTGTTTTCTCTGCCATGGTGTTATGAGGACATTTTTAGTAATGAAAAAAAACAACAACAGTGTGAACCTAGCCTGCAGTCCTGTGCTGGCTCCCTAGGGAGATGAGAACATCTTATGAGTGAGGTCTTTCAATAATGGAGTTCTCTATTAATCATCTCCCTCACATGTCTGCTTTTATTTCATTTAGAAACCATTCTTCTCAACCAGAAAAAAAAAAAAAACCTTCTGCCACAACTACTCAACTATCTCTCTTCCTTCCTGACTCATAATGGCACATGAATCTCTGCTCTGAATGCCTTGGAATACATGGAATCCATCAACAATTACACGCAACATGGCATAGAATGGTTCTCTGGAGCACAGAGCTGTTATTCGCCTTGATACAATTATTTCATTTTGAAGAACAGATGCAATTAGATTTGTAAGATGGTTTGCATGAAATTGGGAGGAATCAAGGTCCGGCCAAATGTTCGCTCTGGGTCCAATTATATACATCTTTGTAGACCTGGCATTAAACATCGTGTTTTTATTAGCAAACCAAGATAACCAGTCCTAATGTTATTCAAAAAATAGAGCCATTTACTAATAAAGATGCTCATTACCTAAACATTTTTTAAAGGATGTTTTAGCTCTAGTTATTTACATTCATTCAATAATGAAATCATCATCAGATTAAATTGTTGGTAGAACAATGTACTGATGTATTATTGTACTGTACAACTACTCCAATCAAATTTGAAGAGAGCTCGAGACAAGCCCATTGTTCCTGAGAATTATGTACTCGTTTGACGATTATACTCTTTAAAATATGTCTAATTTCAATGCTCAGTCCCACAATGTTTTCATTATCAAAGACCATACGTTTGAATAGTGGAAAATATGTTTTTTTAAATGTTAGCTTTGAGCAAAGAAGGATGTCATTGAATGTAATTGGCAGTTGTCAAAGCTTCAAGCTATTGGGTACAGCCCTATTTAAGTATTTTGCCATCAAGCAAAACCACCAGATCCTTTTTATTAAGCCAAGTTATTTAGCAAAGCTCAATCTGGCTGCACTTGAGTGACTGCTGTATAATTGGCAAGCATCCAACCTCACTTTATAAACAAACCCTGAGGAAATACATCAACGTGTGTGCCTGAATGTGATTGGAAATGAAACATTATGGATACACGCATATAACCAGAAGGAATCAGATTCTTGATCAATTACAGCCAGGTTTCACACAGACCCTGGTGGATATTTGCTCATCTCCAGTGTGTTTGGAAATGTTTTATAGCTTGCTTGCCCCAGATTGTCTCTAACTTGCCCGCAACCTTAAAGGTCCCATGTCATGGCCATTTCTACTGATCATAATTCCATTGTTGAGGTATACTAGAATAGATTTACATTGTGCAATGTTCCAAACTCACATTGGTTTCTCATACAGCATCTCTGTATAGTATGTGTATTCACTCTCTGTCCTACACTGCTTGATGGAGCTCCTGCCCCCTCCCTGTGAGCCCACTGTGCTCTGATTGGTCAGCTCGCCCAAAACAGATGAGAATGCTACGTGGGGTCTGGGTGACGTGTTGGCGGGGCGTTGCACGTAAATTACGAGGTCAATCCTTTAACGATTGTAATAAATTGCAGAATGTTCTTATTTTTTTTCTTTCTTTTTAAAACTTAGCAATGTTATCAAATTAGCCATGAGGTTGGCAAGGAATATCAAAAACTGTAGTGGAAATCAAATCACTTGTATTGCCAAGCAACAACTTGTACCTGATCACAGCCTCCTAGACACAGGGCTGCACTGAATGTAACGACACTGAGGCAGGTTGTGTGACAAGTCCTGCTCATCATGACTTATTTACCTTGTTTACTCTGACTCTTCCCCAAGCAAGGGCACTGTGGCAGGAGGGGGGGTGGCTGAATGATTCAGAGGCCCAGCGCTCAGCAGGAGCCCTGAACATGCCAGGGCTTTTACATATTTATAGTCGGAGGTGTTGCTGAGCTGTTCGCGGTGCCCCAAAGGTCAAGGCACCGTAGGATCATGGCATTTAGTGTTACCTCATGTATGCTTTGTCACCCTTTACAAGCTCTGAGAAGGCTTTGTTACACTCTCACCCATAGTGAATGAGAGTGCATGTGGATAGCACGTGGGTTCTTTTAGGAAGTCAGTTTTGGATAATGACAAGCATTTTTGTAAAGTGCAAATTCACAATGATTTGTTTGGAGAGTCGGATTTGATTGTTTGGAAACAAGACTTAACAAAACTACATCTGCCTTTGCCAAAAGCATATTCATGCTGCCAAAGTCTGAATGGTGAGCTATCACTTCTTAACAGTTCACCACTACAGATACGGCAGTTTCACATATGTTCTTTATGTGTATAGTGCGCGCCAACAGTTAATCGCATTATTTCCTGTAATTCTAGGACCCTGGTGAGCAGATGACTGATGCCCAAACAGCAGACTTTCTAGAGAATATGAAAACGAAAAGCAACGCATAATGTCCTAGACTCCACTGATGAGTTGCACATTTTCAGATAGATTGATCTTGCGAAGGAAAGGCAACTTCAAAAGAATTTTTCTTAATATTTTAGGTTTTAGTTTTATTTTGTAAGGATTTCAGAGTCCTATATGTCTTCTGAATAGGTTCATCTGATCAGCGGCCAAAAAACTGGATTTCATCAAGAGGGATTGAGGTCATTCTGCTGCTTGATTGGTTTGGCCTGTGTCTTCTAGGGCTCTCTTGGGGGAGTGAGCGGATGCTCATGCTGCTTCTGCAGACATCAAAACAAAAATAAAAGAACCCACAAGTCTCCATTCAATTGGATTACTTAATTTGCACATCACATGATATAGTGTGTTGTTGCCCGTACAAATTTTGAACCTATTAAGCAACTTTGGTTTTATCAGCTGATGTCAGTCTACACTGGTATGTGTTGTGGCAATTTCTAACATGTGTCAAAGGGCTTTTATGCTGTGTTTTATTGTGTTTGTTTATCATAAACCGTGTCTGTGAGGCACTTTTTCAGTTTTTACGGGAATATAAAAATTGAATTGAATGTTTTGTTTTAGAGTCCAGCAACGTCAGATGCTAAATGTTTATTACCCAATTGAAAAGGAAGCAACTTGAACAGACCTTTCCAGGCAAAGGTCTCTTCACATCATATTTCCTAATTATCCTGACATACTCCAGACTACATGGTGCTAATCAGCAGTCGAGAGTGTTCGGGGCATAAAAGAGGGGAAGGAAAAGAGCATGGTGGATAATGCACACCTTCTTAACTGAAGGTTTATTCTCAGCCGCCGTTGCCTTGGTGAGCCAGCCCCCGCTGCGTGCAAAAGCGTGCTACATTGTCAGTTCACCAGGCTTTGAGAAGCTGCAGCATCACACAGAGCTAAATGGGCTCCCCTCTTAGCGTACAGATGGCTGTGGCGAGGCCCTAGTGGAAATAACACTAAATAAAATTCTCAGAAAATTCTCTCTGAGGATGTGACAAAAGAAAGTGAGGCTACCTTGCCACCTGCAACGTCTGGCACCTCTCTCTCTCCTCTGCCAATTAAGGGATGAGAAATAGCCAAGCCTCCAGGCTTAGTTTTGCATAATAACATTTGCATAAAATGAGACCATCTGTTTTGAAACCTTTAATTTTGACTGTTACTTTAATGTGTTAATGCTGTGAGCTCTGATTCGCTACACCCTTGATTTCCTTGTGGGCATTGCTACTGAACAACAAAATGAAAGAGGTCTGGATCCCCATTAAACACAACACAGCCACAGCCACAGCTCTGTTTGCAGTAGCATGACAGTTTGGCACATCATCCTAATAAAACAGTGACCTGATTACTTGTATGCAAATTATGTCAATATTGGCACAGAGAAAATGACATGCAAGTCAAGATAATAGTTTTAACTGGCTTCATTATTTGAATCTACAATGTTGTTAAAGTAGAGCTCTAGTTTATTATAACTGTGTTCTTATTTTAATTGTTTTTTTCCACTCGCCATTAGTTAAGATAAGCTTGTACTCACCAAATAAAAATTAAATAAATATAAGAACATGCGATATCGTCCAAGAGGCTATCGGGTGGCCGTGCTTGCAAGATACTGAACCTTAATTGCTTCTGATCGGTGTGTAAATGTATGCGTGTGTGTGTGTGTGTGTGTGTTTATTGCTCGTAATAAGCATATGGCAACGAGCCTCCTCCAACAGTGTATGAATGGGTGATTGCTTTGATGTAAAGCACTCTCAGTGGCTGCTAAGACTAGAAGGGCTATTTTAAATGCAGTCCATTAAACATTAATTTATCATAGTCGGTTAAGAGTTCATAGCCAGTTTGTTAACTATAGTATTAAATCAGTTGGTGTTGGCATTGGCCTCATTTTGTTTGTGCCGTCTCTAAATGATTGTCATTGGCATACAATGCATACCTACATGCGCAGCGCCTCACACAGCCCGCCTCATTCAGAGCTTCTATCCTCCTCTTGGCACCGCAGGAGAAATTTAACAAACGACAAAGTGCGGGCACTTCAAGAGGGGTTTCTATACAAGCTGATGACCACTCGGCAGAGGCCCACTGCCATGTGTGTCTCGGGAACTGCCAGGCGCTGTCTAAACGTGCCTCGTAGGAATCCTCAACAGATGGTGGACATCTGCGACAACGCTGTCTCAGTCTCTTCCCTTGGTTTCACAGTCTCATGCGAACCCTTTTTATGAGTAATGACTCAAGACTTCATTGTCATGAGTTCAGCACGTATTAAACGAAAGGGGGTTATAACTCGCTACTATTCAGTGCATATCCAGGCTTTTCATATTTATTGTTTTCGGTAACTTGTGCCTGCCCCTGGCAACCCAGCATGCACTTCACCTCAGGATGCCATTACTGTTCATCCTGCAGCGAGTTGCTCTGTTGATTAGAGAGGCTCACCCAATTAAGAAAAGATCTGAAACACCCGGCTTGTGGTTTGCAGGAGAAGGGTGAGGGACCGTCTTCTTCTCCGAGGCAATCAGGATGACAGCCTTCTTGGCGACTCCCCGTCCAGAAAGCTTATTTTCAGATTTAACTTAGCATTTTTTTTTTTTTAACCACAACAAAGGCTCAAGTTAAGCTCTTTACTCAAGAAGAGGCATGATTTGAAATAGCTGGCGGTTGTCATCATCACCGCATTTCAAGATCCGCAATCAGTTTTCCTTTATCTTCTTTACCACTATGCACTCCTTATAGGATTATGGCGCCATATATTTGAATACATTACGGTGGAAAGTCAATCCGAATAATAGGGTTAACTTCCATGTATGTCAATGCATCAGCTTTCCTTTGATGTTAGGGTCTTCCACTTTACTTTTGTACACCTCTTTAGTTTCACACAGTACCCAATTGTTATAATTAAAATAATTGGAATAATTACGATAATTAGGAAATCAAATTCATAAAGTAAACTGCAAAATGCTGCTTCTCGAGCTCCAGTCTGGGGGTACGATCTCTATTAGTGACACCATTCACCACTGAGGTGTCTCACTGTTTATTGAAATGGTTTCAAACACAGCTGCACAACCTTTCTTCTACTCCCCTGCTAATCAATTGTTACCATTCCAGTCATTATAATAATAACAATTAGGCTTACTGGGCAGAACATAAGAATGCAGGCCATACTGTGAGACTTTATCAGGAATTCTGAATATGAGATTGACTTGTCAGGTGGCCTGTTGGGTGCAATTCAATTATCCCTTTGTTTTGCTGCAGGGAATGAAAAGAGAAGATAGATTTGAAACACACAGTGAAATAGCAGGAGACTGCTGCTACGATAAAAGGTCAATAAAAGCAACAGCGTGAAAGAGAAAAGTGATTAGCAGTAAAACTAATAGATTGTGGAATATGGTACTAAGGGAGCTATTTGAGTTGCTTTTTTTCCGTCTGAAATGGGAGTTTTTAGGGCATTTCTCTACTTTGTGTCTTTTGGAAACAATCTCTTTTCACTCCTAATGTAAAAGTGCAGTTCCTTGCTGTTTTCCCTGCATTTTGATGTTCCAGATCACATCCTCGCACTGTACAATTCAAATTTCTCCTTTAGACTTCTCCATGGAACCCTAGTGCTGACTCTGATTTATTCATCAAATTTCTTTTTCATCAAACATATTGGATTATTCTCAAGATGAGGAGTAGAAGTTTAAAAAAAACAGATAGGAGCTCCATCTTATTTTTCTTAGCATTCCGAGAACCCAGGTCATCTTCCAAGAACCTGATGTTATCCGAGTCCACTCTCCAAATGCAGATCTCGTTCAATCACCCTGTGATCGTCTCCTCTCTCCTTATCTCCCAAAGCTTTCTCTTAAAAAAAGCCCACAGCAGCCGAGTGTGCAGCGCTCACAGTGATAACGGGGAATGGAAAAAAGAGTTTACCTCTGCTGTATTGTGCTAGTGTTAGCACATTCCCATTGAAGTGTTGTCTGAGACTGGAAACGGTGGGCATATGGGACACACTCCTCTGTAATGCAATATTCAAAGAGATCTTACATAATTCATTTTCCTTCTGTTTTTGGAGAGCCACCCTCAAAGTGTCACTGGCAGACCCTTTTAATTTGACAAGCCTGTGAAGCTGGAGTGCAAAATCTTGACGGCTTGGCTTGGCAACTTCTCACGGGACGGGTTGATATTGGGATGATAATGAGGCACTCTTTTCAAAAGAATGGATGAATTAATAACCAGTCATCAGTCTGGGAGGAATAGTTCAAAGGCCGTCATAATCTATTGGCTCATATAGCGCCGCTTCCAAATGAGAGGAAGCATCATTTATTTAGGTCGTAGACTATCTTTTGGTGAATAAACACTGATAGTTTTTGCTGGAGGAAACAAACAGAAAACAACATAACTGAGAATAAGTTCAGATGGAAGTCAGCACTCAGCAGCTGTGATTTACCACAGATGAGTGACAACACGTGTGTGACATCCAGGAGGAATCTGCACATGTATGTTGATTATTCTTTTGTGGCATTGTTTAGTAGCAAAAGGAGGTTTCTTGTGCGTGCAGATGCTCAATAAGAATGCTTGAAACTATGTTGTTACTATTGTTTACTGCATTTTTTGTTGATAGTTGTATAGGGTACAGCATTGTCCACTGGCAGCACATGGTTTGGTCCCATCCTTTCTATTACTTAATCAATGGGTAGGGTATTGCTCTTGTTGTCCTTAGCAAAAAGCTACAATTGAATGTTGCTGTTATTGAAAACTATGCTATTTTTATAATAAGGTCTTTGGGTAATACAAGCTTAAGATATTTAGACGTTGTGCTCCATGACATAAAATACTAGGGATGCACCGAATATTCGGCCGCCGAAAATTATCGGCCGAAAATGGTTAAAAAGGCCCTTTCGGCTTTCGGCCGAAAGGGTTCTAGCACCGAAAAAATATCACCGAATGTCAGGGAACAGGGTTACGTTGGTAAGCTAACGTGTTGTTGTGAAGACGTAATCAAAACGCGGCGACAAGCACGGCGCGCGACCATGCTCGCGGCTAGTTCACAGCCAACATGTNTAATATGTTTGCATGACATTAGTTATTTATATTTTGATATCACTTAATTATACGTTTAATACATTTAAGTCAAGCTAAGGTACATGTGATGGTAGCTAGTTAGTGCTCTTACCTGTGAGGCCTCTTCCAAACAGCATAATAACCAGACTGTATCATTAAAACTAAGTACCAGTTCTAGATCCTTGACTTTAGACAAACAATTCAAAAGACAACATGTATATCTAAAGACCAATCTTTATTTGAATGTGCCTCTTAACCTGATATATTAGTTATACAGTAATAGTATTGACGATCTAAATAAACTGAGCAACTCAACTGTCAACTTTATGTTTCTTATTGTCTAAAGCATTTGTTATTTTCATTTTCCCCCTCTCATATTCAGTGTGGATGGATTGAGACTTCAGGGAGAACCCTCCGTGTGATGGACATCCAGTCTGTTGGTTTGGAGAGGACTGAGGGTCTTTCCTCTGCGAGGGGGACCAGGCCTGATGGAGGAGCCCATGCTGGGCAAAGCTGATACCAACTGCACAGGCCTAGTCTGTCACTTTATTTGACTAAATGTGTTTACTTATACATATAATAGGTTTACACCTTCTGTCCATATGTGCTTTTTATTTAAAACATTTGATTAACTTTTGGTTCACATTTCAATAAATTGTATTTGCACTCCTTTCGAAGCCTTGGCCTCATGTCATAGTCTGTGCCTGATGAGGAAGACCGTTAGAGCATATCACATAGTCACTATCTCGACCACAGGTGGATTTTAGCTTTGCGGAGTCTTGCTCGAGAGAGCTGCCTGCGGTAACAAGGCACAGATCAACACTGAAGCCATAGAACAGTGTATGAGAGCATACATACGGAGAAAAATTCTGGCAGCTGGATGCGAGTGTAGCGGCTGGCAAAAGTCTGTGCACTTCGATCAGGGCGATTCGCGTTCTCGTTAAAAAAGTAATTTCTTAAGTGTATGGTCTTAAAAATCTTCAACATCCAGCTTTTAATGTTACCTCTTGGATGATTTTCTTGACCCTCAGAGAAGGAAAAATGTGTGTCTTTCAGCATGTCCTTTCTAACAAAAATGACAGGAACATAAACACATATGCAGAGACAAGTG
>NW_011369947.1:3712408-3720999 GCF_000735185.1 Notothenia coriiceps
CAATTGTATATGTTCAGAGGCCTAGTGTGGAGGATAAATAAGGTATTGAGGCAATTGGATGAAAAACACAATATTTATGATTATAAAAGTCATTCGGTCACTTTTGACCCGAAACGCAAGAGAAGGGTTTTAAACAGTTTATGTGAAGAAAAAGAAGAAGAAGAGGATGTTGCAAAGGAGAGCAGACAATGTTGCCTTTTTCTAGAATCAGGGAAAATATTTCCCCCATCCAAGACATAGGCTTAAAGAAAACTATTGTCTGGGTTTTTGCCTTGATCGAGCCAGGCTAAGGCGTGGTGGCTGCCACAGTATCATCCCATAGAGCTCCCGTTGTCAAGATATGGACTATCTAAAAATAGTGGAAAACCTACTGCCTGTCAGCACCTTAATCCCTTGCTTTTCATTCAAAACACATCATCTACCATTAGTCATTCTTTAGACTTTTTTTTTCTCCAAAACAGCCCGCTTGTCAGTTCACTCACAGAATTCTCCTAATTAAGCGTGTACCGGTATATCATATTACATCATTTTCTAGATCTAATCTGTGACAATCAGGAATCAAGCAATTCGTTATATATCTAGAAATAACTATAGAGGGACAGAACTTCTGAGCTCTAGTCTATTGAGACTTCGCATGTTTTCTTGGATATTTTTTCCAACATAGCATCTGCTTGACAGTGAAACTTTTCTACATGTATGTTGTGAATTATTCAGTTTTTATTCATTCCTTTTCTACCTGCATTCTCTCCGTTTTAATACTAGATGTTGTGGTCATGACAGCCTTCAGGGGTCTGCTTTTTCTGTAAGCAAGACAATTCCATCACTGAAGGCTAAGCAGAGTCTTGGTGTGAAATGAAAGCAGACAGCTGTAGCCTCCCACCAGTATCCAGACAAACCCTTTTCTTCATATGTCTTAGAAAATGTTTGTGTATACAGTATGTCTGCTTATCGGTGTACTGTCTGTCTACAGCCTGCTCTCCGATACATTCTGCTGCATAATGGGGAATAGCAGGTGGAGTGGCGGCCCACGCTTCTCGCTCTATGTTTAACCTGTGAGATTCAACACCCCCTGAGGTAGTGCGACATGTCTCTCCCAACGGGTGTCTGCTTGAGTAAAATTAAACTTTGGTTGAAACTAAACTTGTGTCAGCAACTACATCAGCGATATGACTGAAGTCAGCTTTTCTTGTTCTCTTGCTATCCTCTTGATAGTGTGGTGTGCCATTTTCCAACATTTGTGTTCCCTTTTTAACCTCTTCTTTGGCAAGTATTTTTGCTACAGCTTTATTTTGCTTTGGTTAGACAATTCAATAAAACGCTTCTTGCACATAAGTGCATCAGTATAAACAATCCATTAATGTATAAGAGCTACATTCATATTTGTGACATAATGTCTATGGGCTTAAAAAATGTTTGCATTTATTTTTTCTTGATTCTAATGGGCTGTCCAACCCAAATTGGTTTAGAACGAGACTTTTTTTGTTGATGTTGATATCCATCGGAGCATAACACTAATCACAATGCACTGATAGATTTGTATATCTCATTTGTTAAGGATTTAGGACTTAATCATAGACTTGGCTCGATAACATGAGGATCTTTAGCAGGGTATTTTTAGGGCTCTTAATATCTTGTGACCTTGTGCATATCGACAAAGAGAGCTCATTGTTGTGTGTTTATGGTGCAGTTGTTTATGTTCAGGAAAAAGCCAATTAAGGGTTAGCGCAGTATATATAGGAAAAATGAAGCCGGCTGATCAACTTGGCAACCAGACAGAAAGAGAAACACAGACCACATTATTTATTATTTCACACAACGGCCTGGAAGGCCTGCATGGAGCCATTTCCTTCCCATTTCCTTCCACCTCAATGGGGTTCCTTATGTCTGACTCTGTTATCTCTTTGGAATAGAGCCAAGAATGTCATCTATATTCCACTCATGAGACACAATTCAAAACAGATTGTAGCTTATATTGTGCAGCAGCACATTCCCTCAGCATTTGGAGAAACAAGTCTGTGCATCTGTGTCCCGGTCTATGGATGCATACATGTTGTACCTAAGGAAACTTAAACGCAATCAAAAAATCACATACCTCTGTCATATAACAACAAACTCACCAGACAGATCTGGTCAATGCTCTCAGATTCTGACAACTATAATCTCCTGGATCAAAATTCCTATGTTTATTCATTTCAATAACTCTCATGCTGAACACAAAGAATGCAATTAATCACTGAGAACTTTCTATTCTGTTCTCCAAACACTGATCTCACTTCATTTTCTGGAGTCAAATGCAACACTGTGTGTTACTGTGTGTTACTACTGTGTGTATGCAGCTGAGAAAACAGAGAAAAATAACGTTTTCAGACGTTTGAATTAAAGGCTGCAATCCACATAAAATGACATGGCGGCTTCACGGAATATTGCTACTTAAAAGTAAATTATCACACGCAAGGTGGTGTTAATGTCTTAATGTTATTGGGCTATAAAACTTGTATTGGCCTCATTTATCTCAGCTTTCAGCAAGCCATTTAAAATATTACTCTGCTTTAACATACTGTACCCAGGAAAAAAGGGAAAGACTGGCCATTAAAACAGCCCTCTTGAAAAAGATGTACCATCTGAGCCTCATTCCAAGACATGCACTCATCCTCAGCGCTCCCCTTTTCACTTTCCATCTGATCTCCATTTCCTCTGGTCATTCCTAATGTTACCGTCCCTCGCTAAATGATTACAAGGGACCCGTCCTCACTTGTCAGGGCGGTCAGACCCTTCGTTGAGAGTATGACAGCCATCTTGTCCCCACACTCCTCTACTTCCATTAGTCGCCATGACTGCGGGCTCATTCCAGGGTCAGGGCCCTCCACTATGGGCTGTAATTGCAGCGGGTGGAGCACTCAGAAGCCAGTGCACCCACCTAATGAATTGTCACCCAGTTTAATATGAAATTACACCAGGGTGAATCGTAATAGATTAAAAAGGTTGAAAAGGTCACTCTCAAAAGATAATCCATTGTAAATTGCTGATTACCTGCCCAAAATTATTATAAGGAATTGGATTACAGAGCAGAGTGATACAATCTGATCACCCTCACCTATCACTGGATTACTCTGCACAAAGAGGTATGTTAATCCTTATCCTGCTTTAAAGGTATTGGCCATTAGCTGGTTCTTAAAGTGGCTACAGAGGACACTAGAACTTTTTATCACGGTGATGGTCGTTTGATAATAATTCCAATAATCCTAGTAATAACCTAAATGTAACTCATGTTTCATTTATGTAAGTATCTCATCAGGACTGACTAACTCCTGCGTTAGCCCAAAGCCATGATTATCACCTGCCTCAAGTTATAACCAATAAATATACATAAGAACTTCACACTTTCTATTGTAAAATAATTCAGGTTTAATTTTACGTGGGTATTTTTATTAATGCTACAATGTGTTAAAAAAAGAAGACGTATGATAAAATTCCTTTTGATTGGCAATTGTGAGATAACTGGCAACCAAAGCAGCATTATATGAGGATATATTCAAATGTAATAAGAAGTTCAAATATAGGAATGACTAATGAGAAATTGGTTCAATAATATAGACTTTCTTGATTCTATTAAGGTACAAGATACAGTGTTTCCCACAGATAGTTGTCACAGTGTTTGAAACAGGCAGGACCCAAATGCAGATTTAAACTGAAAATTCCTTTATTTCAAGGCTATGATATATATATATATATATATATAGATATATATATATATATATATATATATATACACACATGTATAAAGGGTTACGTCCTTAGCTGGCTAATAAGCTATATAAAAAGCTAAGCCAACAAGCACACAAACACCTGCTAACAGGTAGGCTATAATATTGTCATTTTACTCAACGAAAAAAGCTGAGAGTAGACTTCTTGGAAGTTCTGTTAGTAGGCTACATTCAACCGCACAGCACGACATTTTAGTTGTCCGGTATTTGTAACAACATTCCCTTAAAGGCACAATCACCACAAACACGGCTAAAGGGTCAAGTACAGTAACTACAACTAGCTAACGTTGTAGCCTAGCAGAGTGGACAAGTTGCTGTTAGCTGACAGTGAGGCTGTCCATCAAAGTGACCACGCCCTAATTTATGCAACAACTTTAAGACCTAATATAAATAAAAGGGTCGCGTTATAAAACAATTCACTCAACAATTAATAATCATTAAGGTGGAATCTAACTATATCCCGAATAATTTGTATTGCATCCAGGGGTAGAAACATGTTTATTTCTGCTGTAAAGTTGGGCATTTTAACATGGGGGTCTATGGAAATTCCTCCTTTCTGCAGTCATCGCCTATCGGCCAATAGATGAACTGCAACTTCTGGCACTTCCTTATTGACGTCCCGGCTCTGCCCCAGAGTTTGCCGCTTGATTGAATCACCAAACCTGCAGTTTCAAAGGCCCCTCGCTGCTGCTTTATACTTGACCTATCGGGTAAGTCATGGGTGATTCGGAAAGCTTCAATTGATGTTTTATGGGGAGCATGGTCCTCTGTGTTATGTTACAGCATAACTGTAATATTCCACTGTGGACAGACCTGGAATCAATCTCTGACTACAGCTCTTGGTATTTGAAGGTATTTCTCTCGGGACTGTTTCAGTATCTTACATCAGTGTGTGAGTGTGTGTGGTTTGGATTTATGTGCAACCTAAAATTGTTCACTTCTGCTTCAATGTTATACTTTTATGGAGTGGTTATGGAAAAGTTTATTGGTTTTGTTTATTGTTCCCAAAACAAGAGTGGAGTAGCTTTGAAGAGCACATAGTTTTGAAGGGACACGGCAAACGTAAAAGTGAAGTTCCTTCTTACAGTAAGTGTAATCACATGTTTGTTTATTTTGATTAGGTAAATACATTTCTTTATCTAATACTTTTTTTATATATACATCACATCCCCTTCTTAAAAATGTAGTCTCCAATAGCTTACATTGTCTGATAATGCAATGTTAATTTGTATTTGATGACGAGAAATGTGTTTATGATTTCAAATGAAGAACCAAATCAAAGTTTAAAATCCTAACCTAAGATGTGACGCCTCGTTGGAAGTGACCATAAAAACTTAGGGGACCCTATAGGTGACATGAAGCCAAAAAGAGAATCTACAGGGGAGAGTACACAGGACATGCACAATGACCTCCAAACAGTGAGGTCTGTCAAAACATGACTCTCAATCATGTTGGAAGAGGACGACATGATTGGCTGATATCCAATATTCAATAAAAGACACGGCACAACAGAAAACTCATATATAGGTCTAATCAAAAACCAGATCCTTTCTTGCTATCACCTTGAGTCCAATTGGGGCAATGAGTCTCCTCCCTATGATGACTGAATGTCAGCAGCCACGTACAGCTGACAGTGATTTCTCTTTAATGGCTGATTGAGCATGTCACCAGTCACAGTGTAACCTGCGGTTTGATATGCTGCAGGCCGGGCCGTTTGACAGCCATGACAGCTACTGTCACCCTCAGTCAAAGCAATAACGTCCCAGCAATCAACCGGAGATGGAGGAGTGCCGGCTTCCTGTGCATCTTCACATGTAGAAAAAAAAGAAAGTATTGAAACTCTGCAACATCTGCTGGAGTTCTAACTAGAAGAAAGAGTGGGAGAGAGTGGAGGTGATCTATAACCATACTTGCATCCAGACGCGAAGTAGAGGTCGTTCCGCTGAGCGCCTCTCCCTGTACCAAATCGTACTTTGAAGTGTTTAGCTGTGTTTAACACTCCCATTGTGCTGCAGGGGAGAGATAACTTTCGACACACCGATCTCTCTTTTTCTCTTTCTTCTTCTCCGTTTTCTTCTCTCAGAGGCATTGAGAGTGTTGCTATCTGCACCTTTAATGCGGTAATTAATTCTCTGACACCCTTTTCATCTCATAGTGTAAATTATCCTGCTGCGTGCCTCTGGGTATTAGCACTCTTTATTTAGTAAAGAAGTCAGGTGAAAATTAAAGCTCTTCTTAGCAAGACAAGCTTGTTTGTGTGAGGCAAGTGAGGCGTATGGAAGCTAAAGTTAGTTTCTAACCTTTGGTATTCAAATGCCTTCTAATTTGCTTGACTTTTTCTTGCAATATACATGTACAACATATTAAACTTGTTGCATGAGCAATCTCAGAAACATAACAGTAATGAGACGGGACATGCAGTAATCCAATAAAGAAAGATGAATTCGGACTACAGATGAAAAATCATGGGTTCTTGGAAAAACAATCCACTTTCTGAGGTGGCCATTATAGTGATTCACAAACAAGAATCATGGTCATGGATCATTTCCCGTATACACTTGGTTGAATTATAGAACAAGTTTGCTTTTGGCACCCGGAGGTTTCAAGGCATGTGTTAAATATTAAAATGAGACTAATCCTGCATGTTTGAGATGCCCTCTTTGCTGTTTCTCTTATGCCATAGGAAAGAATGGGTCAGTGTTCCGCATCGTGCTGCCCTGACACTAATACCCAGAGGTTCAAGGCAATGTCTGGAAATTCAGAAAATCTCTTGTTAATTCCAAGAGGGCTGTCAGTCTGAAACTTAATTTAAAAAATGTTTCCCAGTGGTTCTTTTGGATTGTGTTCCCATGGCAGCATAGATTTTGAAATATTTTTTCGACAACATATTAATTTTCTTAACAGACATCAAGAAGCTCCTGAGAGCCATATCCGAAAATGGACCCTGAATGTGAAGATACGACTATTTAAAAAAAAAATCATAGGTTTATTATTTCTCCCTTTGCTGTCACCATGGAGATGGAGCCAAACGGATTGACAACTGAATGAGCTCAAGGTGATTTAAAAAACACATAAACAACCCGAAAGGGCCTGCCTTGAATGTACCTCCACGACACATTAATACAGAGGATATCAATAATTTCTCGAAGGAAAATTGAAATCTAAAGAAGTAAACATTACATCCCTATAACTTTACTTTTTGAGAAAAACATACTTTTGGGGGATTTGTGTTAAGTGAAAAGTTAGATGTGGGTCTTCTTCGTCCCACTCAAGCAGCAGCCAGGTCTTAGTGCCCAGCATCCAGTAGAAGACTGCTTACAGGCCTTGCTAAATCTCACTTGATAAGCCTTACTGCTCACTGTTTTTCCTTAATTCTCACCGTTTGGCTACCCCTCACCAGCATCCAAATCCATCTCCCTAATCCTGCCTCACTCCCCCTTACCGCCTCCCCCTCTTGTCTCTCTCTCTCTCTTCTCTCCTTCTCTATGAGGCCGTCTTGTTGCTCTTAGACAGATCAAGTGTGGTGGAAGCTTTGCAGCAGCAGCTAGCCTTAAAGCCTCCACATGACTCCCAAGTCCGGATGAAATGGGGCTCAGCATCACTGGTGGAGGAGTTTTGGCTCTGGTGCCTCCCACGTTCAGCCTCACCCCCTGTCTGTCTCCCATGATTATAAGCATGATGGACTTTAATGCATTCTTTGCTGTAATTCTGCTTTTCTGAAGGAATCGCTGAAATTGAGCATCAGTCTAGATTTTCCCTTATTTTGTAGTCCAAAAATGCGTAATTGCCATCTCAAATGTCAACAGCCCCCTCGTTGGAATCATAAAAACGTGTTTTTGGTGGCTTCCTGTAGCTGCCTTTGAAATAACATCTCAACCATAACTACAGCAGGTTTTCTAGGGCAAAAATAAGTTTGCATTTCACAGATGTTGGTGCAGTTATGGACTGCCACATGCACAATCAAACTAAAGTAAAGGAGGACATGCTTTAGAGTTTAGATAACCTGACCAGAATAAAATCAGGTGTGAAATTATTGCAAATTCTCATATTGCCTTCTATCTGTGCCACCAGCTTGATTTCTACCACTGACCTGTTTTAAAGTAAATACGGCCAACAGTATGGTGCCCAAATGCGGAGGTGAATCCTATGATTGTTACTTCCTAGTGTCCAGAAAGAGAACTACCAATCCAGATACTATTCTGTCAACCAACCAAGATGTGTTGCATGAAGCTAAAATGCTTAACCCTTCTCTTGCGTTAGGTCATACCCCCCTTCCCATGCTATCAAAATTGACCGGTGTGTTTTGCACAGTGATATCTCTGGAACCCCTTATCCAATTTTGATGGTTGACATCTCATTTGAACAGTCAAAGCAAGTAGAATCAAGGGGTGACAGACAGAATGACACCAGGGGTGAATTTCATATTATTTTTGGCAGTAAGTTCAAAGATAGTGCTTATTTTACATTACTGTATATTATAAAAATGTTGCCATGTAGGCTGTGTTTACTGGAGATGGAAATGATTTAGTTAGTGTTGTAGCTGAGATTCTTCCCGTTCGAATGATGTATGGGATGTATTGATTTGATACAAGCAAGCCAGTGTTTCATGTCATCCTCCTCTATCTCCTCTTCATCTGGTTCAAAACTGTGTCCAGAGCCCCTCGTACAGAAAATAGCCTAATCGGTCGCCTGCTCATTGTGTCAATGAGTCAAATGTGAGCAAGGCACAAATATAACTGCGGTTTGTGTTTCTCGAGGGGCACAGAGCTCGCACCTGTGAGAAGGTATGATACATTGTATCATACAGTGCGAGAAAGGGAGAGGTTC
>NW_011369947.1:3721044-3771428 GCF_000735185.1 Notothenia coriiceps
AGATAACTAATATTATGACTAACCTGCAGTTTTGTTTCCGTGAAACCCGTTTTCAATGGCAAGAATTATTCGTGGCATAAAAGTGCTGTATTAAAGAGGGGAGCCAGTATTAGCAAACAAGGCACTTGCCTGCTGACAACCACACTTGCCGTTTACGAGGCGGACGGGTTCCGTTAACACCCCCGCGTAAAAGAAGGGAGAAGGAGAAGAAAGCCATTCCCTCCAGGTCACCAAGGATTCGATTTCCCTCAATATTTCCTTCAAACTTTGGAGGAAAGGATATAGACGAGATCTCTTAAGCTTGCCGTGAATATACCGACGGTGACTCCCCTGGAAGGGCCCAGGTAAAAGTGAGACAAATCCCTTCCAAGGATTCGCATTTCCTGATAAGCTGACGTTGGGCTTGTAGCTCGTAGCTCCTCCGAAACCTCCTCGAATATTGGCTCCTAATCCCGACGTGCTATAACCTTTTTTGACTGTAACGCTAAAAAAGGGGGGACCGCTATATATAACGCTAGACTTTGTTATGTCCTTAACTTCTTTTTTATGAAAAAAAAACAGGCGTTTGGGTAGGTAAAGAACTTGAAATTACGATATGTAACATTAAAAAATTGATATAAATTGGGAACGTTAGTTTTTACTGAAATGATCAAATAAAGTCAACATTTCACTGAGCTGTGTGGGGTTTGTTCAACTTTTAAAAGATGTTTGAATGGTGATGTACACAGTGATAGATGTTAAGGACTAACGTTTATAATAAATACATTTGTATTTATTTTAAGATATTTTCATACAATCATACGTATTGGGATCATTTGTATTAATGTGGACCGGAGGGAGAGGGTGACGAGCATAAGTTTCACTTTCCTTTTTTATTTCAATTCCAACTTTGGTCATGAAGAATATGTTTCTCTGTTGGCCACGTTCATAAAGCATAAAGCAACAGCATCAGAGCACGGAGCATAGATGATAGGGATAGACGTTAGGAGCAGATTTTTGGACTATTCGACTGTAACCACGGTCCTCGATGTGAATTTAGAGAAATTAGATGCCCTTCAACATGGCACGATGAAATCCATTTCCGGGTCACTACCGGAGTATCGAGGAGTCGAGGAGGGGAAATTAGAGTATTGAGAAGCCTTCTATGTGTGGGACACCCTGAGATAGCTCAAGTAAACGATGGAGTCTAGCGTTAAGCCATCGAATCCACTTGTGTAGAAGAGTAAACCCAACAGTGACCACATTCGGCATTCATGGATTTCCAAATTTGGTATCAAATGTAACCTTATGAAATTGCACCATTGTGACATAGACAACAATGCACATAGACACGACTGTAGCAGTGTCTTGCATTTTCTTAATATTCAAAAATGATAGGCTGCTAGGCTTCTGATACAGGCCACCACTGAATACTGGACTGGTCCTATCATCATGTATCAAAAACATTTCTCACACACTTTCCATACACTTAGGAGTATATTAACGACTGCTTTTGTATTTAAAACAAAACAAAAGAATGGAGAAAGTCACACATTTAAAAGCAGACCATGTGGGTACTTCACAATTCACACAGGTCACTGGACAATCAACACATTATGCAAATAATTTAAAAGCCTGCAAACTGTCCTTCTGACTGTCCATGTAGACAGCAGAAAGGCATCACAGTAGCTTCAGTGTCCATGCAAACAACTGAGAAAGTAACGTAAATAAATATTAAAATCTCCATAACATCAACAACCACACTGCAAGCTGTTAGCAAAGAAAGACACAACGGAACATATAGCCAGCAGCTAGCAAGAGACAGATCATTACCTAAGACAGATAGACAATGTCTGACTTACTTTTTTCTGATGTTGAAGCCAACCGTCTACTTTCCTGCCATGGCGAAGAATTATCCATGTCATGTCCTTGTTCCACAGTAACGACGATAATGTGTTTGTTTGTCATTGTTTCCTCCTGTAACAGTGCTAGCTTACTGCTCTAACTACATGCACGAGCTCATTAGCAACACTGAACAAACTGTAGGTAACTACGCCGTTGTTTTGTTGTTATAATTTAACATTATACTATTCGTTGTTCACAGTATTCCAGGCTTTACTATTTACCTTTTTGTCAGTTCTTTTTTTTTTTCTTTTTTTTTCTCTTTTCTTTTCTTTCCATTCCCAGTTAATGCAGTGGCATAGCATTGACGGTTTTATGACGGTTTTATAACTTAACACATTTGTAATCAGTGGAAATCCAATGCACCTGTGCTACTTTGAAGACGTAATTAAGGTGCAATAGGGTGCATTGTGTCTGGCCACAGGCATACATTGAAACCCGATTGCCTAGGAGGGGGCGCTGTATCGCTAATTTCAGGGAAAATCGATGGAAACTGGAGAAGATGGCTTGAATAATTAACCTCAAATGTGTATGTTATGTGGCAAGTCTTTAAATAAAAGAATAGGCCACTCTTTTCTTGCTTCATTAAAAGAAATACACATTTTTAAGTTTTTCTTTCACGCATTCAGTTCAGTCAAAATGTAAAAAAATTAATTACATTGGTTGCTTTGCTTCCTCTTCATCAGAGATACATCCATAAATAATTTAAAGTACGAAGGCTTATGTTTCCCCCGCTCACATCTGAATCAGCAGATGCATTTTTCATTGACCAGCAGCTCCATTAGACATGCTGATTGATGTTTCTGACACTTGTGAAGCATATTTTCATACATCTTCACAGGGATGATTATTAACAGAGATAAGCAGGGTGAAATGACACACAATTACATTCTCTCCCCCACCCCCCTTTCTTTCTCTCCTTTCGCATCCCAGTTTTGACGGCAATCATCTAGCATTTCACACCTCAAGCCCAAGCAGACAGGCCAGCACTGTCAGACGCGCTGACCTAAAATCAGAGAAACATTTCGATATGAATAATAGCAGGCGTAGCCACATTTCTGGCGACATAGCCAATCATTATTCATCCCCATGACCAGTAATTATAGGAAAAGAGCAGCAGTTTTCTTAGTGACAGCCCCTTAGCTTGTTTATTCCTAATTTATCAAAAAGTACAATCTTAAAGACTGTTATCTTTTGACTGATATCACGAGACGTAAGTCAAATAATTCAAAATACGTTTTAATAGTTTAGTCTGCGAACAGCTAGATGTTTTTAAAGATACATATTTTAAATGGCACCGCTATGACTGCATGTGTATCATAGCATTATGGCACCCGTTCAGTAAGTGCATGAAGAATGGACTCAGAGTTCATCATCATTACCCCCCACACATCATCACATCTCACCCCTTGCTCTTTGCCCCATGATGTTTACAAAAATGCATGAATGAACTCCACTTTAAAAGCCAATCCAAATAAATGGTTATATTGATCTGTTGTTTTGCCACATAATTATCTGAGAGGTGTAGCTCTTTGAATAGTTTTAATGGACCTTGGCCAAGCGTGCAGGCTTGTACTTACAGATGACAATATGATTGTGTAATTATTCCAGCACAATAAGTTGCAACGCCCAGCACTCTCTGTTGCCAAGCGCAACGATCTCCACTGCAAGTTCTCCTGTACATTTTTCAGCTGATGCGTTCCAATCGATTGTCTTTTCTACCTACAGCCTCATTTCTGTTATCTACAATGTAACATATTTCAGTTCACAACTCCCCTGTTATACGCTTTATCTCCACTGCACTCAACCGGTTACATTCCACATTAGTTTTCCTGTTTATGTTCAGATCGACGCGTTGCAGACGCCAATCAAACGGTCCCTACCGGCTCTCAATCTCCCAGCCGTCCTGCCCCGGGCTCTGGAGATGGAGAAAGGCCGCCTTGGGGTCACAATGCTCCGTGTTCTCATTCAGAGAAACCCCACTGCTGTTCTTTTTCTCATTACCCACGAGCCCTGTGTCTGTGCAAACCCCCTTCACAACCGCACGCCTCAGCCTCAGGTCAGAGGTCAGGTATTACTGAAGTTGTTTTTATTTATTTATTTCTCCACCACACTTGTATCATTGTTGCAGTAAATGTGGACATGTATAAATCCTTAACAATAGCAGGAGTGGGAATTATTACATTTCTGATTTGTTTGCCCATCCTCTGAGGAAATGCATTCTGTTCTTATGACCCATGACTGCTGGAGATAAAGTATTATTTATTCAGAGAGCAAACACGTGTGCAGGAGGAGGGATTAATAGCGAAACCACAGAGGGTGAATGAATAGCCTTTTGTCTCCTCCCAACCCCAGTCCACCAAAACATCTGCAGGAAAGAAGAAAAAGCTGCTGCAGCATTCTTAAATAACAAAATAGATGTTCCAAACATAAAAAAACACGTCTATTTTGTGACTATTAACTTGTTTCCACATGAAATATAAGATTGTTTTTCAAAAAGAAATTGAACAACTATAACTCATTAATCATATAGGCAGCTTTGACTGTTTCCGTGAATCACTCGCAAATGGAGCCGACTGCAGTGAGTTTTATTTAGATCACACCCTGTGGGCATGACAATTGTAATCTCCAAACATGGTGAAACATGTCACCTGTCATTAGCGTTACTCTCGCCAGCTACACAATATGAATACTTTGTTCAGAGGAAAACAGTCAAATCGTTACAAGCTAACTGAAAAATGATCTCACCCACACACAACCTTGATAAGTTAACTTGAACATTTTTGTTCATGATATGATAACCTTGAACAGGCTGGTTATTTGTTATAGTGTTGCTATCAGGGGAGATCAGTGTTTTGCTCCTTTGCTTTCTCTTTTGTGTTAAATTAACAAACCTGATGAGGCCATGTGTTTGTGTGTGGTGATGCGCAAAGACTGAAAGCAAAGCGTGCACCGAGTTGCCAGCAACAGATACATGATTTATCTTTCTTGGCAAAGCATTTGATTAATTAGTCTAGGAGCTGTAAGAGAATTTCAACAAATATAAAAAAACATTTGAAATACATTAACTGACCTCGCAATTATTATTTTAATTTAAATTAAGTTTTGAAATGTTATTTAATCAGCCTGAACATTGTTAATAATTATTTCCAGAACAGAACAACAAACATGCCAAATTGCATACCCCCACATTCCTAACGCTAAAAGCAGTGGTAGCTTTGCAGGTCACACTAGTTGGGGAAGTTAGTTTTATGTTTTGGCCATAAAATGCTAGATTCAATACTTTTGTCTGAAAGAGACCAGTGGGATTTAACCTAAGCCTTTAGAATAAACATTCATGTTCCTGAGGTTAAAGCTGATTTACCCTGTGTGGCAGTAAAGCCAAATATGCTCATATAGTTTTACTGTTTGATAGACAATAAAGAATATTTATTGGAGTGTATTTCATGCTAACCCTCTATCCTCCGATGAATACACAATGATTTAACAGAGGAAGTGTGAGGAGGACCAGCCTTGGGCGACGGGCCCCCCTCACAGCAGCTGTTGGTGCAGATGTAAGGTGACAGTAATCAATACTGATTATTAAAGTGGGAACACCATCTCTAGTGTGTGATTAATCTTCATTCCCCCATGTTTACAGAGCTTCTCCTGGCCTGTGCGCCTCAGAAGGGGAACGCTCCCCATTATCTATCCCCAGAGACAGGAAAAACAAAACAGCGTCACCATTAAAGATACTCACTGTCACTGTGGAGAAGGGAGGTCCACATGTGCTTTAGTATCAAAGCAAAGAGTCTGTAGCATAACGGAAGAGAAGTGTGTGATTGAAATCCAAAACATAGTTAAAGGAACAATCCGCCCTTGTGAATAAGCAGAGCGACTGCAAACAAAGTGCATGGAAAGGAAGGAATGCTAAATGAACTAGCGAAGTCAGCTAATGAAAATATTTTACATTGTTCCGCATCTAAAAAATCCTAACTTGAGGGATATATTTGTGCTTTTATGACTCTACATCAATAACACCAAACAGCACCTTGAAGAAATAAAGAGTAAAGCGAAACAAGTTTGAGTTCACTTTGGTGAGAAGAAACACCCATTTTCAAATTATTAGATTCTCGCCTCCTTTCTAACTTAATAAGACTTCAAATCAATCGTAATATTTCTCTGCTTGTGGCGATGTTATTAAGCTGCATTGCTGATCCACTATGCCATAGATATGCAAATATATTATCCATCCAATAACCTTGCTGTTAACTAACAACGTGTCTCTGTACTGTACATTGTATCCAGTGGCTCTTTTCTAAAGTTAACTCCTGTAACCTTGCCGTATGGCAGCTACTGCGGAAGAAACAATTCATCATCCCTGCTCCACTGCATCCACAATCAAATTCAGATTAATGTATAAAACAAAAACAAAAGAAAAATCAAATTAGAGCTACTTAGAGTATGGATTTTTTGGTTTGGGGGCATTTATGCTACCAGGTCAATTAAAGCAGGAATCAATAAAACAATAATGAAACAATAATGAAACTTTAACATGGAGAAAAATAAAACAGCCCGAGAGGATAATGCTAATCACTGATATACAAGAAACATCCAGCATGGAGCAGGTGAATCATGTGTTGTGTGAGTACAGTGGGACGCAGATGTGCGTTTGATATGCATCATCGGCACCCCATTAACATTTTTGGACTGGGGTGAAGGCTCGCCTGTGACTGCAACAGATGGTCACCCCCTTTCTCCCAGACTCCACCCCCTCCATGTGTATACTCCCCCACAGGTGTCAGGCTCCCACCCCTCACCCCACCCGTCCTCCAACATTTAATAATCACCAACAGCGGCCCTGCCCCGCCTCCCATCCCCCGGTTGTCAAAAGGAACGCCTGCGCTCCTCTGTTTAATCCGCTTTTACTCCTCCTCTCCTCACTTCCCTCTCTCCTCCCCCCCCCCCTCCCAGGCTCCCATCACTCAGCACCTGTGAGGATCCCACCGAGAGCAGATAAGGCCTTCTCTCTCTGTGAGTGGGGTTGGGAGATGAGGGGGGTCAGGTAGAACAAAGAGGGAGAAAGCGCGTGGAGACATTGGGAATTCTTGACAGCTGTTTCATTCGGAAGGCAATCTCCTCTCCCCGGTGCCATATCTGAAAAAAAAGACGAAAGGGAAAGAAAGAAAACACAGAGTGGCTGCATTCTCAGGCAGAAAAAGAGAATAGACGATCTTTAGGAAAGTTCAGAGGATTAATTTGACACAAGGCAGAGAGGATGAAGAAGAAGAAGAAGAAGGAGAAAAAATGCCTTCTTTGTCAGAGTAATTGCTCTCACCCAGTCTAGTGTGCAAACTGGGGAGAGATTATAGGATTTATTTCCATGTAGATTTTCAACGGAGACGCTTTGCTGGAGCCATTCTGTTCCCTTCAGCAGAACGTGTGGCCTGGGATGTTCTGTATAAATCCATAAATCCATAAATACTGCCAGAGCCCCATGTCTTTTATTCCCCGGGACAGTGAGGCGGAGCAAGTGCACACGGATCAAATATGTGTGTGTCAGAGCTAACAAATGGAATGTCAACATAAATGACAGCACGGTATATATTTAGCGTACAGGAAGCTGAATAGCAGCTGCAAACGGCCTGCTCATTGTTTTGCAGTTTGAAAACAAGGCGTAGTTCAGGGTCAGATGGCAGTAACTCTTTCACTGAATCATAATGATTTCTACATTTAAAGGTGGATAAAGCAGAAGCAGAAACAGGGATGGAAGTCCTAATTATAGATGCTATCTCAAAAGTGTACAATAATTCCTTTATTTGATGTGGGAAACACAGAACCATCCCGAATTTAGGGGAAGAGATTATTATGAGATCAAAAAACCTCAGCGCATATTTGCATTTGCTGTGCTACTTTGTTTACCAGAATACTTCAAACAATGCATTACCATTTCAAAGCTGGTCAAGTACGTGTAATTCCTTGTCCACACATGAAAACAAGATGAAATTGTGTTTGTCGATTGGATTTCATTATATATTTACTTGCGTGGCCGCCGACCGAGAATAAAAGTGCATTTGTAAAGCATCAGCTTATCTTAGCAGTGAACTTGGGCTGACTCTCTCATGACTTGCATAAAGTAATTGGAGTAAATAGCATTGGGTGCATGAGAAGATGCCTCATGCAGGACAGATGCCTCAAAGACATTTCTGAGGAATCAAAGGCTCCCTCTGTTGGAAAAGAGTCCTAATGTTTTATTCCACATATGTCGCTAATCAAAGGGCCCTCAGAGCACCTTCTGCTTTCAATCCGGCTCTTTGACGGGCTACTTTACATGAGCAAAGGCCCCGAATGTTGCTGGTGTGTGTTAGTGTGGCATAAAAACAGGTCCCATTACATTCAATGCAGCCCACAAGGGAATCATACGCACGCACACATGCTTCTGTTTCCAAACAAATCTCTAATGGTAGCCTCTTTATGTCGCCTTACTGCACAGCAACATCATTTAATACAAGCAAGAACAAACACTAGTTTTAACACGCCTAAATGACACCAGAGTCAAATAACTTTCTTGCAAACAGTTGCAAGTCTACAGAGGAGACAGGGTATGATAAAATATTTGTTCTGTGTAATGAAGTTACATCATAACCAAAGCAGAAAAACCAAAGAATGTTTCATGTACTTTGTTCCAGGTTCCACGGCAACCTCAAATCCCACTGGAGTGTAAATAAACTGTTCAAGTAAAAAAAAAACTTCAAAGCCGAGCTTTCACACGGCTGTGACTCACAGCACATGTGTAGGCTTGTTATCTTGATTGTTTCTCCTCATTTGTGGGGAAGTCTTCTCCTGCCGTCGCCTTCAGGGCTGCAGCCGGTCCCAAGCGGTGTGTGACTCTCCATGGGTGGCAGGGTGGGGAAGGGCCTCGGGTTAAATTGGTTCAGGAAGAGCAGGCCTGTCAGGGTCTACTGTAGCCTGGTTGGATGCTTTTGGGCCCGATGGGACCTCATTTTAAGGATTGGACTGGGGTCAGTGATATTGTGGTGTATCAGATGTTGAGCTATTACAGTATAACCTTCAATTTGATGATAACCATGTGCAACACACGGATCGGTGGATGACCTGTTTCAACACAGAAGACATTTTAAATATTCTGTTCCTTGCTGGTGTTAAAAAAAAAATCTGACATTGGATTAAATTTAAATGTAGTGCTAAGAAATCTTGGGCATAGTAGAAGAATTGACCCACAACCTGACCCTTTAATTTCACTAAAAAAACACTTTAGATTTAGTCTTAAATATTGTGTATATCACTTTTTTTTCCTTCAGCCATTTATCAAAAATGAACAACATGAAAGACAAACCCACAAAATGGTTTCTTAAGAGATATAAGGGATATACATTACATTCAATTAAGATCTAACTTGGACAAAAGCAAGAAATAATCTAACATAAGTGGTTGAGAAATGATTTATGATATATCCTGACATTCTAAAAAGGCTCTCTTTGCAATATACATTCTTTCTTCTTAGACCACTGATCCTACAGCTTGAAGCCATTTGATAATAATTTCTTCATGTGAGATACATAAATGACAACTTTACATCCATGTGCTCTGAATTCAAGTCCCTCATATATATGTCAGTCTTTAAAGTCCTGTTAGCTCAGTTGCGGTAGATCCTTCAAACACCAAATCCCTGAGTGCTATTCAAGGTCAACCATGGGGCCTATTGCCTAAAACATTTTCCTTTCTTTTTAAATAATACCTTGCTGCACAAAGTGTTTGGATTCCGTCTGATCTGAGAGTGAGGTGAGGGCTTTTTGGTAAACACGGTAGGCTCTCTCTGTTCCTCATCTGGTAATCTTTTCAGTAAACCAGTTCATCTCTGTTTCTCTTTCACGCACAGAGCCATCGTCTAAAGAGTGAAAGCCCCTCCCCTCCTCCCCTCCGCTACGCACACATTACAGAGAGCAGCCTCTCCTCTGACACACGCACTCACCAGATGTTTCCCAAAGCTTTAGGGAAGAACCCCCAGGTATGTGCGTGTGCGCGTGTGTTCATGTCAGCTTCGCACAATTGGCTTTTCTTGCGCATCTGCCGAGATTTATGACCACCATTTTTCTTACAGTGTCGCTTCCTCTTTTGAAATCCGATTGGGGCAAAGGATCAGGGATCGGAGAGGGAAGCAGGTTCTTCCACCCAAAACAGGTGACTCAGACTCACCCTGCTGAAAAGAGGGTTAAAAAAAAAAAACCTCCCTAATCCCTTGACACTCACACGCTTTTTTATCTATAGGCGCTTCACACGAAACCCATCTGCTTCTCATATCAATGCACTTGCCAACAACTGGGGTCTACTAGTCTGGCCTGCAGGGGTCAAGAGGACAACATGGAGTAATGAACTGAAACTGGCCGAAAGAAAGAGTCTGCTGTTGATCATTGTAGAAAAAGGGTTTTCATTATACAGTATTATGATGGAGGGAATGCAAAAGGGGGATATTAAAGACTCAGTAGAGCTCTTTGGGTGTGAGTAATGATCGGACAGAGTGCAGCGAGAGACAGATTTACTGTTCCCCTCAGGCCTCAAAGTGTTGAGGGTGCAAGCTGATACAGCAGAGCACCCACTAGGTTACATGCTGCGTTGGATAACATGCTAGGATGAGACCTATTGTATTTTTGATGGCTTTACATTACATCTAGATACATCTAGTGATGTATGGCTGTAATGTCCGTTTTGTGGTGATGACATTACTGTACTGTATATGAGAATATCGCTCCAATACATATCCACAAATCACAATAGAAGTATGGCGAGAGAAAGATCATTTTATTGTCTATAAAAGCTAATGTTTCTTCAGACCATATGGTATCTGTTATCTTAAATGGTATTTTGAAACCTGCAGAGGACCATATTCTCTGTGCTCTATTAAACTCTCAGTCCCAGTGGAATGGCAGCCACCCGTCCACTGTCGAAGTGAGGCTTGTACAGAAACGACCATAAATCATACTATATTCAATTATAATACTCTTTCATGAGTTAAGTTTGAAGCTTGAGCCATATTCTTCTTACTGTATATGCTGCAAAAAATGATATTGATTAGCCCTGCTATGAACAAAAGGACATATTCTGCAAAGAATGATATAACGCAAGCTATTTCATACACTCAAGTCCTATAATTATGTCATATAATTTGCAATATCAACCAAAAGGGATACAACACAAAACATATGTCTTGTGTAACCTCACAGGAAGAATCCTGTCTATATATTCTTATTGCATGTGACCGAGGTAAAAGCTAAAACATTGCTGCTTCTCTAAATGTGCTCTTTTGACACTCAATCAAAGGCAATATGGAAAAAAATGGACTGTTGTTCGAATAGAGTTAAACCTACTTCAGAGTCAGGGCTTTTTTTTATTCAGGTTTAAAGCTTCTCCAAATTCTTTCACAATCCGGGCTAATGTCCAAATGTTCTCCTCTCCTGCCTCACCTTCATTTCACTTGTTGCGCATGTGCTTTCTAGAGACTATTTCCATTCTTACCAGACTGAGTCTTTCAAAGGCCTCCCCCTTCCCCAGGATGCAGACAGATTTGGCAGGAGCTCTGTGATGCCGGGCCAAATGTAAGACCTGCCTTTCCCCTGGAGATGAACATCATAAATTTGACTATTGTCTTTATCGCCATAGGAGTGATCACAGGATGTTATTAGAAGTTCAGCCAGCTCGAGGCAAAACATCCCGGCCAACCGTCACATTGACCTATCAGGAATGGAAATAAAAGAGATGGAGAAACAGGGAGGAAGTGTTTTTATCAGACTCTTTCATTGCCACTGCAACAAATGTGGGAGCCACATTTTGAGTTTGCGCCAATGTACAGCTGTAGCAACTGCAGAGGTTAAACTTGTTTCCACATTCTTCATGGAGGAACTCAAAATCCTGATACTTTTTTTCTCTTTTCACTTTATTCTCTCTTTTAGCTGCTGAAAGAAGAAGGAAGAATCTGGCAACCAGATGACAAATAGAGTCGTTTTTTGTTTTATAGGTTGTCTTAGATTAACTTTATACATCTGAAACACACTAACTTATACATAAGATGGAATGGAAGCTTGCACTGCTTGTTACATCTGTCAAACCTTTTGTGATTGTTACAGCAGCACATTCAAGGGAAATTATTGTTACAATAATTTGAATCTAGCCGCTATTTATTCATTGACATTTTTTTTTTATATTGTATGTACAGAGAATGGCAAAAACAGTTCTTAATGATACACCGATGTAAAAAGGAAAATTGCACTGTGCTTACATCTAAATCATTTTTTACCACCATAGTACCATATTGTGGATAGTAAAAGACAATGAAGGATGGTCATAAAAAAACACAATGAAATAACAATATGTTTCTAATTTCTCCCAGGATGAAAAAGAAAATCCCCCGAAACAATAGCTTTATGGGAAGAATCCATATGTCACAGAGGCGGCGCACAAACATTAATTACACAACAGAAATAATAAACGTGCATTATGGGATATTATTACATTTGCATATGAGGAGAGAAAAAAAAACTCATTAGATATCACAGGCACTTGAACCCCTCCCCAGTTCATAATGGAGACATGTAAAACATCAGTTATTACAGCTTCTATATCAGTGTTGGACCTCCTCACACTCACACACACACACACACACACACCATTCTGCGGTGGAAAAAGAAACATCTGAAACAGACAGAGAGATAAACGAGGAGAAGAAAAGACAGCTAAAGTGAGCGTGGCCTGGTGGGTAACCTCCTGTTTGTACCGCAGACTCCGAGGAATATCTGTGATTACTCCATTGACTGAATCATCTGCGGGGTCAGGTCCTCCTATCTTCTCTCCCTCCTACTCCTCTGCTCTTCTCCCACTCAGTAGCCAAGTGGTTCATATGGCTGCCAAGACATATTCATAGACATATTGGAGCATCTAGTTACTGGCAGCGTTTACAGACACTTAAACACATGTCCACCCACACACACTAGAACATTGGGAGACCGACATCATAGTACTGTTTTCTACATCAATTTTATAATTAAGAACGCTCTACTTGTGAGACCCATAGACCCTTTACGGCAATAACTTTAGATTCCGACCTGTACTACCCATTGCATGGTTCATAGAAACCGTGAACTCTAACTTCTAGATGTACAAATTCAATGGATCTTTCAAATATGGCCTTGTTTGTAACTTCCTGTTCCTAATGTTTGTTAACATGCACTGACTGTAAGAGGCCAGGTAACAGTTGTATTTCCCGGGGATTTTATGATCATAATGTAAACCAGAAACCCGTTTTTTGAAATCCGGGAAGAGGGATTACAGAAACCTGATTTACAAAGCCAGATTTCTTGGCTATGTGTGCATGTAACCAGGTTTTACATGTGAGCATTTGCATGACAAGGACTTCACACAGAGAGACGAGCTGGGACAGCTGTGCAGAGGGAGAGATCATTACATGTGGAAATGCATTCGTAGTCAACATGATTGTTTCCTAAAACTGACACTAAGTAGCCTCTTGAAGTCGGTTTCTATGGCTAAACATTGATGGATTTGTAAAACAGAATCACATTCATCAAAAAGCATCATGTTGCATTACTAGAACAGTTAAAAAAAAGTATGCTAGGTTTAGGAATGATGTCAGGGGCAGGGAATACATCTGATTACTGACCTGCTGCATGTATACACAGATGCACAGTTACCAGGTTACTACAGGAACCAGGGTTTCTAAGGAAACCACATTTTACAGTTAGCTGTGTTACATGGTTTCCTAAGTGCATGTACGTGTGCTGAATGAATGACCCAAAAAACATGTTAAAAAACCAAGTCAGGGTTAATCAATAATCAATTTGACATCTTATCTCAACCTTAACTAAACCTAACTGTAACTCAAAAGGAACCTTTGTCTTAGGAAACATCCTCACATTGCAAAACATTTTCTCATTCTGACAACCAAAGCTTTTTCTTACAGGGATGGAAATACGACACACACACACACACACACACACACACACACACACACACACACACACACACACACACACACAGTATCAAACACGCTCGCACACCACTAATTATTGATTGAACCACAGAAAGGCCCCAAAATGGTTTTCTACCAATGGACATAATCATGAAAAGAAAACAAAATCAGCTCCATTGTACGGGGCAGATGGCTCTGAGGCCACCTACTGCAGTGCGCTGTGGTTCCCTCTGTAACCACGCTGATGAAATATTCAGCGAGGAACAACTCAGACACCTAAAGGTTTCGGTTACAGACGATTCTCTCAAGGCGAGGATGGCAAGGTCCCTGTTTCTTTATCTCGACATACATGACAACATAAACACACACAAAGGGGGGCCATTCATTTTTAATGAGGTACATTAATTAATAACCCAGACCCGACCCCACTCACACTACTGGTTTCCCTGGGTGGGCAGGACAGGGATTTAAAGCTGTTCCCTCCACTGAGAGAACGTTTGGTGACAATGTGAAGGAGAAGAAAGTGAGATAAAGCAGCCAGCAGAGGAGGGGAATCCAGGATTATCTTATTGAATACGAGAGGGGGTTGAAAGGAGTATACGCAGTCTGGGTGAGTGTCGTATCTGAAACCAAAGGGGACATTTCCCTGAACTGAGGTGGGGGTCATGCCCAAACCCCAAGCTCTGACTCTCACACAAGCTGCTTAACATCCACACTTTGTCACCACATGCAGACCCCAGCCAGCGCTCACACACACTTTACACGCAGAAGCTATGCTCGTCGAAGTGACCTGAAAAAACCAGCCTCATTCACACAAGTGATGTATCGACTAAGACCCCCGACAGCACGGGGAGGGGTGCAAAAACATGTCTCGTGCTCGGGGGTTATTATGTTTGGGACACACTGCTGTCACGATGGCCCAAACCAATTGCCTTCTGCCGCGGTGTCTGCTCTACTGAATCTTTCAGATGGATGGGTCAAATCTGCAGATCATGAGCCATAGAAATGGGGCTGGCGCCTGCGAAAGGGGAACAATCGATTGACGACAGGCACTTATGCACATAGTTAGATGACAGTAAAACATAGCAATTCATTTCTTTTTGACAGCTTAAAAGGATAATGGTTCGTATCATTAAAAACATCCTTTTTAAATATTAACATTTCCTATCAACATCTTTGTTTCTCAGCATGTTCATACAAAAAGAAGACACTTTGCCCACTTTGTATGTTTCCCTGTTAATGCTCTTTGGAATCAGTCCTAATCTCCCAAAAGTCCCTCCGTGTCACTGTCTCAAGAGTAGAACAGCCTCCCTTTCTCTGAGCCCTGCAGCCTGCTGAGCTTGGCGAGCTGAGAGGGCGACGGGGGTACGTCCTGTCTGTAGGGGCCCTTGGTCTGAGGAGCGGCCTGCATCGGGGCGGGGCCAGGGGCCTGAGTGTGTTCTCTGCTGTGGTCGTAGGCGATGCTACTGGGGGTCTCCTGCATGGAAGCAGGCCTGGACTTGGCTTCCTGCTCTCTGCGTCTCTGCTCCTGCCTCAGCAGCTCCTGAGTCTCTAAGAGGGCACGAGCATTGAAGTTGGACGTCCCCAGGTATCCGTTACGTGACCCCTGGCTGGAGGGGTGGCGAGGGTTCTCCTTGGATGGCTGGAAGCCCTCTTCTGGCATGGACACCTTGTCCCATGAGTCCTGGGACTCCGTGCTGGGGGCCTTATGGGGTGGCCTAAACACACAAAGGCAGGTAAAGAGGTTAATCGCACCGTTGAGTGAGTCACCTTAAACAGAACCTGGATCTAAAGTGACCGGAGGAGGCGCTCAGAAAAAGATTGCTTTCTTTCTGTAGCGGCCCCTGGGTCAGTGCTATTGAAGGGGAATTCAAAAGAAACTGCACTTCAGCAGAGAATGTGTCCATTGTCACATTTTGTGACATTAACAGGGGGATGTGGTGGTGGTGTTGAGTTAAAATACTACAGGCAACATGAGTGGAGCAAAGAGGGATCTGTTATAGTCAGCTGAATGATTACACTGAATCCTGTTATTTGAAGACGGAGACATGAAAGAGACAGGAAACAAACGCGGGGAAGCCTGAAACGCCATCAGCACTATTAGTTCCACGTCGTAAATAAACACAAATGTTAAAACCACGCTGAGAAAAATGGCTGCTTTCATCCATTTAACTATTTTTTGGAGATGCAGACGGGTGCACTTACAGCACAGAACGAGTAATGGCAGGCCTTCTACTCTCCTCCAGTCTGCCTGCCGGCCTCTACACTGACACAAGGGCCCAACATGCACACATATTGTCTCTAATAGAAAAAAAGAAACTTCCAAGTATGCCTTCTGCCACACATGCTCCCCTTTCTGGAAATTGGCCATGGAAAGCTGTCAATGGGACCCGCGGGGTCTTTGGACAAAGTGTTGAGTCTGCTCCTCCATTATTAGGATCCATTAGGGTAGAGACCTGTGACAGTGTCTTTTGCGTTAGAGGTGCTATGAGAAATCCCATTCACACCTCCCTGACCCGCAGTGTGCTTAAAAAGCTTTTGAGATCACAGCACACAATCCTGCAGAGGGAGGCAGGGGCCCGGCACGCTTTTAGGCCAAAAAGTCTGCATTTCTTATCTGACGAGGCTCATTCCTAGAGACTGACTGGAACAAAAAACAGAACAGGCTATTTTTTGGGGCCAAAATACTTTCCTGACAAAATAAAGTGTGATAAAATAAAATATTTCACTTTTATACTGGAAGTCACACCTCACAATGGATATAATAGAGAGCGATTCTACCTTGACCTTTGGTTTCTTTTTCTCTGTGCTTCAATGTTGAATGGGAAAGAGAAAACAGTTTACAGAACCAAAAGTAAAAAAACACCCGCTCCCCAGGTTGGTTAATAGCTGAACACCAAGGATATGTTTTCTACTTGTGTAGCATGTTTATGTAACTTTGGTGACTTCTGACTCAACCACAGTAGTCTCTTATTCAGTAATCAGAAAAAAGAAATCTAACGTTATAATAGTCAATTTAATGTCATTATAGTCTTTGACTTTAGGTACAAGCATACACGGCTGTCTTTCTACCACACAGTTAACTCATTTAGTATGAATGTAATCTATTGCTGAACCAAACTGACTATAATGACGTAGATATGTATGGCTGGACTGCCATTAAACCCCTTGGGTCAAGCCTAGATCCAGCTTAGGGATTTTAATAACGTACTTTTTTCTTCTTTCTTGCCAGTTAATTCAACACTCCCTTAGAAATATCTCCATGTGATTCCTCAAATCCAGTGTTACTCATGAGGACCTGTGTGGTCCACAATATCTAAGTGGAGGTGAAAAGATAAAGGACACGGCTCAAGGGTCAGTATCTGTAAGCTAAGGTCTATATTTATGCACCCAAAGACAATGTGCAGAGATGGCAAAAGTACACACATCCTTTACTCAAGTAGAAGTACAGATACTCATGTTTAAAAATACTCTGTTAAAAGTACTGACTAAACTTCTTTACTCAAGTAAAAGTAAAGTAGTATGGGCTTCGAAATGTACTTAAGTAGAAAGTACCCATAACTAGCAGCTGTTTTAAAGAGTACCTGACCTAGGGAGGTCAGCTAGCAATTACATTATTGTTCTATTCATATAAAGGGTTATATTAATAGAACAATAATGTAATTGTTAGCTAATGAATGTTTCCATGCTGAACAACGGCAACATGACAACGTTTTCATTGGTCCCTCTTCTTTAGAGAAGACCAGGAAGTGATGGATACACGGATCGTGTTCAAATCAATAGGCACGCAATGACTAAGTAATAATGATCACGCCACCAAACACAGATTCAAACTAAAGTAACGACACTTTTTTGAAAATGTAAGAAGTAGAAAGTACAGGTACTTGTGTTCAAAATGTAAGAAGTAAAAGTAAAAAGTCGTCCTGGAGTAAAGTACTGATACCAGAAAAATGTACTTAAGTACAGTAACGAAGTATTTGTACTCCACTACTTCCCACCTCTGCAAATGTGTATGCATTTATGTACCGTACTTTACAACACAAACACATTATCTGGTTCCGCTCCGTATGTGTGTGCACGCATGTAGAGCCTGTGTAAGTATGAGGGTAATTGGCGGAGGGGCAGATGTAGGGACAGACTGCGGAGAGAGCTCCACCACATGCTTCATATCTGGGTCTTTCTGTCTGGGCGAGCCGCCATGCATTTACACCCCGTCTTGGCTTACAAAGCGGCCAGCGCCGCTCAGGAGGGAGCCGCGTATTTAGAAACCCAGGACGCCTGTTGCACGAGGCAGCAATCTGCGTTTCCAGAATGACCCTTTCGGTTTTTAAAGTCGAAAAAGGGAGATTTAGGGGGAAAGTCTTCGGTGGCGATAAGAGCAGAACAGAAATGGCATTGTTCCACAGGAATGTAATCGTGATTGATGTGTCAGGGGAGTCAGTTCTCTTATCACCTCGACTCCTTTGCCAGAATATGTCACAAAGTAGATTAGTTACATCTACGGAGGGAGGGGATGGGAAAATACATCATGCCAAAGACTGGGGTAAATTTAGAAAGACAGAACATAACAAACAAAGTCAGGAAGTTGGCTTGCAGGAGAATTTGTGGCCGCCGTGTGTTTCTTTAAAACAGCTGGGAAGAATCAGAGTTTATGAGAAGGAGGAGAAAGCACACATACACATGCACGGACACAAAATGATTAGGGGAAAAAACCCAAATGCGTGCAATGGGCAGTGGAACAATTGTAGCTATATTGTGCAAATAAATTGTCTACAAACCTGGAATAATGTTTTCTTTACAACGCGTTAGCGGAGGAATGCAAAGAGCTGCATGGAAAGAGGGGAGAGCTACTGGCGGTTCACACAGGCCACATTTAAGAACCTTATCTTGAACACATTCATGTGTGTGTGTGTGTGTGTGTGTGTGTGTGTGTGTGTGTGTGTGTGTGTGTGTGTGTGTGTGTGTGTGTGTGTGTGTGAGAGAGCGTCTCTTTCAGGCTAATCAGTTGTTTTCTCTTTCCTCCTAACTCACTCGTTCCTCTCCCGGCCCCCTCTCGCCCTCCACTGCCTGTCACCGCTAATCCTGCTCCGACAACAAGCCTTCATTAGTGCTCTTCCAATACTCACATCCCAGACAGCCAGCTAAGCCTGGCCGTCATCAGATAACCATGGTTTCTCCTGGAAGCTCTTTAGGAGGAAGGTTTTTTTTTGTTTCTGCGGGAATGTCCCCTTTGGACTGAACGGCTGACTGCTCAGCTTCCTGTTTTGGAAGAGGAGGACAGGATGAAGGGGTTCCAAAGGAGAGGTGGTTGGAGTTAGAGGGAATTGTGGTTATTAATCTGGGGATGTGAGACTTTAGCTCTTTAATGAGGAACTGTGCCGAGACACAAGCTCTAGAAAGCTTTAGCCAGGGTCAAATGTCAAGCCTGAGCTCAAAGACGCTGTGAGATTATGAGCGGAATGCATATCAAAGACCATCCTCGCCTGGCTCTGTGGCCGGCCGGACCAACTTTCCCAAGAGAAGGAGCTCAGTGAGAGGGGAGGGCTGGAGGCAACTGTCGCATCACATGAGATGGCAGCAGATAACACCTATGAAGCGAATGCACAGATCCCTCTGGCTTATACAGACCACATTGATTAAGCGTCCACGTGGACCGCAAATCCATAGCCATAGACAGGAACATGTTTTAATCGACCTGCCGGTGACTGTTCAGAGACAGCACAGCTAAAAAAAAATATCTGTGCAGGGAGAGATACAATCACAAGAGAGCACAGTTACTCTGGCCAAGAAATTAAAAGACCACACACACACACACATATATACACAATTTAAGTGCCGTCTTTGTTTAAACTGGCAAAGAAGTAGAACTCAAATAAATCAGACTTCACTTTCAACATTTCACGATACAAAAAAACTCACATTGGATTGTTTTCAATGAGGGGATATTAAACAGGGAGAGGAAATGATGTGTAATTCATAACCGAACATCTCTGCGTCCCTTTATCAAAGTATAGAATTGAGGTCTTTGGTGACTTTCTTTCCAAAGATGTAGAACTCAAAATGCAGATATTCCACAAGAAAATGCTTTGCAATTGGAATTGACTTAAGTGAGCTTCAGAGGATTGGATGAGTCACATACGGAAACGCAGGGAATGCAAATGCCGATACTAAACTCTGCCTCACCGCCTCGAGATGTAAGATATGGTAAGCTTTATTGGCATGTCTTTGAAATATATGCAAAAGTATTAAAACAGGAAGATGAAGAAGATGAAGGGCAGCGGCTGTAGCTCTGAACTCATGTTGTGTCGGCAGAGAAAGGTTGCTAAGAAAATAATTCCACTCATTTCACCACTTCCACAGGGTCAACATTGACTTAATGAAAGTGGATATCAGTCAAATAACTCCAAGCGATCACATTAAATGATTTCATTCAAAGAGTTGTGCTAAGAGTCATTCAAATGTCTGTAGGAGGCTTTGTGATTGACTTTGTAATCAAAGAAAGTGTAGAGAAAAAAGGGTAAAGGCACAAAAATGAGGGAAAGAAATTGATACAAATCTGAAAAGTCAAAAGGGCAGTAGGAATGTGATAAGCCTCAGAAAGGAGGGACGGATGGAATAAAGAAGGGAGAGGAGGTCTCACCGTGGCAGGGAGCTGAACTGTCTCCGTGCTTGTTGGAAATCATCTTCTTGCGGCTGCTGCGAGTCAACGTTTACTGAATGGCGTCCGCTCAGTGGTTCCGTCCCATTGCTCGACTGTAAAATCCACACAATGAAAAGATAGAGTTACTATAACATCTGGGCCGACATTTCTGTCTTTGGACACACATCTGGTAAAAGATAACACACTCAAACACAAAAACACTTAGATGATGGAATATGTTTCCCTTAGCACAGCAGTTGGTGTGTCAGTGTGATGCCTCCTGTGTGTTAGGCAACACTCAGGGAACAGGTAGTTAGGAGGTGTGATTCCATGATGAAAATGACACTGCACAATGCACCTGTGATATTAATTACGTATCCTTGGTTGACTTACTAGAATGCCAGGCAGTTTGCACGAACATTTTTAATTCAGAAGAGACTTACAAAAGTGACAGCAGTATGACATTTAATAACAATACCGTGCAGATAATAAAGGACTCTTTTTTTTTTCTGGAATGTCTACAAATGAAAGGGACTGTTGTCCCATTTGTCATAACAGCAACAAATACTGTGTTGTGAGAGAATGTCATGATGATTGACTTAAAAATACAGATGATTATAGCTTGTTGGTTCCAATATTCAAAAAGAGTATGTCCAGAAACAGCGGTAGGATTCTTCTTGTTAGTAGACATATCATACAAGTCTCAGGTGTAGTCAAATAAATGTATTATTAAAAAAAAAATGGCTGAAAAAACATTTACAATTTCTACATAAATAATGACTTTGGAGCTAAATACATGTTCCTTGTAGGATTTAAAATGAAAGTGTTGTTACTGTACATTACACTAAAGATCAGTGCTGATTACATGATATGAAATGTAATCTGATAGTGTAATATTGTGCTAAATGTGTGCAGTGTATTTCTGAAGTAGTAGTAAGCACTAGCATGCTGAAGACATTAAATATAGATGAGTTTCCCCGGTATCTGCTTCATTTCACAGCTTTGCGTGTGACTTGACTACACACCACTAACCTGTACCGTGTGTGTGTGTGTGTTTGTTGTCTGATCGTCTGTGTGGTTGACATGGCGATATCATCTCCCTCAACACTAGCGCACTGCTAACGAGCCGGCTGATGAAAGAACACGACAAGCCAATTAAACAGAGGAGAGCTGAGGAGCTGTGGCCTGACCGAGTGTCACTTTTCATAAGGCTCGGACGCTAATGTGGTAGGCAGGTGAGGGTGTGGATTCTGAGATTTAAATTGGAACAGAGCACTTACAGAATAAGTGTTTTTCTTTTGTCCGGGATGACACTTTTAGAGATTCTTAAAAGTGTTTGCGTTTGGGAGTGGTTGGAAGAAGACAGGTTGTCGTAGTACATGACAGAACAGATTGATGGGGTAAAGGTATGTTTGCGATAGACAGCAAAAATGTCTTGGAAACATCTTGTATTCTTGAAATGGCTGCTTTCCTCCTCACTTGGACAGCTGCAATAACAGCGCAATTACATTTCACTCAGCGTTAATAACAATTCCTTTCTCAAGACGTCCAATTCCTTAAAAATAACAGTATTCCACGTGGGTGAAGTGAATTGGACTCATGTGTTTCGGGTTTCACTGTAACAACACGTTCCGCCGGCTCAGAAAGTGCAGAGCACATAAACGAATATCAGATGAACAGTGAGGTAAAAGGAGAAATTATTTAACTGCGGCCCAATGTGGTGGTGAGAAAATAATTAGTCACGCACACTAAAAGTTTTTAATGGGATTTGAAGGGGAAGTGGCGAGGAATCCGGAGGTGCTTGACACTTCGGTTTAAAACTGAAGGGTTGAGGTGTATGACGCCATGCCAAGAGAAATGCATGAGAAATAGCCAGGAGAGAAAATCAGTCAGTGTAATGGCATTATCAGGGAAGGAGAATCAGATTATTCCACGTTAGGCCCTGGAATACAATGCCATATAAAACATGACATTTGTTGAAATCGAATCAAAGAGACGTCCGTGTTCGTTTCTATCCAATAATGTGAAAAATGATGTCAATACAGCACGCTTTTATCCCTCTCCCTTTCTTGGTGGTGTGACAGACAAAGGAGGGAGGAAGAAAAAAAAGAAATCTCCACCTGTTCAAACATGAGAGCGTTCACAGACGGTGAGTCGGGGGGGGGACATAATTATGAAAATTATTTGCAGCTATCAAAAATCAGAGTCCAGGAAAGCAGCTGGGAAGGCGTTGAGCTTTAAGAGTTCCAAGGTGTAATATTTCTTGGTTCAGTCTTGGTCACAGACCTTTCAGATTTCAAAAGCCGCTTGCTGAGATGGGTCAGCTCTAACATGTGGCTTTTCCGCCTACGCTCCTCATGATGCTCTGTTTGTAGCCCTGCACATAGGGAACCGTTTTAAGAGAAGCCCTGCTGTACACAAACAGACACATGGAACACATTTAAGTTGCTAATGGGCAGAGAACAAGAAGAAAGTGAGAAAATAGTGAAACACCCCATCCTGACAAAAGCACAGTTGGATAATGATTCACTGTTAAAGTCCATGACCCAATTCTGCCAATTTATTAAAAGCAAAACCAAGTCCATTTGTGGTCGCCGGGGTGTGTAGCTCCAGGGCGTAGTATCCATCTGAGAGCAAGCAGTGTGGTGTGCCGTCTCCCACTGGCTGGCCCAGGAAACCATGGTGAATGGAAGCGGTGGCTATCTCCATATCAGTTAAGGACTCGACAGCATGCACAAATGGCAGAACAAAATGTTGGAGTCTTATCTTTTATTGTGAAGATATCTGTGTGGGGTAATAATACTGAAATGCATTATTATGTCGACACAAGAGAAGTGTAATCACTTTGTTCTTAGTCTTATCTGTGAACACACACACACACAGTTTGATATCAAAGTATATGGAGTGCAATATAAAGTGGGTGGGCCTGCATACATCTATGCACATTCACACTGAGTGATGATCAGATGTGTTTGGAACAAGGCAACAATATTGCATTTGCCATAAAGAAATTCATGTCATACCCACAGACAAGCTAAAGGACTCTAAGATTGTGAGTTGTTGTTCAAGTACGTTGGCAAGTCCTGTTGCTTATGGTTGTTGTAATCACAACATCAGTAAATCATGCTTGCTACATGCATTACATTGAACAGCAATATCCATAATTCAGCTATGCATGTTGGGTTAGCGAGCAGTCTTGGAAGAAGCTCAACAAAAGATCGATCCAAATCACCATAATTGACATAAAAATATACAGTCAGGTTACTTTTGGGGATTGAGATAGTAGCAATAGTACCATGACATAGTCCATGTGTCCAATCTTAAGGAGAGGGAGAATCGTCTCATCACTACACAAAGAAGCATCGCAGTTACAATCAAGAGTGGCTAAAGGATTTCCCTGCTGCTTTTTACAGTATGTTACGCTCCTCTTTTGCAAAGTCAGTGTGATCAAACTGTGAAAAACAGCATGTAGAGTCGACTGGCATTTGCTATGTAACAAAATGTGTGAGAAAGAGATTTTTTGAATCCTCTAGGACCTAAAAAAACGCTCCACCATAAATGATGTGACTACTTACAGTACTACTCACACTGCTGTTGTCTTAACTCTAGCCTTTAGCCCATGTGAAGTCAACAGAACTGAGCGATACCCAGTCAAACGCGCAGAAACCCAAGATTGTGCAAACACAACAGATGTTTAGAGGCGCATGTATCCTGGTAGCAGTAGATAGAAGGATAATAACATCAAAATCATTTCCATAAATAAGGGAGCCATAGGCTGCTGTTGGTGTGTTTGATCCAAGGTACCAGCATGGCGCTCACATGATGTGTGTGGTCATGCTCATTGGCGCTCCAAGCCAACAGCACAAATTGATTTTATTGCCGCAGACAGAGAGCGAGAGAGAAAAAGGCAACTCTTTGGAAAACACATCGTGCTTTATGATGAACATCTGGAAATCCCCTCCCACAGAGCAGCGGAGAGGGAGGGAGGGAGGGAGAGAAAACATGCCAGCTCTAATTGTGTGCGTTGGCTTGGGGGCTTCATGATGGACAGGGCTTCTCGTGCCCTGGTCATTATTCCATTAAGGAGTAGCCGGGGGTTCGAGGACTGACCCAAGCATTGTCATCACAGGCGTTCACAGCAGACATACCTGAGCGCGGTCTCAAACACCCCGGAGACAAGCCAGGGGTCAACCCAGAGAGGGAGCCTCGCACCTCACGCTGCTCCATGGGCTCCCTTGCAATCTGTTCCTCATTTCCATGATCATTATAATGTACTTTTGCTGTTTGTCCTCCAAATGTGAAAGATTTTTAAAGAGGTGATATATAACAGCTGTCTGCGCAGAGGAAGATATTTGGTAATAGTGAGTAATGACGAACAAATGAAATACCACTGAGTATCTGCAGTATTAACTTGCACTATGGCCTTTTCATGCTCACAATGTACGGATTAAAGGACTGGCAACATTCTAACTAATGTTCACAAAAAAAGATAGTCTGGTCCGTTTGTTCAGCAAAGTATATTACAGCAGTATCAAAACTATAGCTTTAGCCACAACAAATGGTGATCTACATTTTCATAACATCTGGGTAAACTCTGTCTGAAGGTCCAGCCGCTACTAAATAGACCTTGAGGTGAGATTGCTGTGTCTTACTTACTTTAAATCATCATTTTTGGATAACTGAGGGAGAAAAGTGTTTGTTTTTATAGAAATATACGGCAGGAATATAACAACCTGGCCATGCCTCTAGATGCTAGCAGCTGCTCCTGTTCTGGCATGCAGATCTGTGTGGAAGCCATTATGTTGTAACCTTGAGTACTCAGGGACAACTTGCTTCAAAGTGTAGCTTTGCAGACTCTGATTTGGTGCGCATTTAACTTTCTTCTTGGGCAGCTTGCCTTCTCATGGTTACATTCAATGAAGGCTTGGAGTGGAGGTCACAGAGGTTTCACTTTCATCATTGCGGACAAAATATAGCAATGACAGTGTGCAAAATCATTTAAAAAAAAAAGAGAGATATTTCAATTTCGGGAGAAAAGGTAGCCTTTATAGGTCAGCACAGAACACAGTCACAAGGTTGTGTTTTTCAGTGTGGGTCAGGCTGATATATGGAAGCTGCGAGTGAAGGATGTAAGTGTATTTGACCTTCCAGCCCTGCGTGTGTCTGTACATCTTTGAAAGCTTTTTTGTCCTTTTTCCAAAATGGCCAAAATATGTTTTTTCTTCTACAGTTCTCCTGGTTTTCATTTCAAATCTTTGGCCCCTCTCACTCAAATAAAGCATCCTGCTTTTTGGATGACACTAAGACAGGATTTCTCTCGAGTTCTACTAATCGGTGTCAACCCATAGCATGGGCACGCCAGTATCTTCGCTAACAAGCCCTGCCTTTGTGCATCCTTGTCCACAGGACTATAATAACATGAAAGAGGACTAATAAAATCGACTTCAATACTCCAGGGCTGGCCCTATATCTTATTACCAGTGGAGTAGAGCGGGTAACTCAACAATGTCAACAATCACAAGCAATTAGGAGCTCAGAAGCTCAGAGAGACACACTGAGACTGCTTAGTGCTGAACAAACAGTTAGCATCCCACTTTGTAAGCCAGAATGGAAAGAGAACGATTAAGAGAAAAGTGTGGAGAGATGTCGGCTTTCAGTGATTTTACACCATCAATAGGACTAACACTGACTGAAATCCAAAGCAAACAAAGTCTGCCTTTTTCTCTATAAACGTGGTGGGAAGTGTGCTGCTTTGTCTACCAAACGCATTCAGACAAAAGGAAAAACAGCTAAAGATCACTGCCACATTAGAACTCCACTCCAAACCAATTTCACTGACATCGATAATTGGATGCCAAATATTTTAACTTTCAAGGTCTGACATTCTGACCTATCATTTAGAAAATAGCTCTGCCTGGTGTAACAATTAGCCCTCTTTCCTTTACCACCAGGTCAGAAAGGTCACAGAACAGAAAAAGAAATGTCTGTCTCAAAGCATTAAATCACAAAAAGATATACAAAATATTTGACCTCGAACTTGTTCCTGCTTTGGCTCAGTTTTGTTTGGTTATAGTTGAACATAAGGAGGACATATGACCTTAAATAAAGTGTCAACCAATGAGTTATGTCTCTAACAAAGTTAGAAGAGGGAGTAAAGTAAATATTGTTCCAGTATGTTAAGATAATCGGTGACATTATAGGGTGTGTGGAAAGATGAAAGTGTTTCTTTTTTACTTAAACTCTGGGTGCAGTTGCACAGCAGGATGGAATCAGGACTGAAGGAATTAACAAAGGAATTAACTTATTACATTTTTCCAATTATGAGGATTAAATCCCATTGTTGGTACAGATCAATCAGGAGAAAAAACTTTTAATTTAAATTTAAAAAATGGCTAATTTAAAAATCCCTTTAATCAAGACTAATGGAAATGAATAGTGTTGCTCACGGTCTTCAATTTTTTTCTCCCCTTACTTTGCCTTAAGTCCTAAAAATTCATTTATCATCGAACGTTTCCCATTTTCATCTTCTCCTTCTTGCCGTACTGCAAGTGTGTCATATTTCCTCGACAGTGAAGTCAGATGTGAGTAATGAGCAATTAGATCTAGGCCAAAGGTCAGACCCGGGAATTAGAAAAAAGTCAAATATACTGTATTTGGCAGAAGCTGGGACTGAAGCTGAAGGTTTTAGTGACATCATTTGGCAGTGGTACAACACTGACGGTCCAAAAAGATGACAGTGTAAGATAATTGAGGCACTTCATGAAACTATTGACAGTTAATGTCGTGCCGGGGCTTCGTACTGTGAAACATCAACTTGAATTCCTTTCCCAAGTCATATTGTTATAATTTCAACATGGCATGCTGGGATTTATCACCCTACTTAATTGCAACGTGCAAATATTTAAAACAACATGTCTTCTTCAAGTATGATTGCTTGGAACAATTCATATGGATGCTCAGTGGGTTTTTGATTTGGTACCTCTGTTGGGAAAAATAAAATGTAATGTAAAATTTTGTATCTATTGTTTATTATTACACTTCTAATCTTTAAGAGGGACTACCAATATCGATATGTTCTGTTTGTAACATTGAATTATCTCCAAACAATGAAATGATCATGCTGTTTAACAGAGAAAGCAAACTCTTATCAAAGTAAAGTAATGTCACACGTAGATAGTCAAAGAAATACGATTCAGAATTAAACAATTTGAGTCAATAAATCCAGCTGGTGGAGATAATCTGAGTCCAGCAGAGTCGGGGGAGACACTCTAAGAGCTCTGGGTTTAAGGCAGTCTATGGTTTAAGGGTGTTTTGGAGAATGTGTATCTGGGTGTGTGCAGCTCAGTGCCACGCCAGTGGAGTGCAGATTCTATGGAACACTCACCCAGGACTGGTTGAAGCTGTAGGTGTGCCTGTGGTCGTCCACATCGTCCTCGTGCCTGGAATGCTGGAACTCGTTCCTCAGCCTCAGTATCCGGTCGTGATTACTGGGAGCCATCTGGCTGCTGTGAGGGGGGGGAAGAAGAGGTGAGATAGTTGGACTAGATCAGGGGTTTCCAAACTTTTTTCACCGAGGGCCACATACAGAAAAATATGCGAAGGGCTGGGCCACTCACTAGAGGTGAGGTACATAGCCTCATCAATTCAGTTATAAGTCAGCAAAATCAAATGAAGGTAAATGATGCTTGATACTTGAAAATGCCTTAAGAAAAAAACAGCCTGCATCACAGCTCTCCATAGGGTTTCATTTCTTTTGTTACAAAAAGTGTTCATCCCTTAAAACAGAAGCCTCAGATTGCTCATAATAAGAGGACACATGGCTTTTTTGTTATCAACTTAGATTTGTTAGAAAACATTTCCAACTTTAATTGACTGAATTTATTTGAAAAGATTAACACATGAATACTACTGTGTAATATATTTGTACATATATATTTATGAAGTACAATATAAGATGAGCACAAGTTTCATTTGTGGGCCATATTCCATTATACTTTTTGAATTTGCTGAGGGCCTATTCAAAATGGTACGCGGGCCGCATTTGGCCCCCGCGCCGTAGTTTGGACACCCCTGGACTAGATGTTTCACAGCATGCTTAGCGGTTATCACCCTCACAAAGAAATATACCTGACACATTACTCTGCTTTTCTTGGTGCTTTATCATATCTGAATAATTCACTTGACCACCTTAACACCCCTGTAAATTGTCTTGAGGATCCCTTGATCTGACAGTCGATTCCCTTTTGCATACCTATCTGACATCTCTATGTGCTTTTTCTTCCCCTCCTCCCTTCTTCCAGCCTTTGCTCCTGAACATCCCTGTAGCTGAAAGTGTCCCTCGTGCACGATTGTGAGTGATCCATGTCCCTTTTAGACTGCAGGAGAATGTTGGCCTTTTATGGTACGTAGTCATTAAACACTGTGGAAAAGCCTCATTTACATCCCCTTCATTAAAGGCCTTTGAGGGGCCTGTCAATAGGAATCAATAGCCTTCCTTCAGCTTAACCAGGCTCTCCTTTTATCTACAGCTACAGAGGCAGCACATGACAAAATGCATAATTATGGCTAGCTAGCTTGATAATAGGCCTGTAGTTATGCATACCACAAGGATGAGAGTGACCAAAGGTTAGGAATTTGTGTTGGGGGGGGATGGGAGCTCTGGGATGTAGGGAATGCGATGGATAGGTTGAATGAAGGAAAGGGAGATAAAAGTAGAAGAGTGTTCTCTGGGTTGGCGCTGAGTGAAAAAGGGAAAGGTTAATCAAGAGCATGTGAGAGAAGGGGAAGAAAAGGAAGTGAGCCAAGACCTGCTACCCTGTCATTCTGCGTGTCCTCCTGAGGAGCACTTACAGGTGGCACGCCAGCCGTGGGAGTGATTGCTTATTTGGGCCCAGAGGATTCTGGGTGCAATTATGGTGATAATTGCAGATTAGAATGAGCACATCCTTCCGATGATAATGGGCACTAGGACATGCTGCCAATCAAGCTTCATTAAAAGCACAATAAATAGCAGCTCATAAAGGATGAACGGATCTTCTGTGCATGCCCCTGAGTAGCACTTGGCGAGACACGGTTATCATGTTATTCGTACTGCCTGATCAAAATCAATTGTATTAGTTATAGTCCATTTGATTCCTACAGCTTTATGTGTGTTGGAGAGCAGCGAGCGTACATTAAAGCCTTTTATGTGGATGTGGCCAATTAAGTGGCTCATTGGGCTGTGAGGTGGCTTATACTTGTGGGGTGATGGTGAAGCCCTTCTATTTATGTTCATTACAAAATCGATGTTGCTTTTATATTGGCATGTGGTTTCTTAAATAGCATATGCGATGTTAGAGAAATGTAATGACTTAATTGAATTCTTCAAACTACAGAGCCACTTACATGTATGGCACATACTAACAGAATGATAAAAGTTTCTGTATGGCTACTATTGCAATTAACTCCATATGTACATTGAGTCCGTTAAAATTCATAACATGAATTAACACGGAATCATTCCAGATTTCCCCAATGGCATAGAAAGTGTGCAGTGTACATACAGCATGTACTTGAGAAGAAAATGAAAAGACACATCTGCATTTCTGAATTAATGTTCTTAACATTTCCCAAAGATATGCCTGCTAATACATCTTATATGCTGGAAATAGAGTTTGACAAGACTTATTGGATGGGAAAAGACCAAACATAGATCTGGGAAGTCCAATACATGCAATTAGTTTAATCCCTGAGGCTGGTCAAAGAGAAGACTGGGCTGACTCCAAACAAACAGCATCGTAAATTGTTCTCTTTGACCCTCTAGGGAGGGTCAGTGCTAGCATCAGCATCTCATACATGCACCACTGGGCGAGAGGAAGCAGAGGGGGCAGTGGGAACCAGCTGGGGATCCAGAAAAAGGAGCCACAAAACAGGCAATAAAAAAAGACTGCTCGAGTCCATATACACATGCTACATAAAAGGACCTATTGCCCTTCTCTCACCCACTAGAGCATTCATCTAAGCAAGAGCCTGTATATTACTAAATTTCAGCTCCAGTGTGTGATGGATGGAGTGCTTTGGGAGTGAAATGGGAGAAGATCAGCGAAGACAAGATCTCCGGCAAATCAAAGAACTAACAGCAAGGCACTTTAATATATTTTTCAAAGTACTACAAATGAAAATTGCATCGCGTAGGGACTGGGAATGGGGGCGGGATTTAACGAAGGCTGAATTTGTCATGGCAGTTCAAAGAAGGCCTGTGCAATATCTAGATTATCTGCAGGGGCTTCTCATCTTCGTCCTCCATCCTCCATGGGGGTACCAAGTTGATGGGTTTCTTGGAAAGCAATCCATGGCATTCTCCAGTGTAAATATATTTTAAAAAAAAGGCTGGAAAGCTAAACAGTGGGGAAGAGCGGGAATGGAGCACGAAGAGCCACCAGTATCACTGTAACAGCTGGTAGCAGGCCTGTCTCCATATATAAAGAAGATGGATTCAGCCGCCTTCCCTGAGAACTCCCTAATGCTCGGGCACCTCAACGTGTAATTAGTCAGCATGATCGTTGCAGATGCATCAGGTTTCCCTGCTTATGTATTCCCCTGTGAATGCATCAACGACTGTAATGAACCTGCAGAAAACAATCTGTGAGAAAAAGATTGTTGGGTGAGGTGGCACTTTGCGGCAGTAGACCACCTCAGCAATTAGGATGAATATGTCACCCCAGCCAGCAATAGATGGGTGTTTGGGAATATGAACGAGCTGCTCATCGGTTTGCTATAAGCCACATGTTTGTGCATAAGGGGGAAAGGTCACAGGTTGTGTGAGTGTACTCAGGGGTACAGGCAGGCTGTCTGCATCATGATCGTATGAGTCCCAGAGCTGTTTTCGGAAGATGGGATTCCGCCCATGAAGTATTTTTAAAAAGCAGATTAAATATCCATACGCCACAGCCCTTTCACAATTAACATCTTCATTCTTTACTGTATAATGAGACGCGAGATTCATCTGAGTGTTCACAAGCTAAAATATCAGCATGAGGCCTCTCCCAAATGCATGAAAACTTAGCCCTGCAACACATGGATGAAGAAAGAGAGGCACAAAGAAGCCGATGCACATTCTCCCTCTGCCAGTCTATCTTCTCCTCACTTCACACGCGCTTGTATTCTGTAAAGTCACACCGCTGCTGTATTTATAGCTTGGCTGATAGCGTATTCTGAAGGCTTATTTAGAGAGGTGAACTTGTGAAATAACAGGCAGGTCAAACAAAATGGATTCAGGTCCATCTGAACAACAAAACCCTCTACTGATCACTTCCTCCTGCTGCTAATCCTCTCCCTTATTAGGCAAACATTAAGAAAGGGTAGAGAAATGCCAAGAAACACTTCATTCACAACACATACCAATTCATACTGGAGCAAATGTGTTAGTGCTTTTGTTTAATGAACCAATACAAGAGTCTATTTGCATGTGTGACCCCCATCCCACCTGTGTTTTCCAACCTGACTGGTTGACAGGGGTCATGAGCCCTCTAAAGCTGCAGTTGGGGGTATGCGATGGCCTGTCTGTGTAATAGTCATCCTTTGATCCAGGAGGATTTGGCAGATGTCTCACACGCCACAAGGCTTAGGCCAAGGATGCAAACTATGACACAGCCCAGCCCCCCCCCTTCTTGCTTCTGTTGGTGGATCAAAGCTGCGCGGAGTCTCGGCATGCTCTATAAACACTGCCACTGGCTAATAAAGGAGTAATCCAATAACTGAGAGTGTAACATGGGTCATGTGAGCATACCTGAGGTCAAGGGCCAGTGCCAGCCAATCAGAATGGCAGAACGGAGTGTTATAATCCTCGGGGTACAATTTCAACAGAAGTTTGACGGGAGTTCCGAGAATTGCCACAGACTTATTCATCTCCTAGTTAAGGGAAAAAGGCTGCACTTTTGGGGCGTTGGTGTGCCTTCAAAATCAGACAGTCTGTTATTTCTTATCTGATCAATGCTGATTGAAATTCTATCAGATAATCTGGTTTCTTGCTCTGGCCCTAGTATCTCCACGCAGCAGATGATGGGGCAGGCTTCTTAACTTTGAGCCCGTTGGCAATCTTATATCAAGTCAAAGGCTTAGCTCATATTTATTCTATCGCCCCATGGACTTTCATTTATTTCAAAGACAGAAAGATGAGGCATTTTGGGGAAGATGGACAGCCTTTGGGACCTACCGCGATGATAGAAGAGATTAGATCTGCATTACCGCTGGTCATTTTCGAAGGGGAAAGGGACAAAGATAAAGTTCTTCAGAGGAATCAGCATATATCGGCCAATCTGCCATGATCCACGCCATCAAACGGAAGCATTTGAAGCATATAGCCCTCTCTCGGTCTGTCTTTTCCTCTCCACTTTCCTCTCCTTCCCATCTTCATAACAATATCCTCCAGTTCTCCTCTTGCCTCATCTTTCTCCTTTCTTTATTTCTTTACTTCCCGTATGTTTTATCTCTGAATGCCTCAATACTTCTCTTTGGTTACAGGGATAGGTCATGAATTCCCTTCTGTCCCCCTCATCCTCTCTCACTAGCCTGGTAAGTGACAGCTGCAGGCTGGACAAAGGCCTGATAATACCCTGGATTTGTCAGGCTCTGACTTCACCCATGTCCTCCTGTGACTGATGCACTGACAGTGGCGCCTTGCCAGCTAAAAATCCCATTGCTAGGTGGGGGCTGTTGCCGTTGTTCAACTGAGTGTGGATGTCTGTATGTGTATCCATGGTTTCTTTCAGACTCCAAAGCAGCCCATATGGGGTCCTTGGGGGTCCTAAGAGGCCATCATGTGGGCTGCCTGCCTAGGCCTTGGTGGTGGCGTGACTGGGAGTGTGGAGTTTGATTAGCAAGGGAAAGAGAAAAGCCTGCAGAGCTCCAACAGACTGTCCAGCATGGCTTGCCCCTGGTGTACCCTTCATCTCCTGCTTCCCTAGAGTGAGACATTTACATCTCTGCCCCACAGGAAACCACAGAGGGCCCTCAACTAAGAAAACACGGTTTACAGAAAATGAAAAGAAGTAGTTATTCTGCAATCTCTTTGTCCCTTTAAAAGCTAAACCGCTTTGTATTTCAAAAGCCCCATTTGCCTCAGCCCACATGCAGACTGCCCGCCCTCCTGCCCCAACTTCACCCCAATTTTCTTTATTACCCCAAGGACACGCGCTACTACCACGCTTCTCTACATTTCAAACACTTTTTTATTTCTCTCTATTTCATTCTTCTGTTCTAAGGGATTGCCAAAATACAGGTGCAAGTGAGGAATTGGCCTGGCAGCTGTCTACATTTCAGAGACACCGTCAATGCCTCCTGCCCTAGCCTTTTCACTGGCAAGTTTTATGGCTTTAGTACCAATGAGAATTCACGGGAAATGATCAAAGGCGCTTTTGTTTCTGCATGTTTTGCCGTGTGGATGTATTACTCGAAGGAAACAGGTGTGACCTTTTTCTACAAAAGAGGAACCTCAAGTGTTCTGAGTATGTTTTGAACTTACAATACTGTATATGGTCTGTTTCCTCAATGGTAAAAGAGAAAAAGGCCAGAGAAATGGCTTGAGGCGTTGGTGTGGCAAACCCAGATGGATGGCCAGAACATTGAAGTAAATAAAAGTTTGAAAAGCTGGGTGCTCAGGTGCAGTCCTTATATGAATACATTTTTCCACGGATCCTGTGCAGCTGCTCTAAGTTAGATCGAGGAATAGACAAGTTTTTTTACAAAAAAATATGGTTAACATTAGGAAGCCATGCTGTGCACTATGGTATAGGCAAAAAGTGTAGATTGATGATAGACTCTCTGAGAACTTTCTTCACCCCAATTGCTGCCAACTTTTCTATAAGTTATTTTCTGTGAAGAAAGGAGCCAGGCAGATTCTGAATGACAGCTGCGTTCTCCGTGAAGAAAGAGATGAACTTTGAAGTTAAGGCCTGTAATCCCGATCCATTGATTCAGAGGCACTTGCTCACTCTGAGAGAGAGACTTGGAGAATGGTTTGGACTGCATAATGTATTCACACAGGCACAAACACACACTCCAATGGGCATGCGTTCATCACAGTAAGTTCAGAGCAGTGGCACTTCGTAATAAGACAAAGCTGAGCTGCATGCTAATGATTAAAGTGAATCGCAACCAAAACATGCAAGCAGACAAAGATTATTCGCTGGATCATGCCCCTAGAATATACTACAGTAAATATTTTATTTCAAAATAAGCATATAAACCGTATGAAACCACATGTGTAACAGCCAAAGTCTCATAACAGGGTGTATAATTCCCATAAAATATGACATTTTCTTGTCTATCTCTGCACTGTGCGGCTGTTTTTGTTGAACAGATGCATGTGATGAGTCAACATTCCTCTTCAGAGTAGGAAGAGTGAAGTTTAAAGTCTTAAATAAGGTGTCAAGGCCATAGGCTGGAGTATCCATCTAAACAAGTTAGCTCAGCTTTTATGAGCCCATCAGGCCTTAAAGACAGCTTTTATGAGATATCAGCTAGCCTGACACAAAGAGGCCAGAGGAGAAGTGAGATGGCGTATAATATATGACTTTGGCTTCCAGTATACTGTTTTATTGACCCTGACACCAAAATATTTAGTCTAAGTATAGGTTGGCGCCGTGAAATATGAATTTGGTTGCTGTATTTTGCATTAGGTGACCTCAATTTATGTCCAGTGAGGCTGGGGTGCCGAAGCGACGAGTGACCTTTGCAGGTTTCTCTTCTAAGTAGCACTCCAAAACCCAGAGAGGGCTGGAGAATTTGGTGGTAGCACAGGGTAGACGATCTTAAGCACTTAGACAAGAAGGAGCCGAGAGGATCTTGAGACGAGTTTGTCCAGCCAAGAGTGGAGGCCTCAAGTGTGTTGCGTAAAATAGATGCTACGCCTGAAGTTTCAAAAAACCTGTTAAGTAAAAGTGAGTGAGGGAGAACATTTCAAAACTTATTGGTTTAACACAAATGTAAAACTATGTAGTATGAAAAAAGAAAAGGGGAAGCTGCCTTGTTCGGAGTTTTGTCAGTCTTGGTGAACTGCCACAGTCCTAGTCCCACAGAAACAGTCCGGCAGACACCTCCAACCTGCCTGTCCAGGTCCAACTGAGCTCATCACAGCTGTGTGACCCTGCAGCCCCCTGCCAAACCCTCCTTCCCACTTACTTACTTTATAACTTTGCATTCTGAAACAGTCTCATCCCTCGGCGTTTCTCATGTGCTGGAAAGCCCACAGGCAGCTTATTAGAGAGGAACACGTTTTTCAAGCACAGCGTACCACAGCCTCAGAACAGTAGCAGGAAAACAGACAGGCTGGAGGGGAACAAATCAAAGACGGGTCTTGGGGTGAGCCCCTGTTAACAACCAGAGAATGGGATGGAATATTACTCACATGAAAAGACTTGGTGATGTAAGCTACTATCAAACTTTATCCAGTATGCCATTAGAAATATTTCAGAATTCATGTGGCGCTAAACTGACCTTCACTGATTTGCTCATGTCTGCGACAGGGACCGCATGTACTAGATCAAAGATATATCTTCCAAATACTGTGCTCACAGTGGAAGTTTGTCTATGGTCTGTTTTAAACAAGTTCCAGATAACTGGACTATTTTCCAGAGAATACCACAGTGATTCACATCTTCCTACCTGCATGCAAACATCGTTGTATGCTGATTTTGGAACTTGCAGAAATAATTAGAAGGCAGCAGTTGACTTGTGGATGTCTGCACTTCTCACCACCCCTCGACATATCCACCCACAAAATCTAAAAACTATCCTCACAAAAGTGTACTGCAACTTTGACTGAAATAAAGGCCAGAATGATGTTTACTTTGCGTTAACAGCATACTAAGAGTTCACCATCTGGTCTCTGCAAGATTATTATTATCTCATTCTGTGATGAATGAAAGCCAATTTTTGCCTGGGGTTCTGGATAAAAAACATACAAAAGAATCTATGGTATGCGTGTGAGTGTGTAAAAATGTGCTAGATAGATTAAAGCACTTGTATGCACATTATTGCAAATAGGCTATATGCAAACATATCCGCATGTGAATGAACAGATGAATCCACTCCAGATGCACATATTCACATGCAGCTGACCCTTTCTAACCCACTTGCTATTCCAACACATTGCCAGAGTGACACACACTCACTTGCTATCTATAATGAAAGGATAATATTATATTTCAAATGGGTTTAAGCATTGGTCATACATTACAAATGCATTTAGAAATGTATCATTTGATATCTGTTGCATCATTTTCAGTGGGATTGGGATACTGAGGCTTTTTGGTGTTCACATGTTGATTATAATCAGGGTTGCACACAACTTTCTGAGAAGAGTACCTGGAGTCAGTGTTTGGTACTCCAACTTCTGGCTCCCCTCAAAGTTCCCATGTCAGCGGGGGGGGTAGTGGAGTGCAGAGCTTCGTGACCACTGAGCGTGTGAACATTGTGATCAGCTGTTTTAGCGCCGTGCTGCTGTACAGACCGACGTTAACAGCAGCCCTGTCTGTGCACACGGAGACCGACTCTGTCGTCCGGTGATCTAACCGCCTTCTGGAAAAGCTTCACAAGTACGTTGGTACGCAAATGCGCTTTGTGACAAGTGACGGTACGCATTTCAGATTTTTGCCGCGCATGCGTACCTGCGTACCATTTATGTGCACCCCTGATTATAATCCCCTGGAGCAACTAACAAGCCCAGCATCCTGTTTTATATTAGTTCACTGAGATCCCCCAGGTTATTGGAAGGCCTTCACCTGTAGAGTATCCTATTTGCTCCAGTGTGGAATCAAACTGTGCTGAATGCAGACAATCGCTCCCTTTTTAAATGTCAGTGCCTGGCGCTCGGCAGGCGAGCCATGAGCCAACGGTAAATAATTTAGCCCAGCCCTCCATAGGTCTCCCTGCCGTCCCATACACAAGCAGCCCCCAAGTTTTCTTCCAAGACCCCCTGTGCCGCCGCTACTTCCTCTATAAATAATTTACGAGTGAGGCGCGGTGGGAAGCCCGTCAGTCAGAGCCGGCTAAAGCCAGGGCCACTTTAAACAATAACAATATTGATAGTGGGTGTAATAAAGCAGAATTAAAAAGATGGATTCCAGTGATTTTTTTTTTTTGATCCTGGCGCAGCTGGTCTCAGCTCTAAGTGGTGAGGAGAGGAAGAGGGGTGGGGGCCAAGGGTTGGCGGTGCTTCTAGGGAATGGATGGAGGTCGGTGCAGGAAAAACAAATGGAAGAGAATAGTAGGGAGAGAGGAGAAGAGCTGTGGCCCCTTCCCCCATCCCACTATCCCCTGGTGTCCTATACTGGCTGCTCTCCAGTCTCCTCCATTACTGGATTAAGTCTCGCGCCCTCTTCTGAGAGCCAGAGAGACAGAGGAGAGAAGAGGTCAGGGGTCGTGACCTTAAGTAATGGCCACGCAGACAGACGAGCAAAAATAAAGAAAAAGATGGGGCTGGCAGCATCGTTCCAATTTAGGCTATCAATGTTGTGTGATAATCAATGTTGAGGGTCAAGGGGTTGGCAGATACTGACAGATGGGGAGACCAAAAACGTAGAATAAGGACAACAATGAGAATCAGAGCTAAAATAGACCAATCAATGTTCACATATAAACACAATTATTTGTCTCCTATCCCTAAACATGATGACAAAATGGATAGTAAGCACCAACAAGTGATTATCATGACAAATAGTTAAAGAGCAACTTCCAGGTTAAAGACACCTGTGAATAAATGTGTAGGAAAATGATGAATACACTAGATTTTCAAAAAAATATACAGAAATATACACTACAGTGACATCTGGCGTCATTTTTTTAAAGACATTTTCACTTCCGCATAAAAAAGCCTCGGCACGTGACCTCCCGCGTGTGACGTAACATGGGGGAAACAGGGGGGAGAGCGGCTGGTGTAACGTATTAATAAACATGGATCCCAATGCTAGTTTCGACACAGAAGACACAGAAGAAGTTGAACATGAATATTCGAATGCATATGACGGACCACGACCTTATAATTATCTTCTTCTGTGTCTTCTGTGTCGAAACTAGCATTGGGATCCATGTTTATTNTCCCATTGTCTCCCGCGACAATGCTAGTTTGTCTTTCATTGGCACAAACACACGCACGCACGCACGCACGCACGCACACACGCACACACACACACACACACACACACACAACACACACACACACAAGTCAAGAGTGACACAAGAAAGACCTAGTGTGCCGTCTCTAAGGGTGGAGTACATGAGAAGCTACAGGCCTAGACTCTTAAGACTCTTTAATGTTTCATGTGAAAAGGGATTTGAAAAAGTGTCTTCCATTGCAGTTTTTTTTATTAACAGTGGTGATGGTATGCAGCTCAGTGTTTCTCTTCTTTTCTCAAGGTGATATTAAATCACTGGTATCACAAACCCTCTCCACCATGCGACCTCTTCATCACTGAGTGACCTCTCACAGAGGTGCCCCTAATTAAAAGTGGACTCTGTCAGTGCTCCCGGTTGGACGTAGCCTCGGCTTCATCCACACACCTGCCAACACAGGACAATCCAATCTAGCACTACTTGTTCTGAAGCCATTACCTGAACAGCACTGAGCTAATGAACACTGCCAAACAGCAGGGAGGGGCAGTGCCTCTTTATATGTCTGCCTTTTTATTCAATTTATTCAAATGAATCATGATGCACCTTCCAGACGTGGCTTTGTACCTTGACAAAAGGGGCAGATTTAAATAACTCAAAGAGCCTTCGCTCAGACCTAATCCCCAACCATGTTCTAATCAACCCTGCTGTTCCCTTCTTTGCTTCTTAACATTTGCTATGTATTGGAGTGAAGAAATACCAGATTGAGGCATTTAAATCTAAGTGCTGGCAAGCTAATCTCTTTAATTCCACCCTCCGTTGCTTTTATTACTCCGCGCTGTTTTCTCTCAGGTCACTCTTTTTGATGCTAAAAGTCAGATTTTCACAATCTAAAAAACTATGATTTTCACCAGTTTCAGCACTAAAATTGCTACGCCCTATAAAACACCACAGGCTTTAAAGTATGGGATGTGGATCTACTTTGTTATGTATCAAATAAAGGACAAGCTCTGACAGGCCAAAGTCGATAAAGGCATGATGTGTTTATTGGTCTGCGGAGCTATATAATAACCCTGCATCACTTTTTCACCAGTCGTGGCATTTACCTCATTATTTATCTATCTAGTGGAAACGTTACAGAGATCTCCAGAAGATAAGTGAGATCATTTCTTCTGGCATGGATATGATATTTCCTTTTTCCTTCCCTTCATTCTATGGAGCTTGAGCCCTGAAGCAAAGCGACACAATAAAATACAGCTTTCTAAAGTGATTTGAGCGCCCAAAGCTCCCGTGACATTCAGTGAGGATAAAAATCTTTGGGGAGGAATCAGCAACATCCCCAGCAGCCTGAGCATTTCACCACAGGGAGAGAAAGCAATAAAGGTGCAGAGATGTGATGATGGTGCAGACAGTTTTGGCACTAATGATGCCTTCAATGTTTTTGTTGAATGTTTCACCTCCCGTCTCATTCAACTTATATTGCATGTTTGTTGCTGGGGGTTAATGTGGCTGTTTAATATCTCTATAGTTGCTTGCTAGCAAGAAAAGCTTTATATGCAATGTAATATGTTATAGTATTCAAAATAGATGCTTTCTGGAGTGGAAACCTCATAGTCTGATAAGTGAAGCCAATGCAAAAGGGACTACATCCTGCTTTCTTTCCAATGCCCAGCATGAAGCAAGGAGACTGGTTGCAAGAGGTCAAATTGTGTAGGTCTATGAAAAAAATGCAGTTTATCTCACATCATCTAACACCCTGAGTTTTATGTCTTAATTGCTGGGTTCATGTTATCTTCAATACAGCTTGTTGTTCAATTCGTAAATTGTGGTCCCAGTTAAAGTAAAATGGGCAATAAAGCAAGGTGTACGTTATTGCAATCTACCTTTTGATTGACTTGTCTCTACCGCAGTATTGTCCAGTTTGGCGGTCTTCCACGTTGTCTTAAAACTTTGACCCTTTCAGTGTGTTTTCAGTTTATGACGCCTAAAATGTGCTTGTACTAAGCTCCACCCTTTTGTTTCACTTCTGCTTCCAAAAAACCAATATCACCACGGGCTAAATGCCAAACTCGAGGACAAGACTATAAACAAAATATGAATCTTATGGTCGCTACGTCTACCTTTAACATCTTAACACGCTACATGCTATACATTGCTTTGCCACTGAGGGCTCCTTAACTTTCTCTTGCCTCTTGGGTCCGCCCCTTCTACCTCAGATTTGATTGGGGGCGGGAGTCATGGCTTCAGAGCAAAGACATCTTTCTCACAGAGCTATTCCACATCAAGTGAACACATCCATTGTGAGAGAGCTAAATCTGCAGACGTTTCCCCTCTTCCTGCTTTGGCTTTGAAGATCTGCACTTGTCTTGTCCATCCATCTAGCTTTCAGCGTGTCCGACAGCATTTATGACACAGATGCTCCAGCAGTTGGGAAGCTGGAACATCTGTTTCTGTTCAGACCCCAATGTCCTCAACTCCAGTGTGCACCAGGAACTGATTAGAGGAAGGTGAGGAGGTGAAAGTAGCAGGTTTTAAAGGCTGGTGCCAACTTTATTGAACCTGTGTCTATTTGGCGTATTAAAGGGCTTCCCTTTAATAATAATAATAATACATATAGCTTTTCTCATCTGCCAAGACAAATCCCGAAGCGCTTCACAACAAAAGACACTGATAAAATGTAATGTATGCTAAAAAAGTAAAAAAATAAAAATGTGTTTTGTAAAAATCAATAATAAAAAAATTCTAAGTCAACAATGTTTATTTATGGAACTCAATGTGCGATCAGGATGTCTCATTCAAAACTTGCCCATTGACAACTTGCCCTTCTCCTCTCACTGAAAATTACACATGGTCCAACCAGATAAAGACCACCACGTAAAGAGGGTGGAAATAGACGGGCATTAATCCTGTAATTCTTCAATAATGCCATCACGTCAACCAGAGGACTGTAAAAAAAGATAAAACTCTGGGTCTTTCGGCAAAACGTTGAACCTGGCCCAACTTTTGCCTCAGTGGAACATTATTATATTTTCAAAAATAAAAAAACTATAGATGACTTTCCCATTCAAATGTGTTTAGGATTATCTTAATATTTTAATAATAAGTGGCCTTCACAATTAATTATAATTACCCCATCAATGGCTTTGCATCTTTTTGCTTTAACGAGATATGCTTTAAAATAATTTGTGCTTTTGTGCCAGGTTCAAACAAAGGTTTCCACACACACTTATCAGTAGCACAGTATTTAATCATCAGTAAGATATTACCTCTACAGAGGCAGACAAGTTAATATACAGTGTATGAGGCAGCATGAGACCAACCTCTTAGTGGTCCCCTTTTGTGTGGGACCTCCCTCCACAGTATCTCCCCCAGCACTTTGGAGGATCCCCCACCCCATTTCACCCTCAGCACACAAAGAGGGGACAGGAGTTGGCCTGGGTAATTGGGATAATAATTATTTCTGCATTTAGTGCCAGCTGGGTGCCTGAGAAGGTCAGGAAACAGCATGAGGACAGGCTTATCTCCATGTTGGTGCTGGCTTCCATATGGCAGCAGACAATAGGAAAGGGCCCTGGCCCCGGACACAGCAGCATGGCACAGGACAGCTCCCACAGACAAAACACAACAACACACTGCAGCAGAAGCCACACTGGGTCTCAGAACTGCCACACAGGCTGGCTGGCAGAATGACGGGCTGCGCAGTGGTGGACTGACTATAAAGGACAGTGGTGAGATAGGAGAATGAAAGGGGCAGAGAGAGTCGGAGGGAATGGAATGAGAGCAACAGAAAGAAAGCCAGAAGAGGAGTCTAAAAAAGTAACATTTCAAGTTAAAAGCATGGACTTGCCTTTAAATCCTTGTCTCTTTCAGGACACAAAAAGCTCTTTTCTGGCCTGAATTGGACAATGAGAAAGGTTTTCGTAATTTATGAAGAGGACTTTGACCTCCCTATTGAAACTCTACCTTTATGTGTTAGCCCGGTAAAGGCTTGAGGCTTAATGAAAAAATGTGAACAGCGAGAGGTTAAAAGTCTCCTTTCTTTTCTCCCCATTCTACGGCTCCTTATTCAACTGCCCCTTCGACCTCACCGTTGACTGGGTTACCATGGCACCAAAAACCCCCGTAGCAACTGGGCCCGGAGCTTCATAAATCAGATTTTTACTGTGTAGCACTCCTTTTAATCTCCATCCACTGACGGCTTTATTTGATTCCTTCTCTTTGGAGGGCTTTCAGTGGTCAGTCCATCGTGAAAAGAATGTCAGGGTGTGTGTATGTGTGTGTTTGTATGCATGTGCACAGGCTTGAGAAAAGGCCTATAGAAAAGCATTGTTGGCTCCAAGGCTCCTTTTGAACCCCTTGGATGCATACTTTCAGTTTGAGTTCCAAAGTGTCCCCTTACTCGTGTGGTGACTTTGAGATGTCTCTGCCAAATTCATCATCCTTTTCATGCTCAAATGAAGAGGGGAGTTCATTTTTCTCCCCTCTTTTTGTGTTATGTTCTAAAAGTGACCTAATTGAATTAAAAGGGAACTTGGCAGTGTCCAGAAAGATGTATTACATATTCATAAAGTGCCTTTTGTTTCTGTGCGACCTGTTAATCAGAGCGACACTGTGAAGAACTTGAGCCAACGAAAACCACTCCCAGCACCGCCATAAAACTTTAATATGACCCATTGGTGCGGGTCGCTATCATGTCTCAGAGTCCATCCCCCCAAACAAACAGCTGAGGTGAGAGAGGATGGCCCTGAGAGACAGACTCAGGCTCAGGTGAGAGCAAGGGAGGAGTTAGTGTTAAACCAAAGCAGTTAAAGCGTCTGGGTTGGATGGCATGGAGCTATAAGGGCCATTTCAGTAACTGTCCCATTGATCTGCAAGTTAATGGATGAGATGGCTCTGTAACAGCACGGACCTCTGGCTCTCAACAGCAGCTGTCCATCCCAGACGTATATTAGCTTTGATCGATGAGATGGCCATGGGAAATCAGATGCTGGGCTCAGGTAGTTGTGAGTCTGCCTCTGAGGGCAAGTGTGTACTTGGTGTGTAAGGATCTAATCTTTATAGTGTAGGGATGAATACAGTTTTGGGATGGCTGGGTATTTGATAGCACATTATGTTTGTGTGTTTAATGTGTGAAAGGGCCAATTGCCATATATCTAAATTCAATTCTTTTTTCGACGCTCCCTTCAGTTGAGTAAAAACTCTAAAAAAAGAAAAACTGGAAAAATGCTTTTGCTTACGGAATAAACTACAAAAAATCACAGTTACAGACAACCTTGATAGCAAAAAAATACATAGAATGTAAAAGTATACGAAGAATAAATAATATTAATTTGACGTATTTTCTACGAAACATAACAATGTCTGGATTATATATTTTTGGAATGGTGTCCCACATAGCTGACTGTGCACATTTATAGGGAGGGGAGGGGTGTAATATTTTTTCAACAACAGTGGCATATTTATATTTGTAACACACATTTATTTTGAGTTGTTTTATAACCCACTGTTACGACCCTGCTCGTTATGTGTATTGTGTGTAGGGATTTCCTTCGAGTCTTTTAGAGTCCTTCAGAATTATTAGGTAGGTTTAGTAGTAGGCATGGTTAACAAAACTGTGAGTTTGTGTCTTAAGGAGGGGGGGGGTGTCACGGCTGCTGCTGCTGTCTGCTCGTTAAACTGTCTGGGATTGTTTTCAGCTGTGTATGTTATATGTATATGAGATGTGCCGTTGCCCGGACGCCATTGGATGCCAGTTTCCTGTCCCTCCTCCGGTAGGCGTGACCAAAGATCTGGATTGGAGCAGGTCGGGCCCGACTCACCAATCCCTGCCCACACCTTACAACTTACTCTCTTACAAGAGTGTGTGCATCTCAGTTAGACAAGAGAGGTCTGAATCTGTGTCAGACGTCTCTCGGTGCTCTCCTTACATTCTGTGTCAGTTCTGTGTAGCTCTGTGCTAGTTCTGCTACAGTGGTTAGTTAGGGTGTGTGCTTTAGTGTGTTTTGTGTGTATTCTGTGATTGGTGACGGCGTCAAACTTGTGCGAGACGCCTCACTATTTTAGCCTTACAGTAAGTGCCCATATTTTTGGTTATATCATCTTTATTTTGAGTTTATTATTAAAATCAACCTCTTACCAAGAACACCTGGTTTCGTGTTGCTTCCCTTTTACCCTAAGCGAGCTGGGGACGTAACACCACTCTATACTCTCTCTCTCTGCGTTTGTCTTGGCTGCTGAGGAGCAATGTAAAGTTTGAGAGTTCATTATCAGAGATTCTCCTGTTGAAGGGGCACAGCGACCAGAGCATGTTGCGAGCTCTCATTACTCCCAATGCTGTCACATAATCTTTGCCCACTTACATCCCAGACACAGGGACCTGACTTGTCTGGAAGTGGCTTGTCTCGTGTATCTATTCCCATTCAACACAGGAAGTTAATCTAAAAGCGCCTATAGTGAAATCGCCATTTCAGGACATAAGCACTTGTCGTGCGAAGCCGGCATTTATGAAACAACCCGAGCAGTGGAGAATATTGGACTTACTGGCGCAATAGCCAATTCATGCATGATGAATTTGGAAATCACCCGCTTGGGAAATATTGTAATGGTCATGTGAAAATATAGATGTATGCTAAGGAGAACTATAGTAATCTTCCAGAAGTGAAAGGACTGGAATTCACTTCTTAAACAGCCTAAAGAGAAATTACAATGAGCATAGGAAGCATATAAGAGTTGAAAACGTTGCTTCATCTCGCTGTCATAAAATGAATTCAGGCTGGACCACACACAAAAAAACACATAAAGATTCACGTATAAAAACTGCGGAAAGGAATGGAATAAATCCATGTTACAGTTTTATGGCTTAGCTTTAAAAGATGTGATTGGATCTACTAATTGATTACTAAATAAACTTTGACATTTCGTCAACTCAAATCTGCTAATGGCAGAATGTCAGTCGGCTGTTTTAATTTATTGGACTTTTTATATAAGCCGATGCCTTCTTGGTTGCATGCAGATATAGCATTTTATTCCAGTTGCGACAAAATGTTCTAATCTCAGATTTAAAATTAAAAACAAAACTTTCTATGAGCCCGGTCCTTCCTGTTAACCAAGTTAAAGTGACGTTGGAAGGCTAAATCTATTTATTTATTTATTCTTTTGCTGCCACTCCCAGCTTTTGGTGATTGGCATTCTGGGCCAATTGGCAACCGCCGTTTACTGCTTCCAGCTGCTGTTGCTCATTGAAGTTTTTGCCTCTCTTTTACACATCAATCTACTTGCTCTCCCTTTTCCCCTGTCATTAATCTTTACAAGATCCCAGAGTATGGCATAAGTTAAGCTTTGCCATATTAACTGGTCTTTGAGGCCTGTTAAAGCTATTTGTGATAACGCTTTGGTTTTAATTAGACTATGACAAAAGCAAAGATATCACTTGTTGAGCTAATTTCCTTCTTGTTCTCATTAAGTCTCTACTGATGGTGATGGATTGGATTTAGAAGTAGCTGACAGTCTCTTGGGATGTTACGTGTTGTTGGTGAAAGACGCTCGGTTGGACTCCAACTCTCGTCACTCAGAAGATGTTTGTTTTGAGTCTCTTTCATGATATATTCCCCAGTTGACCTCATTGGTGTTCTTCACACACTTCCATGCCTTCAGAAGTTTCACAAGCCTGCTCTCTTGTCCTTTTCCTCTACTTCTTCAGAAGATCACCTTGCCAATGCTTTGATGGAATAGGGGGAGGGGTAAGACTGTTTAAAGGTGATAATGGTCTTTAATCTCCACCAATGATGATTTATCAGCTCCTGGTCTGCCTCTTGCGCCGACTTTAAAACATGAAATGGAAACTATTACCTACTACCGGCTCATCACTCATTCTAAAGGTGGGGGGAAAGTGAGAGGGAGAGAAGATAGGGGAGAGAGAGGGGGAGAGGGGAGGGATTCATCGCATTTTTTTTCCCTTTGCAAAGCCACCAGAGCTCCAATCCAATTTGCCAGGCATGTGGAGTTATCCTTAAGCCTGTCAAATGCACTGACAGGGAAAGCTGTCACTTCTCATATGGTCATATGGTCACAATCAGCACTCAAGTTATTTATAGGTCTCATCCTTTACACATTCATCCCTACTAGGGCGCTCATAACGGCCAATTTACTCATTTAGGATCACCTCTTACCTGCCATTTAAGCTGCTAACTACATCTTATTATAGAGCATAGAACTGTCGGAAAATGTGTTATAATTATTTAATCGTTTTAATGGCAGTGGCTTTTGTTCTTTAGAAAAATCACAAGAACTCTCCCTGGTACATTTAAAGGTAATAAATACCTATAATAAATTAGTCTCCAATTGTCTCCTTTTTCTTTAGTTATTACTATAGTAAATCAAATGTATTTAGTTTTTTTTAATGTATATTCAGGTAAGTATTATACCTAAATTAGAGACCAAAGATTAAGGTCAAATAAATAGGATTAGCTAAGGAGAAAGCTAATTAAATCTGCTTCAAATATTCCTGACCCTATTTGGACTCACCACTTGGTTCTCAGTTACCAAAGGTGCAATTATTGCTTCATTTCCATGGCCTGGCCATTGGCTTTGTGTGTGAGTGTGTGTTTTGTCCTACCTGTAGGATATGTGTTAACTCAGCAGGGTGAGCTTTACCAAAGACCTCCATTGTTCTCAGCTCCGTTGATAGTTCTCTAAACACTGGCCTGTAATTAAAGGACTCATTCCCACTTAATGCTTTTGTTCCCATGCCCCCCCCACCTATTCTCGGGGTTAGGGTTAATGAGAATTTTATGTATGTGGGTGTGTGTATGCACAAATGTGTGTAAGCTTGTGTGTGTATGCAGGCAGATGCACTCATAGTATCTTAATTTGGTTTCGACTCACTGGTGCATTCATTCACACATCAGCCCCCCCATCGGCCATCTGTGTGAGAGCCCATGACCGCTTGGTCTCTTTTATTAGCAGGAGGGGCTAATCCTCTGTGGCTTGTCTGGGGCTGTGGGAGTACCATCACAAGCGGCTCCCTATAACCCATTCCCTAAACCACCTGAAGGTGACAGTGTTTTGTCATCAGTGCCTCACGTCTCCCTTCACTTAAAGTGAACCAGACACTTTAGTTGGACACCTTTACAGGCCTGAATAATTCCCTTACTGGGGATTGGCTGAGGTCTTTCGCTGTGTCTCATTTAACATCGTCATTATCTATGAAACCAAAGGGAGGGACTGTGCTCTGACATAAGAGTCACACAAAGCAGGAGTTTCATGGGAACTGCTATCTCTCTTTTCTCAGCCCCTGTGACTCCAAGCTCATTTTAATGAAGTTACACTTTCCTTTCGTGGCTTTTAAATGGCAGGACTTCCTCAAATTGGAAGAATACGTATTATGTTAGTTTGTTATTTAGGATACAGACTCTGCTTCTGTACAAATCCAGTCTTTTCTTCTCAGACTCAGTTTTCCCCGACTCAGAGGCCGTTTAGTTTGAGGATTAGAAGAGATTACACAGTGATCTGGTTTGTGATAACAGCTCATATTTGGGGAAGGCTTCCTCCACTCACCTGCAGAGAGAAAGAAAGAAAGAGACAAAACATCTAACCTCTTTGTGTGAAATGCTAACAATCTGGGCTCATGACAGAGTGATCCTTATTAGCCTGCTGGTTGAAAGGCATGACGGAACATTATCAGATATCTGTGTGCTCGCTGAGGCCCAGAGCCCATCTTAAGTTACGCTGGTTCAAATCCCAGAGGCTGAGGAGAAACAACTGGACAGGACTGATTGGAGCGTAAATAAATGACCACTGACACTTGCTTTAGCTGCTGTGTCTCCTCCTAAGGGGGGAGTGTGAGCTGTTTGTGCATAAGCATGTGTGTGCACTTGGAACACTTCCACTGCAGCTTTCATGTAGACCTAAGTTTGTCATAGCTGAACTCATAGATTTTTGTTATGCTGAACATCAACAGCTATGGCCCTCTAATTCTCTTGGGAGGACAAAGACACTAATATATCTCCTTTGGCCCAACCACAATGTCCTAAGATACATTTTAAATAAGTAGAAACATTCTTAAAATAACAAGTGTTCAAGCCAGTTCTTGTTTAGTGTAGAATGTTGTTTTTGCTCATCTCCAAACTTTATCAATTTCTTGCAGGAGTCCAAGCCTATTAATTAAATGAATTGACATTCAAATATATAATTATACTTGACCAGTTCTGCCCCCGATGGCCTTTTCCATGCCTTGATTATTGACAGCCAGTGCTCCTGATTAGCATGTCGGGCACAGGGGAAGTGGTGGCCCGCAGTCATGATGATAATTGATATCATAATCCCAGCCAATGAATTTATGACTGTGTGTACGGTACGGTGGTCGTAGTGGTGTACTGGGGGTGGGGGGCTCCCAGCTGTCACAGGGGCTTCTGATTGATTGATGCCTGATGCGAGATGATGGATGCGTACTCACATTAAGCCGAGTGACGGCCACGCCGAGGTCCGTCGCAGCTTCAGCAGTTTAAGGCAACGTTACAGCTTCATTAAGGCAGAGAGCCACTGTGGCCATTGATCATGGCGGTGACAGGCCAACATTATGTCTGGCTGGGTTGATAATGATGTCATGAATGTGAGGGTCACAGGTTGAAGGGGCATTAACATATGTAAGGCTCCTAGAGGTTGATGGGAGATAGTAATAGTAATAGTAATGGCAGAATTTCTCACTGACTTTGTGACTTTATGGACTACAACATTGGAAAACACACAGAACAAGGAAGATTATATATACTGTAAATCTGTTAAAATGCATTAAAATAAGAAAAAAGATAGAATAATAAAGCAACAGTGACATCCTGCAAATTGTTGTTGACCAGAAAAAAAAGTGTACAGGACTTGTGTTTCCTGTGCCACAAGCTCCTTAATTATACTTTAAACCAGGAGGAGGTAACTTATTAGTGGCATCAATTGGCAACAATTCCTAATAATCTTTTAGCATATCTTCTTCAAGTGGTACGCCAGGGCATGTTGTTTTCTTGAAAAAGGTTTAAAAAAACATGAAGAATTTGATAACACAGCCCTCATCCTGCTGCTCTCCCCCGCTGAAATTGTAATATGGCATTTTTAGACAATGATGCCAAAAACAGATTGCCTACTGCAGCTTTAAAGAGCGTCTTGCAGGTTGTTTTTTTTTCTACAAAATTATACTTAAACTTGCTTGAAAATTACAATGAAAAAATTGAATGTAGGATTTGATATGTTTTACGAGACATAAGGGCAGGAATTCAGAGGGAAAGGAGCAATTTTGAGCTCTGCTCTTAAAAACGGCTTTTTTTTAAGGTCATACGTCAAACGGGTCATATAACATCACACAGGGGACACATCTCCGCTCTCTGACCGCGGGTATAGTTAGTAGTTGCGTTGAGTAGAGCGGTTGTGTTTTAGTGAGCTGGTATTTTTCGGTAGTTTTACATTGTATTTCACCATTTGTAATCATGGTGCAGTATTGTGTTTGTGCAGGTTGCACAAATACAAGCCTGTCAGGACATCGAGTCACAGTCAAAAGGACCGGAGCTAGCGTTCGTTCCTGGGTGCGTTGTGCATCCACCTCCCTGCAGCACATACTCTCCACAGCTTTATCAGGAAACCGTATTACATCTCTCTCCCCCCCCCCCCTTCGCTGCTCTCTCTCTCTCCCCTCCGGTACACGGCACCGTAAGACGTAGTGTGGAGTTGCATTAGGTAACGCTGTGGTGGCTCCAGCCGTCTCCTTTGTGTTTGTTTGTTTCCCCCTGTCTGTGTTGTTTGTGTGTGCGTGGTGGC